>NW_006287910.1:2143775-2155249 GCF_000327345.1 Myotis davidii | reverse complement strand
TGCGTTACTCTTTCCTCCTAGTTGTAGGACTTCCACTCAGCCAGCGTTCCTGTGGGTCTGGGTGATGTCCGTTCCGTCTTTTAGTTGCACTTTTGAAATGGTTGTTCGAGGCGGCAAACTCCGGCGTTAACCTATGCCGCCATCTTGGTTCTCCCCCAGTTTCTCTTTTTCTACTTCACCATTCCCACTGGCATACAACATGCCCCAGGATTTATAATCTTACAGCAAAGAAACAAACGCCATTGACCATTACATGGCTATAACATTTCCTCCTTCCTTTCATCCTTTTTAAAGAGAAACTCCTTAAAAGAGTGATTTTTAATCACTGTCTCTACTTTGTTTTAACCTCCCATTTTACATTCTTCCTTCAGACTCTCATTCAAACCATGGATGGCCCTACTCAAAATCAACCGGGCACATCAATAATAGCCTGTGTTCCTAATGAAATGCCTGTTCCTGAATCAACAATGGCCATCATGCTGACCAACTCTATGGCGGCTTCTCTGAGCTCTTGTTTTACCTTTCAGCAATATGTGACATTGTGAACCACTGCCTTCTCAAAATACCTTTCTCCCCTCTGTTCACTACTGTGTCAAAATCTTAGTTTTCGTCCTAACCCCACAGCCCTGATTCAGAGTCTATTTTCCTGGATCTTCTTGTTCTGCTCAATTTAAAACATTAGGTGTCACAGGGCTTCCACTTGGGAGGCCTTCACTTTTCCAACTCCACTGCTCAGCCAGGGAGTAATCTCATCCAATCCCTGGCTTTAAAAATCATCTACTAGTACATATTTATGCCTCCCAAGTTCATATCTCCAGGTCCAATGTCTACCTTCATCTTCAGACTCCTCCATTCAATTGCCTACCTAATCTCTCGTCTCAAACATAACAGGGGTGTAAAAGAACTTCTGTTTTTCCCTCCAAGATTGCCTCTTATGCCAGTCTTCCCAATTCAAGAACTATCACAGCCACCCAGTTTCTCAGGATGAAATCCTAGGAACCATCTTCGATTTCCTCTCACCGCTCACAACCAAACCCCCAATCAAGTTTTATATACTTAGCTTATAAAACACATCACAATTCTATCAGCTTCTCTCCACCTGCAATGCCACTGTTTTAGCTTCTCTATTACATCTTCCCTGGATTGCTGTAAAGTCCCGTTTTCTATTCTAATTTTATCTGAACAGATGGTGCATGTGTTCAAATATCAAAACATATCAAAATATGTACATCTCTGTCTTCCTTTGGCCCATCCCCACCCCTACCTTTCACCAAATTTTAGTTATTTGGGGTGTCCTTACAGAGTCTCCTTATCCAAATATAAAATACATATTCCCACATCCCCTGGGTTTTTACACGAATGTTAGCACGTGATGCATTCTGTTCTGCTCCTTCCACTTTACCACAGGGCTTGGTTTCTTTCCATATCCTTGGAGACAGCTTCCTCATTCTTTATCTCACTGCCCAGTATTCCATTCTATGACTGCAAGAGAATTTATTTAACCGGAATCCTATCCTTTGAAAACTGGTTATTTCTGGTCTTTTGCTATCTCAAACAATTCCTCAATAACTTGTACATAGAATTTTCATACGTGCAATTATATCATGTGATAAATTACCAAATGTAGGTTTGCTAAGTCAAAGGGAACCTGCAAGAGCTACTTAACTGATGTCTGTTTTCTCTCTTGAACCTACATTATATTTCCAAAGGCATCTACAGAGGTGTTTCAAAAATGCAAATCCTATTAGATCACTCCACAGCTCAAAGCCCTCCAATGACTTTCTGCTGCATACATTTGAAATTTAAATGTCTCACCCTGGCCTCCAAGGTGAGCTTGCTCTGGACTATGCCTACTAACCCCCTGCAGTGGATCCAGCAATTCTTCTTTATATTTCTAGAATGTACTCAACTCTCCTGGCCCTGGTACTTGTTCATCCCTTTAGTTGGCACACTCTTTTGACCAGAACATCCTATTTCTCAATCCCTCTCTTCAGATCAGCTTAAATATCACCTCCTCAGGGGAGCCTCCTTGGCACTTGATCTGAAGCCCTCACCCTGCCCCTGCCTGCTGGCAACACTCCAGTATGTTGTTGTATTTTATTTTCTTTATCACTCTTATCACTACCAGATAGTGCCTTGATTTTATTTATTTATTATTTATTATTTATTATTTTTTTATTTTTTGCCTATGTCTCTTACTGTAGTGTAACCTTTGCAAGGGCAGGGACGTGTCTGGTTCATTACTGTGTACCTGACAAAGCACACAAATGTTTGTTGAATGAATGACTGTTAACATCCCAGTGTATTAACTCCTAGATCTTTTACAAAATGTACATTTTACATAGGTGATACGATATTATGCACATTACTTTATATCTTGGTTTTTGCCATCTAACAATTACATTTAAACATTCTCCCAGGAAATTACAAATTCTTTGCAATCCCCCTTTTTAATGGATTTGCATTAATTTATCATAGAAAGAGATTATAATTATTCAATTATTCATTTTGTTAAATATTTAGGTTGTTTCCACATTTTCTGTCACTTGAATTAACATGACAATAAATATATTTACCCATAACTTTAAATGTTCCCTAAAACTGAACTGACTAGGATAAGATCATCTTAAACCATCAGGTACTTTTTTGAAATAGCTCCACAGAAAGATTGCAATAATTTATTCACCTCTGGGCAGTACATCTCCCCATCCTCCGCAGCTTTAGTATTTTTCAGAACTTACTAATTTGATAAGTTAAATTGTTGTCTTTTATAACTAATAAAGTTGATATTTTATAGGGCATCTTTTACTGATTAATAGCATTATATGAACGTTCATTTCCACAGGCTTAGGAAGAGTTCAGTCCATCAAATAACCTTCTGTGAATTTTCTGCAATGGAAAAAAAATAAACAACCTTGTGGGATTACCCCATAAGTACTGCTTGCTTTTTACCTACTTTGGGGAAAGATGAACCTCCATTATAGTGCAATTTCCAGGAAATGCATTACACTCCCCTTGTTTTCCTCATAAAATGTAATGTCTAGCATTATTGCTACATCCTCCAAGAGTGAGGCATTTTTGAATCATCGATGGATATTTTGAAGGATCCATAATGAAGCTTCCAGGTAGGGGGCCTCTGTCTTGCATTTTCTTGGACCATGCTTCTGTCTAGTAGAGCCTACTATGAATTTTGATCATTTATTTTCACTCCTCCCCCCGCCCCAGGAATGGAATCCGTGAACATGTATCAACAGAATAACCCAACACAGCATTTCTCTTCTGTAGATTAAGCTAGCCTTTAAGTTCATCTTAACATTTTCAATAACTGTCTTCCCAAACTAGGCATTTTACCCAATGATATCAAATTAGCATGTGCTAAGGGGTGCTGCACAAATAGCTTACATTGATTCACCGATCACTTTAAGAATTCATCAAGCCAAGAATCCCACATTATTGATTCATGCTAACAAAACGATGAAGCACAGCTAATCTTTGCAGCCCATGCTGGGCAGAATGACATTTACAAATGCAGACAGACAGAAACCAATTGGATGTCATTCTTTAAGGATGAAAGTGATGGCTGCAATCAGATGCGAAAAGGTGAGCAGTCTTGCTCTTGGGAATGGAGACCTAGCCTCTGGGGTCCAGGTCTAATTTGGCTTTGTCCTTGGTTACCCATGTTACCCTGCTGACCAGCTAGTTGAATGGAGTTTCCCATGACTACAGAGGTTAATTAAATTGGTTTGTGAAGTACGGTGTATTACCACTTGGACTTGCCTCTTGGACGTTCATCGCAACTGCTCAGAAGGAGGCCACCTTTGTTAGGACCGTCACAGTCAAAGGCGGCTATCACTGTGGAATTCCCACCAAAGGGCTTGATGGAACAGAACATGAACATATCCCCTCCCATCTGATTTGATATTGGAACTAAACACCATGAATCTGGGAGCTGGGGAACTCTGGAAATATGACTTTAAAAAATGTTTGTTTGTCTCAGTGGTTGAGCATCAACCCAGGAACCAGGAGGCTGCGTGTCGATTCCTGGTCAGGGCACATTCTCAGGTTGCAAGCTCAATCCCCAGTAGGGGGTGTGCAAGAGGTAGCTGATCAATGATTCTCTCTCATCACTGATGTTCCTATCTCTCTCTCTCTCTCTCTCTCCCTCTTCCTTCCTCTCTGAAATCAATAAAAAATTTTTTTAAATGTTTGTGTGTGTGTGTTTTTTTAAAGAAATAATCAGGCCTGGCTCATAACTCCCAGCCCTAGAGAACAACTCTGTCTGCTTTTTCTGAGTAGTTTCAAGGTTAGCCTGATAAACATCACCCAAAGAATAGGAAATCTAGTTGATAACCTTCAAAATAACTCTGAGCCTCTTAAAATTCAAAACGACTCGGCTTATCAGCAAAACAGAACAGTAATGGAGTGAGAAGTGCTTTGCAGCCATGGCATGTAACAGAAAACACCTGTGTTTGGAAATCAAATCCCATCCCTGTCACCTGCTGACACAGCAAGGGTTCAATGTGTGTTGTTGTTATGCCCCAGTTTCCCCATCCCACCCATATCCGGGAGGGTTACTTTGAGATCCTAGTAGGATGGCTTCAGGAAGCTCCGCTGAAGAGTATGAAACACATAGTCCTAAATGAGTGTGGTCCACATTTGACTATTTATTCGCTCCTTCTTCCCATCTTTCCAAAGCATTCTAAACCGTCCCTATCCACACTAATCGCTTACATTGGGGAACCAGCGAGAACATACCCAAAGAAAAACTCCAAGAGAGGACAATTTTAGCAACATCGCACTAGCATTTCCATAACAGTAAGGACTCCGTTGAAAGTGAGCAAAAAACAATGAAGCAGGCAAACAAAAACCTTAAATTATCCTGAGAAACAGCATTAAGTGTTGGTCACATAAAAAACACCAGCATCGCCCAAAGAGCACAGAATCCTCTAGACCAGCGGTTCTCAACCTGTGGGCCGTGACCCTTTCGGGGGTCGAACCACCCTTTCACAGAGGTCGCCTAAGACCATCGGAAAACACATATATAATTACATATTGTTTTTGTGATTAATCACTATGCTTTAATTATGTTCAATTTGTAACAATGAAAATACATCCTACATAGCAGATATTTACATTACGATTCATAACAGTAGCAAAAATACAGTTATGAAGTAGTAATGAAAATAATTTTATGGTTGGGGGTCACCACAACATGAGGAACTGTATTAAAGGGTCACGGCATTAGGAAGGTTGAGAACCACTGCTCTAGACAGACACACACACAGACCTGCCAGTTTTTAAATTCATAGCTGTTCAGTTTAACGACGGCAAGGGAGTACAGCAGAAGTTCCCTACCTTTTGAAGTCTGACCTTCATGGATCCACGTCCTGTTTCTTCTACTGCTGAGCAGTGGGATTTGAGGCAACTCATTTAACCTCACCTGACCTCACTGTCCTCATCTATGAAATGAAAATAACACTGACCATAAAACTAAATTCATGGCTCAAATGATGCCATCAAAACTTAGTTTCTTTCCATCTTTAAACCCTACCTGTGTAGACTTTATTCTACGATCCAGGGTGACTCCCAGCTTCTCCAGCCTTCCTGCAGGTTAAAATCCAGGTGAAATGAGCAAGTATCCTAAAAAGTCCGGTGCTTTCTGATTGGCTCGGAGGACGTGGGGGTGATGGAGCGTCCTGTTCCACCTGGAGCCATGGAGCCTGCGCCTCCAAAGCTGCATGGATAGAAAGGTGTAAAGAGGTGAATTCCCAGGCAAAATAGGGGGTTGAGCCCAAAAGACAGACAAACAGAAGTTCCAGAGGCAAAGGACAAATGTAGGTCACATTTGCCAAATGAAAAATCACTGATGAAACCCTCTACGCCAGTGATTCTTAACCTTGGTTGCCGATTAGAATCACCTGTGTGGACTATAAAACAGGATGCCTGGGCTCCAACCCCAGAAAGGTTAAGTCAAACTCCCTGAGTGGTCACTAGACATGGGTAATTTTTAAAGCACCCTAGCTGATTATAATAGCCAGCCAGAGATGAATATATTAGACTTGTATAGACATAGACAGGTCTCTATATAAGCTGCACATCCAGATGAGGTTCTTGGGCATGGGGTTTTATTTCGAAAGCTACTCTAATGATTCAAACCAGAATTCCCATCTTAGAGGTTTAAGAGACTACACATTTAGAAGAGACTAGACAGGGGTGGGCAAACTTTTTGACTCAAGGGCCACAATGGGTTCTTAAACTGGACCGGAGGGCCGGAACAAAAGCATGGATGGAGTGTTTGTGTGAACTAATATAAACTCAAAGTAAATATCATTACATAAAAAGGTACAGTCTTTTTTTTTAGTTTTATTCATTTCAAACGGGCCGGATCTGGCCCGCGAGCCATAGTTTGCCCATAGCTGGACTAGGATCTTATCAATGTCACTATTTCTCTAGTAAATACAGACTTATCATTACCTACAATTAATTACTGGAGAAATGGTGACATTGGTAAGATCCTAGTCTCTTCTAAATGTGTAGTCTTTTAAACCTTCAGAGTTAACCATCTGTGGTATCGATGAGTTGCTCAAAATATGAGGCAGCTTAAGCATGTTCTATTTTTCTTGAATATCCCTAATGATGGTGAACTCATGACTTAATGGAGGAACAGAGTCCAAGGGAATTTTTTCACAGCTCCGACTTCTTGAGAACTACATATTATTTAGAATTCTGATCTAGAAGCCTTATAAAATCACTCTAATCTCTCTTTCTATTTGGCAAGTAGCTCTTCAACTTTCCCACCCAGGCCTAGTTGTTGTGTTGTTTTTTAAAAAATCTAATACTCATGTAAAAACATGCGGCAACTTTTACTGGGGTCACAGGGCTTTAGATGCCCTCCAGGTGATTCGTGTGTCTCAAGGTGCACTCTGCTTATTGGACACAATGCCCACAGCTAGTTAGAGAGCTGGGGGTTGATCCAGGGTCACCGGAAGCTGCTTCATTATTATGCCACCCATAGTGAGAAAAAAAGATCAGGGGAAGTTAACACAACTGAGGAAACTGGGAAACAAAATGATGGAAGTAAGTAAGCCCAAACCAAGGTGTTATGGCAATAAAGGTAATTCTCTTAAGCTCCCCAATTAAAGGTCAGAGCATAAGACTGGATTTCAATTTCTGAGATTGGGTCAAAGATTGAAATCCAACCTTATGCTGTTTACAGAGGTCAGAACTAAAACAAAATTACATATTTGGGCTAAATGCAAAAGAATGAGCAAAGGGATGTGTGTCCCTTGCAAACTAAAGTTGAGCCATGGGCTGCAAAATGAATATCAAACACTGTAGAATTCAAGTAAAATATCTTAAAATGGAACAACAGAATTATTTATACTGACAAATATGCAATTCACAAGGCCAATCAACAGTTATACATGTTTACTTGTTGAAATCATTAAATACCTAGAGCTAAAATTACTAGCAACACAAGGGATAAATGACATAAATACATTGGTGCTGTGAGATTTTTTTTTTTTTTTACTTATTATTGATCTTAGAGAGGAAGGGAGGGAAAAAGAGAGAGAAACATCAATGTGAGAGAGATACATTGACTGGTTGCCTCCCATACATACCCCAGCCAGTGATCAAACCCTAGATATGTTCCCTGATCAGGAATCAAACCCAAGACCTTCCAGTGCATGGGACAAGGCTCCAACCAACTGAGCCACACCGGCCAGGGCAGGGCTGTGAGATTTAACAAAGTTTTTTACAGATTACCTTGAGAAAAAGAACTAAGGATAGATAGGATTTACATAATGTAATTAATACTGATTGAATAGATATTTACTAGTAAACATTATATCAAGAAGATAATTGAACTTTTTCAAGAGGTCAATTAGTACAATTTCCAAAATTTATATAATATTAGGTCATACACACTCAAAACAACAAAGTCCAAAGAGTAGTAACTCAGAACACATTCTATAGGCAGATATAGAAAATACTAATTTAGAAAAGTATATAAAAATACTATTATCTGGGCATATATAATAGAAAATGCTATTTAAAATCTGAACAAACAACAAAAACAGAAACAAACTAGAAATAAATCAAGCCTTTACAAATCTCTCTCCTAAATAACATGCTGGTCAAAGAGAAAATTAAAATATCGGTTATAGGTTACTTAGAAATTAATGAGCTGAGGAAATATAGTATGCAACAATGTGATGGTGTAAGATTTCAGCCTGAAATATTATTATTAAACAAGAAAGAATGAAAAGAAATTAACTAAGGGAGACACATTAATGAGATTTTCTTCAAAGGCAGCAAGTGAAAAACTAAGGAAAGTATAAGGAAGAAATGAAGGGAAGACTTTAAAAAAAACACAGTAATTTAGGGAAGCAAATAAATAAACTGTATAGTTAATATATAAATCTGAATGCTATTTTCTTTGTAAACACAAATATTAAAAAGTTGAAAATAGTATAATAGTTAGTATTTATTGAGCACTTAGTACGTGCCTGGCAGTGGTGAAGTATGCTATTAACAATGCTTCAAGGAGGGTGCTGATATTATTCCCTTTCTACAAATGGAGAAATCGAGGAAGACAGAGGGAAACTAGTGAACACAAAATAGTAGGCGAGGTGGAGGTAAAGTACTGCCAGCCTGCTCCATGATGAACTTCAAACAGGTGCTTATATAGCCTCTCAATACAAACAGGAATAGTAAAATACAAAACCACAAATTAAGAATTTACAACATAATGCAATTAGTACACAAAGAGTATAGAGGTTCCTTAAAATATTGAAAATAGAATTAGTATATAATCCAGCAATCCTATTTCTGAGTATATATCTAAAGGAATTGAAATTAGGATCTCAAAGAGTTATCTGCCCTTCCATGTTCATTGCAGCACTATTCACATCGGGCAAGATGTAGAAACAACCTAAATATCCACCAGCTGATGAATGGGTTAAGACAATGTAATATATTGGGGGAAGGGCATCTCAGGACAAAGTACAATAAAGGGTGACATAATGAAATATTAGTCACCCTTGAAAAAGGAAATCCTGTCATCTGCAACAACATGGATGAACCTAGAGGGCATTATTCTAAATGAAATTAGTCAGTCACACAAGGATGAATACTGCACGACTCCACTTATATGAGGAATCTAAATTAGTCAGATTCAGTAATGGAGAGTAGAATGGTGGGTGCGAGGGGCCAGGGGGAGGAAACAGGCAGTTGTACTCATTAACGTTTCAGTTCTACAAGGTGAATACATTCTAGAGATCTGCTGTACAATATTGTGCATACTGACAACAATGCTGTATTGTACAATTGTTAAGAGGGTAAATCTCATGGTAAGGTCTCATGTGTTCTCACTACAATAGATATACATTTATATATAACTAGTGAACTGGTGCACAAAATTCGTGCACTTGGGGAGGGTCCCCCAAGCCTGGCCTGTGCCCTGTAATAGTGCAGGAGCCCCATGATCCATTGCCCCAAAGAGGCCCTGCTCATCCATCCAGGGCTCCTCTATGGATTGCCCCAAAGAGGCAGGCCAGAGCCAGGGGTCCCGCCTCCACGCCGCATGGAGCTGTGGGACCCCCAGGCCTCGCCGCTCAGAGGCCTCCAGACCCTCGGTGGAGCAGCGCAGAGGCCTCCACCGGGCTCCAGGCCTCCTGGTGATGGACTGTGACAGCATGACTGAATGGGTACCCAATGCTTCAAGTACCCGCCCACACGTGCCTGCTGTGCATGCAGCTTGCTGATCAGTCGTTACGCGTGAGGGTGTCCCGACCATTTGCATATTAGCCTTTTATTAGTATAGATTTTACATATAATATCTTTATATAATATAAAATATATAATTTTTCCTATAATATAAAATATATAATATTTTTATATGTAGTTTCTTATTTAATAAAAGAAAATAGAAATTCTTAGGTGATTTCACTTTCAGTATAAGGGATCAAGATGAAATATAAGCTTTTAAATGTCAAAAAAAAATCAGGTTATTTTAATGCCAGGTTGGATGCACAGACATAGCATCAGACCTGGGTTTGAATCCCAGTCTCCTCACTGGCGATTGCACTCCGCTTGGGTAATGTACGTAGCTGGTACAGTGTCGGTTTCTCCTGCACCAGGAATGGTGAACCCACCCCACAAAGGACAGTGCAGGCTGCACAAGCAGACACAGGCAAAGCAGAGCCCTTCTCATGGTATCTGACACATGGCGATGGCTTAAGCCATGACTGCTCTTTGCTCTAGAAACCCCAGCAAAGTCACACGAAAAATAGTTAGCAGTAAAAAAGAACTCAACAAGATGGCCAGTGGTAACATGAAGACACACAGAGGGCAGTGAGAAGGCCTCCTGCTGTCTGTTGCTGGTACTTGCTCAGCGACCCTGCTCCTCCCATCTCTGCCCCATGCCTGCCTGGTGACAATTTGGAATTATCATTTGGCTCACCTTGTGGAAGCTTTTCCTGACCTCCAAGTCAATCCCTCTACCATGTACTCTTTTAACTAGAGCACCCACCTCCTCTGCAGCAATTATCATGGCAGAAATTCCACATTTGTGGCATCATTGGATCAATGCCTATTCTGCCCTCAAGGCTCAAGTTCTCAGACTATGCAGCTATTAGAAATTATGTTTCCATAAAAGATTTAATGTCTACATGTTATTTGTATTATTTTTAAATGCATCTTTTAAATCAGTATATAATCATACAATCCTAGTTTTTAAAGGTACACATCGATATATGCAAACATAAAGTAATAAAAGGATATACATCAACATATTAGCATATTAATGGATACTAGATTTTTTAACATTTAAATATTTAGTATAAATTAATACTATCCTTTAAATGATACACAGGGAATTATTAAATATCTACATTTCCAAAAACTTGAAATGGATACGTTTCAATTTTTTAGCCATCTGGTGACAGGTGTTAGGTGGCCAGTTGCTGCATATATAACCACATATCCTATATAATAAAAGCATAGTGTGCAATTGTCCCCTCGACTGGAAGTTCATCTGGGAGTTTGACCAGGGGGTGGGGCCAGCCGGAGGAAGGGAGGGAGTACCTGGCTGGCAGCGACTAGGGACCCTACCAATGCACAAATATCTATCATGCACTGGGCCTCTAGTCCTATGTCATAAAAGGCTAATATGCTGCCGGGAGCCGGTCCATCCTTGCTGTTTCAAGGGACCTGGCATATATGGCATACTGTTCTTAATATGTTTGCTCACCTCCTTGGCACCATGTGTTTTAACCAAGGTCACCTCTCCGAGAAAGGTTGTTTCCCCAGGTAGAGATTTTCCCCTGAAGTTAGGAAGGGAATAAAACCCCTTCACTAAGTGCCAGGCAGGTAATTAATCTCTTTAACTACAAACAATCATGCTTAAGCTACATAATCTTTACTCCCTGGAATGGAGATAAGAAACGCCCTAACCTTTGGAATAGAGATTG
>NW_006287910.1:2136308-2143723 GCF_000327345.1 Myotis davidii | reverse complement strand
TGCTGATCAACTTAACGCTGCCTCCATGTCATTCCTTCTTCGCCGACTCCGTCCACACCTTTGGGGACCCCTGGACCTGCTGGGGTTGGACCCCGGCAATATGCAAATTGTCCCCTCAACCAGGAGTTCCACTGGGAGTTCAACCAGGGGGTGGGGCCAGCTGGCCAACCACCCATGGCCCCTCTCCCCAGCCAGCCCCACTCCTGATTGCCCCTCCCACCCTGATCAGGGGCAGGCCCAGCAGCCCAACATCCCACATCCCCTCCCCCCAGACGGCTGGCCCTATTGGCCCTGATTGGGGCAGGCCGGCTGGACCCCACCCATGCACAAATTTGTGCACTGGGCCTCTGGAATTATATAAAAATGTCCTCTTTCAAGAGTATCTTCTCAACCAATAATTGATCATTCCTATAGAAGAGAACAAAGGATTGAGTATATAAAGAACCAATAATGATGGATAAACATTTTAATCTCTCAAAATATAAGAAAGAGCCCATATCTCAGCAGCCACAGAATCACACTGCTAGCACCCATTCATTTACACACACACACACACACACACACATCACCATCAATAGGTTATTGAGCACACATTGGGCATCTACTACTTAGTTCAAATCTCTGCTAGCTGCTCCAAGGATACCTCCCTGTCCTTGATGAAGTCTGAGACCAACACATTGAGACAAGGGAAACAACAGTAAAAATAGGATGAGGATACTGAGGAACAAGTGGTGGGCAGTAGCTTCACAAATTTTCAGAGCTAGACCTTCCAGTCCATCATGGGCTGCCAATAGGACCCTAGCGATGGTGTGATCAACACCCTTGCTATTTCCACTGCAGTAGCATAGACAGAAGGATGGCTGGAGGAATTCCCCATAATTAGAAAATGCATTCAAGCACCTCAACTGAGTTCCACTCTCTTGCCACCCTCCCATGCGGCACACTGCCCTCTGGCCTCTGACCACAGAGCCTGTGTGCACACTGAGCTCTCCTAGAAACACACTTCCTTCATCTTTGGCATTTGATTCTGTTTCTCCACTTGTAGGAAGTCTTTCCTGGCCTCCCACGCCTGAGTCATGTGCCCATCCTCTGCTCTCCCTCAGCCTCCTGTGGCCCTAAGACTATCATTCTTGTCACCCTTTATTGTACTTTGTCCTCATCTGCTCTGATTTTCCCACTAGATAAAACTCTTTGAGGTCTTGTTTTATGCATCTTAATATGACCAGTTCTTAGCTCTGTGGCCCTGAACATACTCTGTGCTCAGTAAATTTATGTTGCTTTCAATGAATGAATGAAAGGATGCATAAAATCCAGCTCTGGACACCTTCATAACCGTGACTCACCTTTGCCCAAGCTACTCCAGGAACCTGAGAGGCCCTTCCCCCAATTAATTTCCACATGTTCACATTCTAATCCCCCCCCTTAAAGGTCTAGGATAAATGCCACCTACACCAGGGAGACTTCCTTGGAGTCTCAGCCAGCAGTGACTTCTCCATTGTCCAATTCCTCTAGTCCTTTATCAGGAATTCCCACACCATTCCACCCTGATATTTGTGGACGTATTTTATGCGCCCCATCTCCATGAATCAGTGCACTCTGTGATGACAGAGCCTGTGTCTCCTGTATCCTGAGACCCTCCCAGTGACCACCACACTGTAGGTAAATAAACAGAGCACAGGGAGAGACACAGGGTTAGGGGCTTGGAGGTGTTAGCCAGTGTTCATTCCTCCATGGTTGGATCTGGCAAATGTGAGAAGTGGAAGTGGTAAAGGCAAGTTGTTGGATTGCATTCAGAGCTCATAGAGTTAGTTCCAACACTGTCATCCTTTAGGAGACGTGTTCTAACTGGGCCTAGCAGGAAATGAGTGTGATTTCTTGTAAGTATCTGAATGCATTTAAAGTGTCAGAAGAAATAGGAGACTATCCTCTGGGGGAATGTCATTAGTGAAATTCTTCCAGGAGAGGGCACAGTGATATGCCGACACTGTCCCACTGACACACCACTGAAGAGGGAAGCGTGGGTGGGCCCCGGGGAGGAAATGGTTGTGCTTGTTCACCGCCGACTCAGGGGCCTCCCCAGACGCTCTCTCTCCTCTCCTGGGCTGGGTCTCCGCAGCTCCTGCGGCAATAAGGGGAGTTATTTTGGGGAGACAGTGATACTTGGCAAGTCCTCCCCCAGATCAGCAATGGCTGCTGGAAATGTTAAATGCCTCCCAGATGGAGACACTTAGCATTTGTGGGAGGAATAATTTGGAGGAGAAAAATGCATTTGTCTTCTTGGCATCCTGTGGATTCCGTTAGAGAAGACAGGGAACACCGCAAATCCTCCCGGCCACATGTCAGTGTTTTCTTGCAATTTCACAAGTCCTGCCGACAACGCTGCTGCCTCTCCTAGGGGGAGCACCTCCTTAGGATGTGCCAGAGCTCAAGGGGAAAGTGTATGGAGCCAAGTCTTAGAGGTCAGAGAGTTGCCAGGATTCCCAGAAACCATCAGGTGCAGCCTCCTGCCTGCCAGTGGCTAGTGCTTCAGTCGTGTGGACCAGATGGTTTTTACTTTGGGTGTGATCTTTGATGTACGAGGAGGCGTGAGAAATGCAGTGCAGGCTAGCAGACAACACCGGAAATTAGGACGCATGAGTTCTGGCCTTGCCACTAACTGTTTTTGTGGCCACTGGGCAAAGCACCTTGCCTCAGAAAGCCCTGGTTTCCCCACCTGTGAGGAAGACATTGCATTAGACCATCTTGAAATTCCCTTCTAATCGAAGAGCAATGTATGGCTCCACTGGCATGGCTGTGAGGAGCGAAGGTGATGTTATTGCAGGGGGACATGGGGTTGTCCTTCAATGCAAGCGTCCAGGTGCCAGGAAGGGAAGGCGTCACTGATTGTTGGCCACGCCCTACTACTCACGGTAGGAACCATGGGGTCTTCATGGCCTACCCATAAGTGAGCACCTGCCTTTGGTACCAGACTGAATTAAGCCAAAGAGGAAGCTCGGAAATAGCTCTTAAAATGTGCACATATGTTCACAGGACACTGAGATGTGCGAAGAAGAGAGTGCCTCCTTTGTCTTCTATGACTAGTCTCACATCAGGAATACCTTCATCCCCTTGGGTGAGATAGCAGGTCCAAGTCCAGTAAGCTCCGTCCTGTTCAATACTATAAACAATTTCCAGAGGGAACGAATGTCTTTTGGGTAATTCAGACTTTCCAATTTCCTTCCTCTTTTCCTGGTCCTTCCTGAAATAGACTCTGGTCCTGGGGCGGGGGGAAGAAGACCTGTATCTCCCGTACTGCTGGGTCCCGGGTTCTCTGCAGCAATGCACTCTGCCTGCCTGCACACTGCTCATCCTGTCAAGAGGTGACAGAGAAGCCGGGCCCCCGGAATGCATGGTTTCCAGGACTGAGAAAGCTGGAAGACTGAACATGGTTACACGTGCACACACCAAGTCCACTCCGAAGAAGGGCTCCATGGCCCTGGTTGAGGGAGTGATGAGGGTTCTCCGGGTTGAAATTGCCTCCGTCACTCTAACACGTGCATGCACTCACCCCACTTTTATGCACAACTCACACATTGTCCAGGATTGTTTTTTAACAATAATAACAAAATTATGGTAAGCATGAATGTCACATTTCAGCTACTTTAATACAATGGGAGGGTGGGCCATACCACTCAGAAACAATAAAGAAACGTTTTGGGAGACGATACTGCTGAGTTACAACATACCTTTCCTTGCGACTATCGGGAAATAGTTATTAAGGCTGCTCTGTGCCATACAATATGCCAAGTATTACTGAACAAGACAGGTGAAGTCCCTAACCTCTCAGAGCTTATGATCAGGGAGGAAAGGTGGAGAAATAAGCCACTTGTACTTCAGCCTGGTTAGTGCTCACACAGAGAAAGTAGAGGGGGCTCCCCTGGGAGCCAAACACTGGATGAAACACCTAACCTGCCTCAGCGTGGGGACAGTGCGGTCAGAGGAGGCCTCCGATAGAAGGTGGCCTTTGATGCGCAGAACCAATATTCCTAACTGGCCTGGTCTAGGGCTCTTGCCACCAAAAAGACACTGACAACAACCCCCCCATCTTTGGATTTCCTGGTCTCAGTCCCAATTATATTTGAGTTGTCAGACCCCAAAAAGTAGGACATGGTATGTCTTTCTCAAACTCTTTCTCCCTTTTAACCTATCACTCTCTAAAAACATCTAAATTAAACTTTTAGCAGCCCTGGGCTAGTGCCTTTCATGCCAGCAGAGAAAACAATAGGTTGGCTTTCTCGGGCTGCCCAAACTGTGAAAAACCTTGCTAACACTTGCAACAATAGCCTTTACAAAGACTTGAATTTTGAGCATTGAGCCCACTTTATTTTTTTAAAGGTAAAGAGATTTTTTAAAAAAAAAAATCTCAAAAAGAATGCCTCCAAACTCCCTAGTTCCCAATGAAGTCAGACATCAATTCTGCATCTTAAGGCCATGGTTTTGTTCCCTTCCTGGCTGTGCTGCCTAGTCCTCAGGGGCCGTCGTATTGAGTTTCAGCAGTAACTCCCGTGGCTGCAGCAGAGCCCGAGCCTGGAATCACTCAGTGAGGAGCGGATGCACCCAGGGCTCCCAGCTCATTCCTAATGAGGGACTTGAAGAGTTTACTGCACACCAGACTCACTCTAACTGACCTCCAAGGAGGCTTGTAAGAGAATATTATCTGCCAGGGGCCGATTTTCTGGAACTGATTTTACATAGCAAGCTAGGAATCACTCAAGAAACAGGCACATCCTGAGGTTTCAAGACAGACACGCGTGGGTTACATCTGGCTCTGTGATCTACTTGCTACGTGACATTGGGCAAGTCATCTAACCTTTCTGAGCCTCAGTTTACTCGTTGGTTCAATGGGAAGCATTCCTTCCTTGTAAAAACATCATTTTAAAATTCAATGTTATGTTTGCCAAAGTAATACACACGTTTTTTTTTCAACAAAGTGCTGAAAGTCTTATACTGAAAGTCAGCAGTTTCAACCTTCCTCGCCCCTGAGTCCTGCTCCCTGGGGCGACCCCTCTCCGCTCCTTGAGCTGGTCCTTCTAATATTTAATCACTGGTTGGGCTTCTCCTTTCTCTCCGTGTTTCTTGTTGGTTGGGTCTTGCTCTTTGTGGTTGGAGAATGCCCACACCATGTGGTGTCAGACCGCTGGGTGGGACTCCAGGAAGCCCTCTGTGAGCTCCGTGCCCTTGGGGCAGGTGTCATGGATGGAATTCCCGCAGCCTATACATTTAAAGAACCACAATATTCCAGGATCTGTATGTCTCCGCTCATGGACCTGTCAGCTTCTCCAGATAAAAACCCTCCAAGCATCTGCGTGAGAAGGCGAAGGGGGCTGAGAAGCCCCAGTGTTCACCCGTTTCTCCTCCCAACTGTCTGCTGACCCTGGGAGTGCGGAGCCTTTCTTGTTCTTACCTCGGAAATTCCACCATGTGTGGTTTGGGCAGGGGTGGGAGGAGACGTGGTTGTCTGACTATGTCAGGGGAGGGAAGGGGACACAGAGATTCAAGAGTTCCATGAACAGTTTCTAAGTCCCAACTCATCCCCACCTGCCTCCGTCCTGTGCCTTAAAGTGCCTGGATTGCAGCTGACACTACTCTGCATGTCGCTTATCACCTCTTCTTTTGCTCTCCGCCCTCCAAACCCAGCTAAATTTCTCCTGCTCTCCTCTCTCCTTTCTGTGATTTTTGTCTTTGTGAGATATCACTTTCCATCTTCCCTCCCTCCTGTCCATCCTTCCCTTTATTCCTCCCTTTTTACCTTCCTTCCATCATTTCTTCCTACTCCCTCCCTCCCTTCTTTCCATTTGCTGCCTCTCCAGTGAGGTTTCAGGAGGGAAAAAAGATACATTCATGTGGCCAATGTGCTTCCCCCACCCCCTACCCTGCCTCTATAAACACAAGTTGGGGTGGAAGACCTGCCTGAAATGAAGAATGTGGACCTCCTTGCTCATTACCTGGCACCTCTTTAAGTGCCCAGCTGCTACATCATGCCCTCCAGCGTCACCTCGTCACCTCCCTTGGACATTCCTATGTCCCCAAAGGAAAGGGCCCATGGCCTGAGAGTTGTAAGATATTTAGGCAATCTCAGGAATTCAGGATGTCCCAGGGGAGGGTGGGGAGTCTGAAATTCTCTGTTAATCCAGGTTAATCAACTCCATTAACTTAATTAATCCTCAATACAACTCCATTAGGCAGGTGGGATTAGCATCAGCCTCACCTTCTGCCCATGGTTTTACTATCTAGGCACAATGGCCATGGCCTGGAGCAGTCTCTTGTTTGGGGGGAAGAAAAGAAAGGAGAGAAGTAGATGAATGGATAAAAAAGCTGTGGGACATTTAACCTGTGGAATACTACGCAGCTGTAAGAAAAGAGGGATCTCTTACTCTTTGGGACAGCATGGGTGGACCTGGAAAATATTATGCTCAGTGAAATAAGCCAAACTGAGAAAGACAAATATCACATGATCTCACTTATTTGTGGAACCTAATGAACAAAATGAATTGACCAACAAAATAAGACCCGAAGCCTGGAGGCATGGAACAGACTGGCATATCTCGATGTGAGGGTGGGGAGGGGGGACAAGAAGAGATAAACCAAAGAACTTACATACTTATATGCATAGCCCATGGACACGGGCAATAGGGTGGTGAAGACGTGGGGTGGGTGGGAAGGAGTTGGGGGGAGGGAGGAGAAGAGGGGGAAATGGGAAATATCTGTAATATTATCACAATAAAAAATACTATTTAAAAGGAAAGAAAGAAAAGAAACATCCTTGGACCCTCTGCCAGTGATAAGACACTGAGGGAATACATCCGCCTGCTATGCGGAAGCCTTTCCTCCATCAAAGGCAAACATGACAGGACATCAGTTAAAACGGTGAAAACAGATTCTATCCAGCAACCGCTGGTGGCAGGGGCGAGAGCTGGGCCCCATCCCAAAGTGTGCAGAGGGGATGCGGGCATTTAAGGGAGAATGGGGGGCAGAGGGTGAGTCGAGTTGGAGAAAACTAACAAAGGGTTGGCCCGGGAAATGTGGTTAGGCACCCCCTATCTGCCGCTGGCAGCTGTGGAAGTGAGGGTGCTCACCTCCCACAGCGATGGAGAGGGAGGCCCGTCCTTCCTCATGACTTCATTTCAGAGGAAAGGCTCTCAGGCCCTTGAGAAAAACACTTGCTTTGTAAAAAAACATATTTACAATGGTAAGGCCTTAGTAAACGGTCTAAGAAAAGGAGGTCAGGGTCCCGGCCCCAGGTGTTGACTAGAACAAACAGTAAATGTCCCTGCGGCATTGAGTTATCTCAATAATAACTCAATGGGGCCCGGGGTATCCTAGGGGCAGGGCCTCCTGCTGCTGGAAGCCACGTCTGGACGGATTCCTTCCTGCTG
>NW_006287910.1:2127712-2136216 GCF_000327345.1 Myotis davidii | reverse complement strand
ACACTCACACATGCGCACACACACACACACACACACACACACACACACACACAGTGGAAAGTGGCAGCTAATAGGTGAAACTGTGTCCTTGGGGCTCCAGGTGCCTGAGCTCCCTGCAGGGCTCCCAATCAATACAAGGTTGTCTGTCTGCAGCTCCACTGAGTTACTAAGATTACAAATGAGAAGCAGCCCCCGGAGCGCACAGCGTTCCTGTAGCTCAGGAGGCAAGCATAATTCTTGCTTACACTCTGCTCTGTGATCAGATCCTCCCCTGGTAGCTACTCTCGTAACTTCTTTTTAGGGCTGTCAATCTTATAACACACACACACACACACACACACACATACACACGACCCCAAACTCCTGCTTCCTACAGATCCAGTCTCTTGTCTCACTATGGTGTTCTCTCTCCAATTGCAGGGTAGCCTTTCTTTGTGGCTGTTTTGAATGGAACAGATCTTCTTACAGTTTAAGCAATATATTGAATAAATTGTAATAAAACTACAATAACTATTGTGTTAATGTCTTACTGTTATACTTTCCAGTTCCTGTCTCCTAATTCTGTCAGGTATTGTGCAAGGTCTAAACCTCCCCCAAACCATATCACTCATGTATGGATATTATTTCCTGATAAATAAGGAAACAGGACTCAGAGAGAATAAACAACTTACTCAAGGTCACACAGCCAGCTAAGAGCGTTTAAAACCCATATTTATCTGCCCAAAGAACTCGGGTTCTCTCATGACAATAAGATGCTTCTGGGAGTGGATTGAAGGGATAGGAAGAGCTGGCTTCTTAATCGGGCATAGTCAGTATTAACAGAGGTTCAAAATCCCACCAGATACAGACTCAGAGGATCTTCCACCAGCCCAAGAAATGCTATCTTCTGGAACTCTCGGGTTTATCTCTTTCAAAAAGTGGATGGGTAGACAGATGAATGGATGGAAGGAAAGAAGAATGGGTGGATGGATGGATGGAAGGGTGGGTGGGTGGATGGATGGATGGATGGATGGATGGAAGGGTGGATGGATAGAAGAGTGGATGGATGGAAGTAATGACACCAAGCTACCTCTGAAGATCAGAGTACGGGTAAGCTCTTGGAATAGTAGCACAACTTCAGAATATCAGGTAACTAAGGAGCATCCCTGATGATTTAATAAAATGGCCTTCCTCGGCCATCCCTCCCTAATGGAAGGAGCCTCAAAGTGGGAATCTCCTCCACAACACCCCCAACTGATGGTCATCGTGTTGATATTCAATGTCTTTAGTCTGGAATGCTGACAATCTCAGAGGTCGTTCTATCATCTTTTATGAGCTCTAGCAATTTTTAAAAAGTTCTCTGCTCTGATATAATCAAAAGTCTTCCTTTCTCCTCCTTGTACTTAATAGTAATAAACACAATTAACAGTTAGGATTTATTGATAACGCATGTGTCCTAAGTGCTTTATGTATTATCTGGTCTTTCCCCTTGCTTTACCCTCCCCTCCCCTCCATTCATTTTATTTTTGGCTGAAATGCCTCTTTTTGAAAGTCTCTTATGACTCTGTAATAGGTTTACTTAGCTAATCTTTGCTCAATGAATGAATCAATTGAATATTCATACAAATGATCCATAAAATCCAGGCCCTTTGGCTTAATATTTATGGCCATTTATAATTTTTTTTTTCCAAATTTTATTTTTTATTACAAAGGGTATTACATATGTGTCCATTTTTTTCCCCGCCCTAGACAGTCCCCTAGCCTCCCCTATTCCCCAGTGTCTTATGTCCATTGGTTAGGCTTATATGCATGCATACAAGTCCTTTGGTTGATCTCTTACCCCCCTACCTCCCGCCCCCGAACCCTCCCCCGAACCCTCCCCGTTCAACAACTCTTGAATGTAAGTGTGATTGTTCTTTTTTTAGGAGATGAGGAAACAGACTTAAAGCAATGCCATGCTTGGCCCAGGGCCACACTGAGAGAAAGGGCATAGCTAGGATGAGAGCCTGGCTACCAAAGCCCATATTTTTTTTAAATATATTTTATTGAGTTTTTACAGAGAGGAAGGGAGAGGGATAGAGAGTTAGACACATCGATGAGAGAGAAACATCGACCAGCTGCCTCCTGCACACTCCCCGCTGGGGATGTGCCCGCAACCAAGGTACATGCCCTTGACCGGAATCGAACCTGGGACCTTTCAGTCCCCAGCCCGCCGCTCTATCCACTGAGCCAAACCGGTTTCGGCCCAAAGCCCATATTTTTTGCCCACCATGCCAAGAGTGTGGAGCCAACACAGTCCTTTCCTCCACCTAACGCCTCCAGATTTCTTAAGAATGAGCTCGTGTGCTCTTTTCCCCCCTCTCTCTTTCAACTGTCCATTTTCTAAAAGGATTGACAGTGGGAATCATTTGAGGTCCACATGCTAAGTTGAGTGAGAGTGGAAAAACCAGGCTTATGTTTATAGCATTTGATTGCTGTGCTGCAGACGGCAAATGGAGACTATCAGGGCCGCCTACCCGGTCCCATCTGGAGGAAGAGCTTCTAGCTTTGGGAGCCTTGGGTTCTTTGGATGCAGGGGAATAGAACAATGCTGTTGCTATCTCTGCGTTTAGGGAATTGAAGGAAACCATGGAAGAGCGCACTGTAAGTGGCCATGTCAAGATTTGCAAGCAGGTCCATGGGTGCAGCGCTGGGCACAAAAGTGGGCAGCACGTGGCAACGGCAGTCTAGTTGACCGCACTCCAGGCGATTGGTACTGCATTGCTGCTGAGGTCCCCTAAGCAACTCAGCCTCACCCATAGTTGAAGAGTCGCACGTGATCATGGCGACGGCATTCACATCCATCCGCCCTGGAGACATAGATGAACGTGGATTTGTTTTAAGCAGAGCCTTGCAGATGAGCTGCAAGAATAATCATGTTGCAGACGCAGGCCTTGTCTGATATCACAACGCAGACAAATAGCCTGTGAGACCAAGCCGCCTGACATAAATTACTAGGGGCCCTTGGACAGCACGGCTGTATGAAAAGCGCATGATGACAGAGACACAGAACCAAGCAGGAATTCATGATGACACAGTCCCTAAATTAGGTACACTAGAAAAATGGGTAACAGTCATGATAACCATTACATTTATTTAGCAATTAATATATGTCAGGCACGTTGCAAAGCAATTTACGTGCATTGTTTCATTTTCCCTGTCAACAGTTCTTTGAGTTGGATACTATAATTATCCAAACTTTTCAGATGGGGAAACTGAGGTTTAGAGAAGCTGAGTATATCCACATAATAATAGGCAGAGCTGAAGTTTCATATAAGGTCTATATGAGCCACAGTCTTAAAGGCACATCATTATAAGCTTGACACCCACCATACCTGCATGTATGGAGAGACAGATGACCCTCAGTCCTCCCTACACCTATTACCATCCCATCCCCACCCACCCATCGTGCATTTTCTCCCCAATTCATTTCTCTGTCCAGGTCACCAATGGCCAAACCCCAAAAGAGAGCAACTTTCCTGCAACGTGACCCTTGGGCCTGTGTTCCTAAAACATGTCCAAGGTGTGCCCGCACTTCTTCACATCTCCGTGTCTACGCAGTCCTTCTCCAGAGCAGTGGTTCTCAACCTTGGCTGCACATTAGAATCACCTGGGAATCTTTTTAAAATCCTGATTTCTGGGCCTCATCCTCCGGAAATTCTGTTTCTTTGTTACTAATGTTGTGGCCCCACCCCATAACAAAGAAACAGAAAGCCACACTGAAGGAGCCAAAGAGCCGCATGTGGCTCGCGAGCCGCAGTTTGCCTACCACGGCTGCAGAGGAACTGAATCAGAAAAAAACTTGGTTCAAGTCTAGGCTTCACTCCTCCAAGGTGTGTAAACTTGGGCAAGTCACTTAACATCTCTGAGCCTCAGTGTCTTCATCTGTAAAATGGGGGTGTTTTGGTATCTATTTTCTAGGGGGTCTCATGAGGAATACATGAAATGAAAGATTTTATGCATGAAAATTTGAACAACCTGGGAGCACCTAACACTATGAAGCAAAAAATAATTGTCATTCTTCTGTTTACTTCATATGGAGAACACGTACGCTTCCTAGAAAGCCCAGATCAAAGTCTCTTCCTTTGCAGGTGGATTTTGTCACTCCATCCTCTGTGCTCTGGGAATTCTTTGCATTTCTCTCTAATTAGCACTTTTCATATTGTTTTTTAAATCTGTTTACCAGACTATCTTTTCTATTAGAAAGTGAGTTCCTCCAGGGAAAAGGCTTTGGCTCATTTCTGTGTGTATCCACGGGCTCTGTTGCTGTCTCTCCACAATGTAGAATATCCATTATTTGCCAACTGAACGCATTAAGCTGCATTAACACTCACTCATCCACACAACCACCTGCAGGGGCATGTCTTGGAGAGCAGACCTGCGGCTGTTCTTTTGCTTTTGTTGTGTGTGTTGTCTCACATCCAGCATTAAGAGCATCTATACAAACCTAAGAGGAGCCAAGAATAACTGAACAACACAGCTGCCCTCTTTTGAGCCTCTATCCTATGCTATGCATTCGTTATTATACATATATCATCTCTAATCTCTAATTCTTGGTGCTCTTGTGGGGTCATTGAGGCCAGAATGAGAGAAAGATGTTACATTAACCCATCTCTTCCCACGGCCTGCCTGTTGGGGGCGAGGGAGGGCAGAGGATCTTGCTCTAGCTTGTGAGATTTTGTTTACTGGGGGATGTGATGGTCAATTTCATGTGTCAACTAGACTGGGCCATGGGTTGGCCAGACATTCGGTCACACCGTCTAGGTGTGTCTATGAGGGTGCTTCTGGGTGAGATTAACATCTGAATGGACAGCCTGAGTACAGCATATGGCCCTCCTTAATGTGGGTGGGCCCCATCTAATCAGTTGAAGACTGACCATTCCTAAAATAGGAGGGAACTTCTCCTGCCTGTTTTGAGCTGAGACATTGGTCTTTTCTGGCCTCTGGACTCCAAGTGAAACCAGCTCCTGGGTCTCAAGCCTGCCGGCTTTTGGAATGGAACTTACACCATCAGCTCTCCTGGGTCTCCAGCTTGCCAACTGCAGATCTTGGACTTCTCAGCCTCCATAACAGTGTGGGCTGATTCCTTATAAGTCAGTCCCTTCCTCTCTATCTTCTATATTTAACTTCATTTGGATTCTGCCAAATAAACAGAACCAAAGGAGTATGTATATACTATTGTTTCTCTAGAGAACCCTGACTAGTCCAGGCAGAATTTAATGATGCTAATAAGAGAGGCTTATTTGATATATAAAAATGTTTTAAAATATTAAGGCAGAAAGAGCAGTGGAAAGGCAGTGGAGCTTCCTAGGTTGTGTATAAAGAAGCATTTGGGGCAGTAAAAGAAATGGGAAAGGCAGTTCTGTTAAGGAATTATTCTTAAGCATGAAAGAGACTGAGATAGAGAAATAGAGAAGTTTTACGAAATAGGTAGGAACTTGGAATTTATTCCCTTTGTCATTTTCTCAAGAATATGAACAAAGCTTTGCTTGTTTTCAATTATATTCTCTGATAAAAATGACACAGTATGTAAGACAGGACCACACACGGCCCTAGTTATATGTGTGTTATCATGTGTATTCATATTCCCATGTGTAAGTTGAGCATTTGAAGTGGGTAATAGATTTGTGAGAAAATCCATGTTTCTCTCTCTCTCTCTCTCTCTCTCTCTCTCTCTCTCTCTCTCTCTCTCTCTCTCTCCCTCCCTCCCTCTCTTTCAGTATCTCCATCTCTATTCAATCTTTCTTTCTCTCTTTTTCTTCCTCCCTCCTCCCTGATGTAACTATTTTATCTAGTAAGGATACAGAATCCTATTGGAATCAAGGTGGCCACACAGAACAGGGGCCATTTAAACATGTCTCCGTTTGGCCCCAGCGTCTCTGTAACATACACATTTACTACTACATGCACCGGATTTGAAAAGTCTTCTTACTACAATCCTTGATTTTTATGTACTCAAAGTGCACATCAGAATTGCAAACTAACTTTCACTGACAAACCACAGACTTGACAAGGCCATGTCCTCACCAGAGGGAATGGGTAGGGGGAGCAAGGTCAATTCTTTGGCCTCCTAGAAAAAAATCTCTGCCCTTAGCATTCGAGGATTCCAGAACACCCATTCCCTGGCCACCAGAGCTTGCAAAGACATATGAGCATCATCAGGACAACTCCGCCTGTAGGTAGCTGAGACAGGCCTGGAGTCCAGGTCTCCCTGACCCTGAGGCTCATGCGCTTACACTCTCATCTCTGCACACCAGCGCTCAGTACATAGGTTCCAAATGAGGCCACTACAACATCTGAGCTGGGACAATCTCACAAGCCAGCTCACCTCTGAGAAGGCACCCAAACAGTCCTTGCCATTCCTGAGAGTAAAAAGCCACAGAGCTCCTCTGTGGACCCTGCGAGGAGCAGTGGAGGTGCCTGCGTGACCAGTCCTGTCACATAACTCAAGCCAGCTGTGTGGTCTTCAGGCAAAGTCACAGTTGACAACCAGGAGGCATGATACCACCTATTGAAATTTGTTACGGAAAAAACAGCATCAGGGGATGCAGTCACTGGGGCCTTCAGGCCTGAGATTTCTTAAGTCCAGATTTTACTTTATTTTGCTCTGAACAGAAATAGACAATTAAAGTGGTCCAGAGAAATCTGCTTTTCAGCTAAAAAGATGCTAAGATGGTATTGGAATGTCTAAAGCACTGCAAATGTCAGCGAGTAATGGTCATAAATGGGAGAGTTGGATGTTTAAGGGGAATTGCTGCAATTGAAATGCCATAAAATGTGACAGCCGCTTTCCTAATTCTAACACCGCCAGAGGATTGGAGCTGCACACAGCCCTCGCGACATTCATTATTCAGCACCCTCTTCTACACATCCCCAAATGGGAGAAACTGAGGCACAACCCAAAACGGGAACCCCAATTCCTGGACTCTCCGGCCAGTGAATTCAGTCATTAGTTTTCAGGTTAAGAACTACATACTTATGATGGATGGCTTACTTTCTACCTTTATGTCACACTTCCCTGACACTTAAATATTTCAGAAACAGAATCATCAGAAAAATTCTCAGCACCCTCCTTCCACAAGGGAAAGAATTTGGGACGGGGTCACAGTGGCTGTCTGGGGATACTAAGTCAGAACGTGTTCCTAGAATATGGCCGTTGAGCAATGCATTTGGGTAACATTTCATACTATGTTCCCTTCCTGGAGGGTCTCAATCCCCTCTAGCTTACTAAAAATTCTGAGAAGTTCAGCCCACTTAGCAGCCTAGCAGGCGAGTGATCCTTCCCCAACTAAGCCTGGTGTCCAGGTACCTCCTGAACACCTCTGAATTCCTAAGCCGATGTCCACATCCCTCTTTTGTGAGAAAAAGGGAATTCTTTGGAAATGGGATATGACATTATCCCCTCTATCTCAGATAACGGGATATTTCTGGGGCCAAGGACGTAAACTTCATACGGAAACCCTGCAGGAGAACTGCTCCTGTAAATGCGAGTGAGGTTAGGAGAGCATTACATTCTAAAGCATTTCAACTTTATGGGGAAGCCAAAAGTGCAGAAGCAGTGGGGGGAAATGAAGAAAGAGCAAATGTTGGAGGTGGAGGAGTAAAAGTATTGCTGAACATTTGCCCAACGTTCTGAGCTACCGACACATCAGTGATGTTCAAACCTCATGTGCATCAGAATCCCATGGAGGCTTATTAGAATGGAGCGCTGGGCTCACTCCCAGAGACTGAGATTCCAAAGGCAAGGGTGGAGCCCGAGTGGGAAGCTGCGTTTCTAACCAAGTCCCAGGTGGTGCTGATGCTGCAGGTCCAGGGGCCACACTTTAGGAGCCACTGGCCAAGACCACTGGCTGGCCTAGAGTCTCCAGCATAAAGACCCAGACCAGCGGTCTGAAAAGAACAGCATTAGGTGATTCAGTCTTCTTTTTATATCCTTTTGACATGACATCTCTCTTGTCATCCTGGTAGTTGTTGGACCCCACCCAGCATCCATGGTCACCTCCTTTAGCTCAACCTTCCTTTAGCGAAGCCTTCCCCCACGCTGGCTTGGTTGGAATGCCAGGCGGGTATTGTCACTATCCCTGGGCATAGTGTGGATGCCTGAACCAAGCCATGGAGAGGCCTGGCTATACCTACTACCAGCGGAGATGGGCGGCAGGTCAACCTGGAGGGGTGGGGTGAGGAAGGGTGGCAGAGATTTAATTGCTTGCTGCCGGAAGATGAGCACAAAAAATGGTGCCAAATTTGATCATTTTTCATGCCTCTCAAGGTCCTGCTTCTTTCAGAAACATCCAATATAGTCTCATCACTGCTACCAATATATTACCTTAATATACTACCAATATATTACCTTAATTTTTAAAAACACTTATGAATGAGACTATTTACCCAATCCAGGAATGCTTCTAATCCAAGCCAATCAGACTCTTGCTCCTGGAAATTTGAACACAAATCCCAAAACCACTTTCTAACACACAGACCAATGA
>NW_006287910.1:2120506-2127658 GCF_000327345.1 Myotis davidii | reverse complement strand
CCCCCCCCCCCCCGCCCAAAAGAGGACCCATTAATTCCTTCACCTCAGCGCTGTCCCAGGTCCTAGTGCCCGGCAGCTGCTGGTCCAGCTTCCCTTTTCCTTCTCTGTGCCCCTCATTTCTCTTTACTACATTCTTTTTTTTTTTTTGGCCTAAGTAAGTTAGTCTGCTTCTGTGTCTTAAAACCTGACATAAGATTCTTCTAAAATAAGAGATCTGGGACTCTATATTTAACACAGATTAAAACAAAACTAACTCGAGAAGATCTGGTTAAAGAAGGGAGTTGGGATCCAAAACCCAGGCTGCTTTCCACCCATAACACATACTCCCCCTGCCCCAGTAACACCCCGGAGGAACCTTATGGTGTGTCCAGACACAAATAGGCCTTGAACTATCACATCGGCTTGTATTTGAGAGGTAAGGGCTGGGGTAAAGCTGGTCATCTTAAAGGCCAGTGCATTAAAATACTGCCAGCCTCCCTGAAAGCTTTAAGTACAAATTCCTATATTAGATCATCCCCAGAGAGGCCCCCAAAGCCCCGTTCATTCATGTACAGCTCATCCCCCTGGCCCACCAGCTTGTATTTCTTGCTTCAGCAGCATAGATGGAATCGGATCTTTGGCTCCACCATCATAACACACATCTCAGTTTTGTTTTTCTCCCAAGTTATACAATAGGAAATCACAGCAGCAATGAATCCAAAACACGCTAATTTCAGCATAAATTGTTAAAGAGTAGACATCAGCAAAGATGCAGCCCTTGGGGAGGCCCACACAGCAGAAGCAGCAGCCTGCCTTACAGCCTGACTGCAAACAGGAGTCGCCTCGTGGAGGTTTCAGAGAAGGAAGGATATGCATGTGGATAAGCTTTGTCTTAAAAAGAGTTACTCATCCTACAACTTCCTCTGCAGAACAGCTCATCGGACTGAAGTCTTCAGGAAACAAGGCTCCTTCACCAAATTTAGGGCAAGTTTGCCTCTAGGGATGGACACTTCACTTTGGAGCATAAGGACTCCGGGAAATCTGAATCACTCACGTTGAGGGCCAGACCTGAGGTCAAGAGATTGGGGCTTCAGGTTTTTGAAATGCTAAACAAGTCTACTCTCGGGTATTACTTCCACTGGGACAACCCACTCAAAGGATGAAGGTCCTAGACGTTCTGATCACTAAACCAGTCCAATCAAGGCAGTGGGAGGGTAGACCCTTTAAGGATTAACCAGTTAATTCAGAATAAAGGGGACTCCAAATCCACACAGGTCCACCTGGGGACAGAATTTCAGAACTAGAGGGCCAGATGGGTCTACATGGGAGATGGGCTATTTAACAACGAGAGGGCCAGGCAACCCCACGAAGGGAGCTCAAATATACTGAGGGCTGGTCAGTCTTTACAAGGAATAGGGGGCTTGCACCCACTGGAGCAGTTCAATCATGTTAAAGAGATAAACATTTTCTGCAGAAAAAAATGCCAGCTTGGTACACTAACTGTAAAAGTAACATTAAGGCTGAAGGAGTTAATAAACAATTCATCTCATGCTTATTCCCAAATAAGCATGAGACTAAAATCATTCCTGACCCCCACCCTGGAGACAAAAGAAAACAAGACAGCCCTTGAGTACTACTGTGAGGAGAGTGGAATTGTGGGTGCCCCGGAAGTCAGACACACACCGAAAAGGAATCACTGATCCCTCAACCTTTCTACACAACACCACCTCTTCTTCCAAACTTACCTCGGCCTCTGCTGAGTTAGTTCTCATATCACTGAACACATGTCCTGAGATACCCCCACGGTTCCTATAAACTGCCATTTTGCTTAGACTTGAATTCTGTTACTTCAGCCAAGGAAGCTGAACAGTCAATTTCAAGGTTCTAAAAGTCCCTGGTCTTCATTGCCTTATTCTCTTTCCTATTACTGCAAAATGCCTACAGACACCTGTTGCTCCAGGGGCCAGAAACAGAATCCCTCCAGTTGTGTTTCTGTGCCCAGGCATCTGCATTGCACTTTACAGTCCACGAACCTTTTCATAGCCTCACCAGTTGGAGGTCCTTACATATTTGTGAAGTAAAGAAAGGAGGATTGTTGAAGTACTTATCCCAAGCCACAAATAAGAAACAGAAAGTCTGAGAGATGAATTAATTAGCTCACTCCTGAGATCTCATAGTTCATATATGGTGCAACCACATTTAGAACCAGGTGTGTCTGGGTCTACCCTAGAGTCCTAGCCTTGCCATCCATCTTTGGAACCTCTTAATTTGATGCCCCCGAACTCTGACCCCACCTCACCCCAACACTGTGTATCTAGGAATCCAAAGAACTGGATTCTGGCCCATGTCCTTTCAAGGACCTGCTGTGTGAACTTGAGTTAGCTTCTTAGCTGCTCTGAGTCAAATTCTGCATCTATATAAAAGTCCCACAAAACAGGTTTTGTGTAGCCTGAAAGAAATCATATGCAAGAATCTATATTGCATAACAAAGTCATTCAAACGTGGAAGGCCCTGAGGTCATTCATCGATCCCCATCCCTCCACTGGGCCAAGTGCACTGCCTTTTCGTAAAGGCACACAATGACTCCTGAAATGTCAATCTTTTGTGCTTTCCCTAAAAAGGTCAAAGTGGAAGATGCTAATACTTCAGATGTGCCTGAGATAGGTCTTGCTCTAACTCACTAGCACAGGTCTTCCCTGACCATACTCTCCAGAGCATCTTTCTCCCAAAGCAGGACTGAAACTTCAACGTCTGCAGTCAATAACTTTGGGGTTGGGGCAGATGCTGTTTTGAAAATGTTACTGAGCCAAGGTTAATGCACTGTCAGCTTATCTTCATTAAATTACCACATTAACCAACTCAAAAAATATATATAAGAGAACAGGACGCAGTGTAGATAAGCTTTGATGGAGACAGATCATCAAAGATCATCTTCTCATTTTTCATCCTGAGGGAGGATAGGATTTATCCCAACGGGAAAGGCTGAGCAACTGTGAGGACCCAAAAGGCCTTGGAGGGCACAAAAGAAGAGAAGGGGGATAAAGAAGGAAACAGGCCCTGGCTGGTGTGGCTCAGTTGATTGGAGCAATGTCCCAAACATGGGAAGGTCGCCGGTTCCATCCCCGGGTGGACTGTATAGAGGAGGTCACTGATCTTTCTCTCTTTCTCTCTCTCTAACTCTCTCTCTCTCTCTCCCTCTACCTACCCCTCTCTAGCCCTCTCTCTCTCCCTCTAGAATCAGTGAGAGTATATTTTCTGGTGAGGATTACAAAACAAAAACAAAAAAGAAGGAACCAACAGGTTCCTGATCCAAGATGGTGTATTTTCCAAGAATGCGGGGTATTTTCTTGTTGACATCACTGGTCCCGGAAAGTCTTTCCAAAAATCGAATTCCTGGGTCCAATCTTCCTATGTCCTCCCACAGCACCCCATCCTGCCTCCTTCAGAGCTCCCACTGTGATGTCCTAATTGCCCGTGACACCCCGCCCCTCTCCATTTCTGCAGTGTTCTGTTGGGAAGAACACTGGCCCATTGACTACTAAACCTTGACAGTCATTAATTACCAGTGGTTATGAGTGTCTTAATTTCTTACATTAAAATAAAGAGACACAGGTCCTGCTCCCCCTGCATCTCAAGGCTTTTGTAGGGACCTGATGATCTCCTGGAAGAGGAAGCGTTCGGAAAGGAGCGGTGGCTATATGGTCACTGGATGACTCCCGGGTCTCTGGCTGGAGACACTAAGTAGATGAGACAGGAGACACTGGAAGAAAAACACACTCGAGGAGAAAGCCCTCGATGTGATTGCACTGAGTTTCCTGCGCCAGTGAGGAGTCCACATGGAGGTGGGCAGCAGGTCCCCGGACATTCGGAACTGTCGTGCCAGGTGTTCTCAGGAACTGGACCAATAATCAGACGTCTCCTCCCTCTCAGCAGAGCTGCTCCGCTCTGACAGCTGGGCCTCCGGGTGCTCTATTTATTATTACTAATCCTCCGGGGCTGAAACCCTCCACAGGGTCCTCATCCTTCCCTTCCATAAATCAGCGCAAGAGCCGTGCTAAGTCCCAGGTGATAAATGAAGCCCTTCCCCGAAGAGTCTGGCCCAGGCCCAAAGCAGCAGCTTGCCTGTCGGTATAATTGTCCATCTAAATCATCCTTGGCCTCTGATGACAAAGTGTTAATGACAAAATATAGGTGATCCTCCAAGAGAGGGAAAAGCTATATTTTTGCAACTGGAAATTAGAGATGTATTATTAACAGTGAACATTAATTATATTTTTAATGTCCACGTGGGACAGGGGACGGGGCATAATTTGCAGAGAAGCGCAGGGGGGCCTGAAACCTAGCACAATCCTTTTATTAAGCGCGGATCCTATTTCCTGCTCCCATGAATATTTCATTTGGAATATTCACTCCATTCTACCTTTTCAGCCATTCCTCCTCGGCTACACTGCAGTTTTAGACAAGTCTTTTCCCTTTCCTGATCTTGTTCTTGAGAGAGCGACACTTCTCCGGAAAGGATGTGTCATTCTGGAAAGGAGTATCCTGAACACCAAATTACACGGCAACTCGGTGTCCAGGAACAACCATGTTAGCAATGGCGACCCCATGACCCCTTAAGGCTGTGAACAGCTCTGTGGGAAAAGAATGCGGGGTATTTTCTTGTTGACATCACTGGTCCCGGAAAGTCTTTCCAAAAATCGAATTCCTGGGTCCAATCTTCCTATGTCCTCCCACAGCACCCCATCCTGTCTCCTTCAGAGCTCCCACTGTGATGTCCTAATTGCCCGTGACACCTCGCCCCTCTCCAAATGTGCCCATATTCTGGATGGAAGGTCAGGCACAGCTTTCAAGAAGTTGCACAGCTCATCAGAATCGAACGCTTTAACAACCATGCAGAAATGTAAGCACAGGCCACCTGCACCCTTGCAAAGAGGATGAACTTGATGAGGGCAGATGTGCCACCAATCTAACAGTTGTGTCCCCAGCAAGCACAGCACACTACTCCTGCTGCTGTAACGTATTATATTAAATGACATACCTGCCTTCCTTTTACTTACAGACTATAGCATTCCATCCTCCCAACCTCACAGCACCATACTCTTCTTTATATAAACTTTTGATAAAAAATAAACTGACCTGCCTGGCCATTGTGGCTCAGTGGTTGAGCATTAACCGATGTACTAGAAGATCAGTTTGAGTCCTAGTCAGGGACACATTCCCCAGTTGCAGGCTCAATCCCCAGTAGGTAGTGTGCATAAGGCGGCTGTCCAATGATTCTCTCTCATGATTGATGTTTGTTTCTCTCTCTCTCTCTCTCTCTCTCTCTCTCTCTCTCTCTCTCTCTCTCTCTCTCTCTCTCTCTCTCTCTCTCTCTCTCTCTCTCTCTCTCTCTCTCTCTCTCTCTCTCTCTCTCTCTCTCTCTCTCTCTCTCTCTCTCTCTCTCTCTCTCTCCGTGAATTCAATAAAAATATATTTAAAAAATAAATAAGTAAACGGACCTTCAGAGATACTAAGAAATAAGCCCTCAAAGGCACATGCTAGAATGTGCTAGAACTGGTTCCAGAAGACTGGTTCCAAAGCGGATGTACTGGACCACTGTGCCTAACTATTCAAGTGTTTCCACCACTAGGGGACTTGCAGAAGACAGTGATAATCCTAATCATAAGCAACAGCAACAAGTTCCATCTACCGACAGCACACCCAAAGCTTGGCATACATGGTCTCATTCAGTTCTCCCAATAATCGTATAAAGTCGATAGCTATCTTCCCTATTCTATTGATAAGAAAAGTGAGGCTCAGAGAGGCTAAGAATTTGGCCAGGCACACACAGCTTGTAAGTGTAGAATCATAAATAGAACTCATATCTTTCCGACTCTGAAGCAGGTGACTTTTACCTGGGTATCAAAGCAACAATCTGCTTTGTCTTCTCAAAGACCTTGATTTTCTTACCGATTGCCCAGGTTGCATCTGACTGCCCTGCACCGTACTTCCCAGACTTTCTCATTCCTGCCTACACCCGGCTGCTGTCTCAGAGGCCACATCCTGGGCTCCAGCTCTGCCTCAGGGCCCCTCTGGGCTTACAGGTCCAGAGCAGCCACTTCTCCGGTCTAAAGCATTCCCCGACTCAGAAATCCCGTTTTGTCCAAGGAAAGAACTCTACTGGGGGAGGGTCTATGAGAGATTTCTTTTCCTGGTTACCATTCAGGACATGTTAAGGGACAAGCTCTCTAATTAAAGGTCAATGGTGTGGTTTTTGGGTGAGTGCTAAAAATTGCCCATAAGCCCTGGCCAGTGGCTCAGTTGGTTGGAACGTCGTCCCATACACCAAAAGTCTGAGGGTTCAATCCTGGGCTGGGGCGTGTGTGGGAGGCAACTGATGGATGTTTCTCTTTCATACTAAAGAATAAGAAAAAAGAATTTCCCATAAGAGTGTAGTTGAAGTCCTAAACAAACCACATGATGTGTAATTGTGTGTGCAAATAAAATTATGCAAAACTCTTTAATTAGAGTATAAAGTTCAAAAGACCATTTAGACTTCATGAAGATTTAATTTTTAATGACACGGGAACTTTCTTATGAAAGCACGTTAGGAAAAGAAGAGCAGGTGTAAAGCTGTACATAATGTATGATCATAATTATGTAAATTATCTGAAAGGTGTGTAGGGATGGAGAATCCGAATATAGACACCCCGAAATGCTAACAGTGATGCTGATGGATGGCATTATGGAGACTTTTCATTTCCTTTTTTATACTTCGTTGAATTTTCCAAATCCTCCTCAATGAAAATATTTGCCTTTGTCATAGGGGGAAATAAACAGTGAAGTAACTACAACCTGTTGGGCCATAACATTTAAGTTTACGTGGAGGTCTAATGTAGATTTGATAGTGAACTTGAAAGGAGAACAAAGCTTTCAGATACTGCTCCTGTGTCCATTCGCCGTTAGAGAGCATTTGGTTTGCATGTTTCCTCTTTGTTCTTCCCTGTGAGAGGTAATAGAGTTAGAATGCCTGTGTTCAACAACCGTAGCTAAAGGCCCGGGAGCCACGTACAGCCTCCTCCCAGCCCCAGGAGAGGACGAACAGCGACTTCCCCTTCGGTACATATATTCAGGCTGGCACAGATGACACCTCTCTGGACTAAGGATAATAGCGCCGTCACTCCTGATTATGCT
>NW_006287910.1:2087834-2120220 GCF_000327345.1 Myotis davidii | reverse complement strand
ATGTGGGAAATTACCGTAATTGGAAATCATAATATCTTCAGGAAACCTTTTTCTCTAGGATCAAACCCTCTCCTCCCTCCCCCCGTCCAGACAGTCTGGATGTTGGGATACGCCATGTGGCCCGTAAACTTTCCTGAGTTTCTGTGGGGCAGGGCGTCCGTCTTCATTTCCATTTCCACGGGACTGTAGAAGCCATTGCTCCTACAGAAAAAAATAAGCAGGTCCCCGTGACTGTAACAAGGTCCATGTAATTTTCCACGGACTATTTTTCCCCCTGAAAAGAGCAAGGAGGAAAGTGTGCTTCTGTCAAGCCTGCGGTGGACTTTATACCCATTTTCCGAGCAGCTCCGTTTCTGAGAAGCACTCTGAATTTTGTACTAATGAACACATGCTTAAAAAAATCAGAAAGGCATGTTAGGAGGGCTGCTGGTCCATTTTCTAAAAACCCAGATTTCCTTTTCTAAAGCCAAAGCCATAACTTTATTATATGAAAATATATGTTCACGGTGGTCCTGACCCAGGCCTATTAAGCCAGGGATGAGGTAAGAAGCAGAAAAGATCGACAGTATATTTTCATTCAATCTCTCTTAAAATAATGATGCATGCAACCTCATGCCATTACTTTTTAATGATCTTAGCCTAGTTAATAGCACAGTAATATTCCAAAAAGGAGCAGGGAATTATTTCCACATTTAATTTTCATTGCAAAAGTGAAAGAAGATCTCTATTTTTTTTTTCCTGCCAGAGAAGCTGTCTGCTGCCCGCGACTGCATTAGCTCTGCTACATTACAGCTGAGCTAATGGATCAAAACCAAGTGATTTATTAATTTCCTGCCCTTTTGAGCATTCCCAAGTACGGACTGACTGGCTCCCAGAAGCGTGGACATGCTTTCCAAAGTCTACGTGAAGTTTGCTTGACTTCGCATCAAGTCGGGGCCTTGTGACCTTCCAGCAGACTTGACTTGTGATCTGTGCTTCTTTGGAAGTCTGAGTTGCACAGAATAATTAGGAAAGAGAGCTTTGGTGGGGGGGAAGGAGGCGCTATAATAGAATCCATGCATCTATTCTGTTTTTCAGGCCCAGTCGAAAGCCCAGATGATCCAAAGTAGCCATATGCAAGGACCGACCATTAATTCATTAATGAATCCATCCATTCTTTCATCAGATGCTGTGTGCCAGGCACTGTCCTAGGCCCTGGAATCACTGTCCTGAGCATCACAGACGTCGTTCCCTGTGCTGGAGCTCATGGCAGCAATATTCTGAGTCTGGGATTTCCTCCGTAAAAGACACTCTTGATTGTAACAAGCACAATGGATTTAATAAGGACTTTTGTTTCAGGGGGAGGGGGAAGACTAAAAAGCAGCAAACCAATGCAAATGCTGATACAGATTGCAAGATGCATCCCAAATAATATTAAATGAGGAAAAAATTGTATCTTTAATCCCTATGAGAAGCCACTACACGCCCAACAGAATGGCTAAGGTTAGGAGACTAAAACACCATGCATTGACAAAAATGTAGAGGAACTGTAACCCTTATGCATTGTTGGTGTGAAGGGAAAATGGTCAACCACTTGGTAAAAAGCTCTGGCAGTTTCTAATACAACTAAACACACAATTGTACTATGGCCCAGCGCTTCTACTCCCAGGTGGTCGTTACCTAAGAGAAATGAAAGTATATATCCAAAAGAGCCTTGTACACTAATGTCATAGCAGCTCTATTTATATCAGCCAAAAAGCCGGCACAGTTCTTTGTCAACAAGAGAACCAGTGAACAAACTGTAGTATCTTCAGGGACTACCACTCAATATATAGAAGAAACTTCTGCTACATGCAATGACATAGATGAATCTCACAGATATGATGCTAAGTGAAATAAGCAAACACAAAAGAGTAGATAGTATATGATTCCATTTATATGAAACCACAACAGGCAAAGCTAAGCTCTGGTGGGGAAAAAATCAGAACAGTTATTGCCTCTGGAGGAAAAGGGAGTGGGGATTGGCAGGAAAGAGATTCCAGGAAACTTTCTGGGGTGGCAGTAATGTCCACTGTCTTTTTTTTTTAATCCTCACCGAAGGATACTTTTCCATTGATTTTTTTTTTTTTTAGAGAGAGTGGAAGAGAGAGGGTAAGACAGAGAGAAACAGCAATGTGAGAGACACACATCGATTGGTTGCCTCCTGCATGGGCCCCAATCAGGGCCCGGGACAGGAAGGAGCCTGCAACCGAGGTGCATGCCCTTGACCTGAATTGAACCTGGGACCCTTCAGTCTGCAGGCTGACGCTCTATCCATCGATCCAAACTGGCTAGGGCATGTCCTCTGTCTTGATAGGTAGTACATGGTTACACAGGCATATTTATTTGTCAAAACCCATTTAATGCTACACTTAAGAATTGTGCATTTCAATGTATGTAAATTTTACCAAAAAAAGAACTGTAAACAAATATTGAACTCTAATTAATGCTCTGCATGCTGACTGCAGCTTACTTTGAAATGCATGAAAATGCATGAGTTGGGTGGGTGGATGGGTGGGTCGATGGATGGAAAGATAGATGTATAAACAGATGATAGATGGATGAATATATAATAAAGCAAGTAGAGTAAAATATAATTCTAGGAAGTAGGTGGTTGGTATATGGACAGTACGATAAAATTCACCCTCCTCTATGCTGAGATTATCATAAGAAAGCATTAGGAAAATAGATGTTTGAATCAAGTAACTATGGTAAATGAAATGATCAACAACATCCTTTCATCTCCTTAAAAAGGGTTTAGGCCCTTTTTAAAACTTTTCCACTTTGTCGCCTGCTTAAAGAACCCATAATCCCCCTGGTATGACTTCTGAAAGCTCAAGGTCCTTGCCTGTATCCTGTCCCATTAAATAAACTGCAAAATCAGCATATTTGATCTTGTGAAGGCTTTAAAATAGGTAGATGTATGTGATCCTCACAATGGTGTATTTATATTTTAATCCAACAATTCACTTAACATCCATTAATTATCTCAAATTCCCCCATTGTCTAATAAATTTCCTCCTTTAAATAGAGTACCATGTTATTTCTGTGTGCTAGCTACTATGCTACGTATTTTCATAAATTATCATCATTATTGTAACCAACCTTATGGTTTAGACATCACTATCCCTGCTTTACAGGTGAGGAAACTAAGGTTCAAGCATTTCAGACATTTTCTTGAGGTTACACAGCTGTTATATGGCAAAGTCAGCATTTGAAACCTGGCATGTCTGATTTTGAAGCCCATGCATTTTAACACCCAATAAAAGATGGTCTGCAATGTTCTTTTCTGTTTTAAAATCTCTGATTCTAGATAGCTAAGAAATAAAACAAAACAAAAAACACGGTACTAGCCCAGCTGGTGTGGCTCAGTGGTTGAGCATTGACCTATGAACCAAGAGGTCACGGTTCAATTCCTAGTCAGGGCACATGCCTGGGTTGCAGGCTCAATCCCCAGCGTGGGGTGTGCAGGGGGCAGCCGATCAATGATTCTCCCTCATCATTGATGTTTCTCTCTCTTTCTCCCTCTCCTTTCCTCTCTGAAATCAATAAAAATATATTAAAAAAACAACAACACTGTGCTAGACATTATGAGCACAGTTGTGAAATTTAAGCGACTTACTGAAACTTCGAATGAGTAAATAAGTAACTGAAATATCCCAGCCTACTTGAAGCATTACCTCCAGCAACTCCTGCAGCCTGGTTTAAACCACAAACTGGCTGCCACCACAGACTCCCTGTTTTTTGAACACACCTTGCTTTTAAGCCTGACACAACGCAAAGAAAAGACCATCGGGGATAAACCTGGGGAAGGGCATACCAGCTGCCACCAGGACTCTGAGACCAACTGACTGCTACAGCTGAGGGCTGGATTTTTTGTGTCCTAGAAGCCACAGCGAAGGGGGAAACATCGAGTATTCAACAATGCTTGCTTCCAGAACAAAGCAGGCACACAAATATATCTGCGGGGGTAAACATTTCCTTTTCCTGGACAGCGTGGTAGAAAGCTACCATATCCTTAGTCAAAGAATGTTAGCAGTGAACAGTGTCCTTGGCTTTTTGTTTTTAACAGAGAGACAAGAAAGCATTGTTCAAACGGACAAACCTTTGGGAACATTCCTTAAAGCGGTGAGTGTGCAACCTTAAGTAGGAATTCCATGAAGGCTTTGCTATGAGGCTGAGCATGCGGTTCACATACTTAGTTTTATGAGACTCTCATAAAATACTGATTTAGAACTTGGAGACTCAAGATAAATGACTAAAATTGACTGGTCTTTTGGCTCATATAGGGCGGCAATTTATTCATGACTGGATTCTCCAACGGAAATTCATGGGGCAGAAATTTGGAGTTTGGGGTGGTAATGCATACATTTTTCATCTTGCCATTAAACATTCACAAATGTTTCTTACCTAATGAGTAGTTCAACCATAACAACATCCCGTTGTATTATACAGCACCGTGAGGTTCTCAAAAGCCCTCAGAACTCGCCCCCCAAACTCACCGTATCTTTGTGCAAGAGACACAGTGGGCACTGCTATTTCAGATCAGACAACAAAAGGAAAGAGATCTGACAAAAATTGCAAACGATAGTTGGGACCGCCAGAATTTGGCCTTGTCCTATCACGCGGAAGTGAAACAGTGAAATATTAGTAACTGTAAAAGTGACTGCAGCAGTACTTGTAATAGCAGTAAGAGCAACAGCGGAATCCGTTGCAATACCAAGCGCAGTGAAAGCATCACAGTGTTTAGCAAGATCCTTTGCACAGGATGGTGATTTTCCAGCACCAGTCCATGGAGGATGTCCCAGCTCAGCAGCTCCCTCTGTTGGAGGGATCAGAAAACCAGAGCCTGTCCATGTCTCCGGCCATCTTGACTACCCCTCACTACTGCCCCTGCCATGGTGGCAGCACACAGTGAAACAGAGAGGCTTCCACCTGGATCGGTTAGCAGCTCAGATGTCCTAAAGCCTTCCGGAAACTGGCTGCAACCACAGACTCCCAGAGTCTGACCCTATTGTTCTTGGCCAAGTCCTCACAGCGGCTTATCTAGAATCAGCTGCTGTCTGGCATCTATTTCATCCTCAATTCAAGACGCACACAGATGGGGTCCCACATGGTTTGGGGGACATCGGTCCCTTATTTACCCTATTCCTGTGCCTCATAACTGAAAGAAGTTTGGAGGGTTGTCCCACGGGTCAAAGGTGTATGTCCCGTGTTAGGAGCCATGAGCTGAAGACTTTCTCACCCAAAATCAAACGAGAACTGGCTCCTCGCTTCCCTCACCTCCAGCACAAGCCGCCACAGCCAGGCTCTATAACTCAGCTTACGGGTCTCCCTACTGGCTATAAACTAACCAAAAGTGCAATGACCTTGTATCTGATTGTAAAAAGTGCACCATGTCTTTGGTTAAACTGCACAAAATTCCACAGACGTCCATGTTTTCACATATGACCGAGGGCTAGTTACCTACGAGCCCCAAAATGAGTTGTGAAGGATGACACTCTCATATTCGGAAACTAAGATCACTGCACTCCTTAAGTTCTCTGATGACTCTACTTCAATGTTTTTGGAAGAGTAATTGGGCCATGCAGAATCCCTGATGTCCCTTCCTACACCCAGCAGAGTTCCCTGGCAGAGGAAAAAAAATGACCTGAGTTGCCGTAACTGAGTTGCCATAGCTGAAGAAAAACATAGTTTATTGAAAATCACCACTAGAATTTCTATCTGGGCCACTGTCACTTGGCCTGTTTCTTTCTTCTCAAGCTCTTCATTTTCGCATTGTCCCCAACTCCCCTTCCTAATTCCACAAGGAAGATAAACCGCGTCCAGTGATGCTGCAGCCCACCGTTGGGCGCCCTGAGTGCTGAAGAGCAGAAGTCACTAGTGAAGATGTAGGGTCGGGGAGGGAGGGGGTTTGCAGCCTGGGAAGAAGAAAGTGGAAGGAGAGTCTATGGCACATCAATTACCAACCTCGAGGGCTGTTCATTAAGTGATTTGATTTATCTAAAGCACCTAGCACATAATAAATGCTCAATAAACATTAGACCTTTTCACTCCCCCTTCCTGGAGCTCACAATCCATTTTCTACCTGCTGATTCATTAGCGAGAGCGCCGCATCCCTGAGTGATGCGCCGCACCGGGCATGGACAGTTGATTCATCATGAATAATGCAATGTCACAATCTGGACTATTTATATTCAGATGAATTGTACATAATATGCCACACATACTAAAGAGGGACATTAATATTTAGCATTGCAAGCTAAGCCGGGATGATTAATATGGCTTTAACTTTGTATCTCCTTTGCAGAATGTTCAATCTTCTCTCCTCTTAAAGGGACACTATAAGAAGTATTGTCTCTATCACAGGTGGGACTTGCTTCTCCACAGCTAAAAAGAGTTGAGCGGGATGTTTAAGAACCTCTGGAGCTTTCATCCAAATATTTCCGTTCTGAGATTTTATTCTGGGGAAATATTCCAAAAACACAGGAGGAAAAAGTCTTCATGCGCGATATAGTATGACAGGTGATTGGTTTAGTAAATTCATTCATTATGCAGAACATTATGCAGCCATTAAAAATTACTTACACAAAGCATTATCAACCGCACAGAAATATACTTCTGTCATAGATTTAAGTAAAAATAATTAGCACAGATTAAGGGACTGAAGAAAAAAACACCAAAATGTTTACAATGGCTGTTTCGAAGTAGTGAGTCTACTAATAATTTCTCTTCCTACTTTTTCAAAATTTTACAGATCTATCTCCCCAATTCCTGTTTTAATTAGAAAAGTCCTTTTAGACATAAATAAGACATCACTGACTCTATGTGGCCAGAATCCTTGTTTCTCTTTCATTACTGTGACTCCAAGTCATAGCATACGGCTTACCACATAAAGAGGCAAGTAGTAAATTCTATCAACTGGGGGGTTTTTGCAATAATAATTTCGACTATAATTTTTTTTTATGTTGGCAAATTCCTGAAGCCAAATAAATGAATGTTGGGGTGGAGAGGATAACAGGCACCAGGCACCATGTAATGAGCACCTATTGTGTGCTTGTCCTGTGCCAGCCACTTACCGATATGGTTTCTAATCCTTCCAACAGCTTTGTGAGTAAATGTCATTATGTGTGTATTTCAGATGTGTAAACTGAGGCACACAGACAAAGCTAAAGACTTTGTCTAAGCACCACAGCTGGTGAGAGTGAATAAAACCCAACAGTGTGCCCTGGCTGGTTTGCCTCAGTGGATAGAGCATTGGCCTGTGGACTGAAAGGTCCTGGGTTCAATTATGGTCAAAGGCCATGCCCAGATGGCAGGCTCGACTCCCAGTAGGGGGCGTACAGGAGGCAGCCGATCAATGATTCTTTATCATCACTGATGTTTTTTTCTCTCTCTCTCCCTCTCCCTTCCTCTCTGAAATCAATTAAACAACAACAACAACCCAGAAGTATGACTCCAGCGTTTCCATTCTGTCTACTAAGTCTCACCTAAGCTTTTGGATTATTCTAGTGAATTCCATAACAGAAGCTCTCTTGACACAAAGATAACAAGCTTCTAACATTTCAATTTCCCATCACAGAATGTTCCGGAGTTATTACTACTCCTCATCATAGTTTAATGCATAGGGCAAGGGTCTACATATTTAAAATGGGGGGGGGGGAGTGACCCATGATGCCTTTGTCTCACCCATCCTGCTCTCCAAATCTCTCAGGTTGCTTCTCAGAAGCCCTAGGACCTGCCCTTCTTGAGTCCCTGGCCTCCAGCCAGGCTGTGCCCCGGGCTGCTTCACCCCCACACCCCACCTTGCAGGCAGACACGGATGTGGACTGCACAGTCAGACGGTGATGAGCTCTGATGGCACTCGGGTTTCTTGGATTCAGAACATGCTCACCTTCAAGGAGCCTCCTTCATGTTCTCTGCAAACACGAGTTCAGTGCCTGCTATGCACAGCCTAAGAGCTGGAGTCTAAGGGCATCCAAACATACAAGGCCGATGCCTCTCTGGAGCTCACATCCCACCAAGGAGGCAGACATGCACGGTGAGACTCACACATAGGCGTGTATAGACTCCCACGTGCCGGGATGGAGAAGTGAAGGGAGGTTAGAACAGGGGCCTCCCCCCATCCCTCCTTTTTCAGAGGCCACTGAGGAAGCAGCAGCTGTCTGAAATAGGAAAGATGAGTAAAGATTAACTTGGCCAAGTGATGGGCAGGGAAGAAACATGTGACTAGAGGAAACACAGCATCTCTGAGAAAGAAGAATGGTCAGAACTTCCCAGAGCACAGAGAGCTGGAGAGAGAAAGGACCAGAGAAGAAGGCAGGAGCCTGAGGCAGGACCCAAGGGCCGTGCTAAGGAGGTTGGCGTTTATCCTGGGAGCAATGAGACATCACTGAAGTACTGCAGAGGCTCAAATGGTGTTTGTTAAAGAGGGGTGGGAGGGGGGGTGGGAGGGACAAGAGTGCACGCAAGCTGCTGCTTTCTCCCTGGCACCTGCTTGGATATGGCCTCCTTCATCAAGTCTTCTCTGTACCTGCAAGTCTGTCGTAGGCTCCTTCATCTGCCCTGTCACCTCTGCACTTGCCCGTCTCAGCACGTGTCACAATCTACTGGAGTTTCCTGTTTACATCCAAGTCTATAGGCTCTATGAAGGCAAGGACCCCATTTACCTTGTCAACACTGACATCCCCAGTGCCACCAACAATGTTTATCCACAGCAGGGGTCTGTAAACATTTACAAAGTAGATAACGTTTCACTGCAGACCGACTAGCTGCCAGCTATCCTAATCCTTTCAGGTCCTGTATTAGCCCATCGGTTCTCCCAATATCCCTATGCAATACCTATTGTAACGTATGAGTCAGCCAAGACACCCAGGGGCCAGGTTACATGTCCAGGGCCACACGGCGGCTGCGTGGCTACTGCGTGGCACCACTGAGTCCCAGAGTCCGAGCTCTCGACCACAGCACTATAATGAATAACAAAGAATGGAATTCTGATCGTTCACAGCCAGCATTTAATTATCTGTGTTAATGGTTTAAAGCAGTGGCCTGCATCAGCCAAACCGTGAGTAACTGTGAAGTAATCCCTGGTGGACTGGGTGATACATATGGGTTTTTTTCAGTAGATTGACCTTCGTAAATTACCACTTAAAATAGCCAGTGACAAAACTGATTCTTGTTCCCTAAGCAGCAATCAAACTAATGGACAGGAAGTAACTAAAAACTAAACTGGCACAGCCAAAAAAAAAAAAAAGCACTCAATCAACAAATTTAATGAGCACTTATTTCGTCTTCAAGCTCCCCCAGTCTTCCTCTGTGCCCCATCACTGTCTAAGTTCTTACCTCCTATTCACTCATCCTGAAATCAGGTCTTTGTCCCCACAATTGCACTGAAGCCCACACTAACACAAAGGCACTGATGACTGCTGTATTATGTGTCCGATGGCTTCCTGCCATCTCTGGAGTTGTCCATGGCATTTGATCCTTTACATCTTGAAATGCTTCTCTTAGCACTTTGGGCTCTGCTGTCTGCTCTGGAGGCTACAGGACGAGGGACCTAGATGACACATTTAATTTCTCATCTCTCCATAATTGGGAAAATCACATACTCTCCCTCTAGCCCAAGTTGTGTATTGTGTTCTTAATTAATTTTTAGAGAGAGGTACGGGGGGGTGGGGGCATCGATTGGTTGCCTCCCACACACACCCTGACTGTCCAACCAACTGAGGCACACCAGCCAGAGCCTCTAGCCCAGGGGTGGGCAAACTTTTTGACTCGAGGGCCACAATGGGTTCTTAAACTGGACCGGAGGGCCAGAACAAAAGCATGGATGGAGTGTTTCATTACATAAAAGGGTACGGTCTTTTTTTTTTTTTTTTTAGTTTTATTCATTTCAAATGGGCCAGACCTGCCTGCGGGCCGTAGTTTGCCCACGGCTGCTCTAGCCCAAGCTTTAGCCCATTGTGTGCTGCTAAGAGATTAACAAGTACTAGCTGTGACTTTCTCTTTTTTCTCTCCTAATCTTAAAGGACATCACAAAACATTTTGATGAGGCAGTAAGTGCTTCAAGTTAATCAGAAAATATATGAATAAATGAAATCTCCATGTAGAACATACTATGTTGAATTGTGAGAGTTGCAACCTGTGTCAGTGAGATACAGCCAAACCAAGGAAATTAGTTTGGTTTTTCACTCTTGAAAGGGATTTCATTTAGGACATAAGAGGTAGAGTTTTAGAGACCAGAAGACCATACAGACTAGGAGGTTCCTAACTATTTTTAAACTTTGTGCCACAGCCAGTTTGGCTCAGTGGGTAGAGTGTCAGCCTGCAGACTAAAGGGTCCAGGTTCGATTCCAGTCAAGGCCACGTACCTCAGTTGCAGGCTCAATCCCTGGCCCTGGTTGGGGCACGTGCAGGAGGCAACCAATTGATGTGTCTCTCTCACATTGATGTTTCTCTCACTCTGTCTCTCCCTTCCACGCTCTCTAAACAGCAATGGAAAAATATCCTCCGGTGAGGATTAACCAAACAAATTTAAATGTTGTGATGGTATGTAAAAGGCTTGGCCTTTGATATCAGACACTTAGGCTAAAACTCCAGTTCAGCAACTTACTAGTAGTATAGGGTGTCCCAAAATTCACGCAAGAAGTAATTTTGATAGAAAATGCAGGTTTGTAACTAAAAATTGTAAATTTTTTATTGATTCATAAAGTATACAGAATCGGGTTATGTATGCAATAGCACATAGAGTAAATGGCCTCCACAGCTTTGCTGGCACATATGCAAAGCCGTGGTCTTCATTGTCCCTGTTCCTGGGCCATAATTGGTACTTGGTAATGCTTATCAAATTGAAGGGATTGAAATCAAAGGGCAACAGATATTAGAATCTGATTCAATAAACCAAGTAAAATTAGGCTTTTATTTTCTGTTGTTGTTGTTAATGCTCACGCAAAATTCAAATCTTGCGTGCATTTTGGGACACCCTTTATATATACATTTGCTCACTCACACTAACTCTCTGTGACTCAAAGTCCTAATGTGAACAGTGAGGATGAAAGTAGAGAGGGGTAATGAAGAACAGATACGTACAAAGGTCTTGGCATGAAGGGGGTGTTTAATCGGTGCTCATTTCCTCTCTCCCCCTGCAGATTCAAGGGGCCCAATGCTACACTGCCACGTTCTCTGCACCAGGAGTGCTCCTTCCAGCTCACCTCATCCATGGCCAGGAGCTTCCCCGCATTTCCCAGCCCCTGAAGTTGGGCGGGACCATGTGACTCCCATCATCCAAAGAAATGTGAGTAGAATGATCTGTGTCACTTCCTGGCTGAAGCGTTCAGGAGCCAGAGGAAGATGCCCAGCAGCCCATTCCCCTGAGGTAGCCACTGGAAGCCACAAGACCAAGTGGCTTGTATTTCTGAGTCACTAGCTGGAAGGCAGCCCTGGAGAGTTGCCTAACCTGCCGTGGAACTTGGTGAGTGACAGGAAAACCGTGGCTGTGCTAAGCCATTAAACATCTGGCTTGGTCTGTCATTCTGCACAGCCTAGCCCATCCTGATTACATCTGTCACTCACGGGGGTCTGTGTTCCCAAGAGTGGTCCAGGGGTGAACCAGCCTCAGCCCTTTTTTACCCACAGTCCTCACTGTTAGCATCTCCCCTTCCCCTTTCCTCTCTCCTTCACACACCAGAATCGGATCTCTTAACTTTAACTCTGAAACCTGAACTCCATAGAGTGAAATGACTTGTCCAGATCCAGCCAGCACGTAAGTGACATAGCCAGACGAGACGCCAGGCCCTCTGATTCCCCTCCAGCTCCCTCACTAGCCACACTGGACCTCCACTCCCCAGCCTGCAACGTCACATGTTAATAATGCTCTGAGCTTGCCATGCCTCTCAATCACTGTAAGCGATAGAATTCATGCTACATTAATGCACTAATTACCAACAGAGCACATTAGCATGCCCTAATCACTAACGAGAAGTACTGTCAATTCCCCGTGCTGTTTGCCAGTACCTGCAAAATGTTTGCAAGGGTTGGCATGAGGAGGGAAGACGTAATACAGCGAACTATTGATTCACTTCATATTGATGACCAGTCAGGTGGCCCTTCTATTACTATTCTTTGTCAGCAAACCAAAAATCCGACAGAGTCTCCAAAGGAAGGCGGTGGGCATGTTAGGGATGTGGGTGCGCTCTGGAAATAAAACCCCTGCCTGATTTAGATTCCCAGGCTGGTGTGGCTCCGTGGCTGAGCATTGACCTATGAACCAGGAGGTCAGGGTTCGATTCCCAGTCAGGGCACATGCCCAGTTGCAGGCTCGATCCCCAGTAGGGGGCATGCAGGAGGCAGCTGATCAATGGTGATTTTTTCTCACTATTGATGTTTCTAACTCTCTCTCCCTCCCCTTTCCTCTCTCTAAAGTTAATAAAAATATATTTTTTAAAATAATAATAATTAATTACTTTTTCCCAGTAGCATGAAGGAAAACTGGTGAAGTGAGGATAGGGGGCTCTAATTTATCATTCATTAAACACATGGCTATTCTGAGTCATGATCCTTGGTAGACACTTTACTAACATTCCACCTTCTGATCCTTATCACAACCCTGTGGATTAGGTAAGAGAATCCCTATTGCACAGACAAGGAAACTGCGGCTCATAGAGGCTAGGGAACTTGTCCAAGGCCATGTGGCTGCAAGTGGTGAAGCCAGGATGTCAATCCCGGGTGATCTGCATGCTCTTCACTGCACAGCAATGCACTCATTCCATTTCATCAAGAATCTAAAGAGAATCCTACTTAAGAGCACAGGAATGGGCATATCCCCTGGGACTGTCATTTACGACACAGTCAGCCGTAGGCATTTATTACGCGTGCACTGCGCCCAGCACAGTGTTGAGTGCTGGAAGCATGGAGATAGATAGGTGCGGCCCTTGCCTGTGAGGCATCAGGATCCAACAGCACCTGCTGTAACTCAGTTACAATCGCCTCAACCACACAACAAAATATGAGAGCACACAAAAACATGGGCACAGAGGAGCGAAAGGAACTGACTTCTTAGGGCCAGTTTTGGACGATCATTAAGCACCTACCCCCAGATTTTGGGAGAAAGCGTTCCACATGCAAAGTCACAGAGGTGTGAACAGGCGCACTGGTTTCAGAAAGGACCAGTGGCCGATTTTGTTGGAGTACAGTGTGTGCACGATCCTGTGTGCATGATCCTGTGTGCATGATCCCTGTGTGCCTGATCCTGTGTGCCTGATCCTGTGTGCCTGATCCTGTGTGCATGATCCTGTGTGCACGATCCTGTGTGCCTGACCCTGTGTGTATGATCCTGTGTGTATGATCCTGTGTGCACGATCCTGTGTGCATGATCCTGTGTGCACGATCCTGTGTGTATGATCCTGTGTGTAGAATCCTGTGTGCCTGATCCAGTGTGCCTGATCCAGTGTGCCTGATCCTGTGTGCCTCATCCTGTGTGCATGATCCTGTGTGTATGATCCTGTGTGCCTGATCCTGTGTGCCTGATCCTTGTGCCTGATCCTGTGTGTATGATCCTGTGTGCACGATCCTGTGTGTATGATCCTGTGTGTAGAATCCTGTGTGCCTGATCCAGTGTGCCTGATCCTGTGTGCCTCATCCTGTGTGCATGATCCTGTGTGTATGATCCTATGTGCATGATCCTGTGTGTCTGATCCTTGTACCTGATCCTGTGTGCCTGATCCTGTGTGCTTGATCTTGTGTGCCTGATCCTGTGTGCCTGATCCTGAGTGGCTGATCCTGTGTGCATGATCCTTGTGCATAATCTTGTGAGCCTCATTCTGTGTGCACAGTCCTGTGTACATGAGGGAAAGGGAGGAATAAGACTCCAGGGCAGGGGTCACTCTGGCTGACCCCGAGCTGGATATGAAGTCACCAGAAAACAACCTCTAGTTCTGCGCAGGAGATGGCATAGCCGGGTGGGCATTATGACAGAGCCCTCTGCTCGCTGTGGAAAGTGAGGTAGGTCTAAAGCAGTCATTCTGGACCCTGACAGCAGGGAGCATCTTTTAAAATCCAATGCCAGGACCCCACCCCAGTCCAATTTAATCAGACACTGTGGAGGGACAGCCTGGGCACCGGCGTATTGGTAAAGCTCATCTGGCAATTCCAATGAACATCCAGGATTCAGACCATTGCTTTAGAGGCAGGAGTAGAATTTGGGGGCTCATGCTGGGAAGTCAAGTCTGGATGAAGAGAAAGGACCAGATTCAAAACAACACTATTTTAGGAGCTAAAATTGACAGCTGTGATTGATGAGATGTGGAAGCAAAGTGAGAAGGGGGAAGAGGAGGAGTAGGAGGAGGCGCTCCATTTTTTTTAACTTAATATATATATGAGACACACACACACGTGTGTGTATCACTCATAATATTGCCAGAGATTCTAACAAGCCCATGAGCAATTATAGATGTTTTCCATCCCCACAGCGGTTATCTGCAATAGTCCGGAAAGATTACAATAATTCAAGAAAGCATACGGCGTGCTACACAGCCTATCTTCAATACTCAGGGGTCCACATTCATTCCCGACACCCTGCACAGTCCCGAGGGGTTTGCACCAAAGCCACCCAGCTCTTGAAGGAGAAAGCCTGGGGAGTTCCCGGGAGGGCGAAATTGCCCTCTCGTTAGTGCATTATTTACTTTGACGCAGAATTCTAGCAGCTGCAGCGCGGGCCATTGTTCACATGGTTGGGTAGGGACTGTAATGGGAATACCATTAATTTGATGGTTTTCAAGGAGGTGATTTCCAATTTGAATTATTCTCAAGTTGTAAAATGAGCCTGAGCCAGTTTGTAAAACAGCAAGAAGTCAATGCACCGTATAACCTTGATTTTTTTTTTCCGAGTCCCAATGCCATGAAGAAAAAAATTCTCCTCCGAACCCATGATAAGGGGGTAAAAAAAAAAAATGCCACCATTCTCCCACCCCCTAGGCAAATTAGCAAGACAAATGTTAGCAAAAGGTTCTGCAGAAGCACCATTATTTACAAAGGGAGAGGGAAGAAGATGCTATGAAATAAATCATGCTGACAGTTCAATCAAAAAAAATCAGAATATATTATGCTGCTTCTCAAGTGCTGGAAAGAAACTGGACAGGGGGAGCCAAGTATGTGCGCGTGTGCTTTATTTACCCATATTGGCACCCTGAACTCCGCAGGCCCGGCTGGCTAATGAAATCTGCATGCTAAACTGGCGTGACAGGCTCATTCCATGTGTATTGTTTCGAATGCCAACCCCGACCCAGTGCTGTTCCAGGTACAGGGGATGCGAAGGTCAGTAAGACAGGTGAGACTTCTGTTCCGCTGAAGGTGCAATTCCAGTGGTGAGAGGGGTGAATGGGCAGGTGATTCACAAGCAAAGGAGTGGGCCCTGGTCAATGATGAGTGTCCCAAAGACAATGAAGCAGGAGGCACAGGAGAGACTAGCGTGGGGACTGGGTTAGACCTGTCTGTGGAGGTGACATTTAAGCAGAGAAGCTAGAAAAAGAGAGCTGCAGGGAGGGACCCCTAGGTCAGTGATGGCGAACCTTTTGAGCTCGGCGTGTCAGCATTTTGAAAAACCCTAACTTAACTCTGGTGCTGTGTCACCTATAGAAGTTTTTTTATATTTGCAACCATAGTAAAACTAAGATTTATATTTTTGATATTTATTTTATATATTTAAATGCCATTTAACAAAGAAAAATCAACCCAAAAAATGAGTTCGCATGTCACCTCTGACAAGCGTTTCATAGGTTCGCCACCACTGTCCTAGGGCAAAGGCGAGGGTGGGCGCATCCAAGGACTAGGAAGCGGTGCACCGGCCTGGTTGATGAGCAAGGCGGGTAGGTGGGAGAGGAGGTCTGAGAGGGAGGCAGGAATTCTTGCCCAGACAGGACCTCTCAGGCCGTGGGAAGCAGTTTAGATTTTATACTGAGCGCATGGAAGGCTACTGGAGGGTTTTAAGTGGAGAGGCGACATGGTCTGATTTAAACATTTTAAAGACCCTGCGTGCTGGGTCAGCAGCTCAGTGTTGTGCTAGACTCTGTGACGGATGAGAGAGATTCGGTGAGCGTGGGCGGGGTAATGAATCTGAGTGGGCTTGGGGGTGAGAGAGAGGTGATCCACCAAGGACCTAAAGGGAGGAAGAGGAGTTATTTAGAGACACTGATGGTGAGAGGAAGGAGTGGGCCCTGGGAATAGCTTCCTGTGTGTCATTAAGTCATCGTGATTAGCACATCCGAGGAAAGGTGACATTGTGTGCCGAGAGGGGCTGCCCTTCCCATGAAAGCAGGATCCGGAAGAGCAAATATGGGCAGGTTTATCTCAGGGGGTGGATGCTAACTCCCAGAACCATGATCAGCCTGGTCACCAGGTATGAGGGGGGGCAAGAATGCTACCTCAGGTCTCCGTCTGCACCAGTGATTCTCGGGTGGGGACAATTCTGCCCCCACAGGCCATTAGGCAGCATCTCAAGACATTGCTGTGGTCATAACTGGGAGAGAGGGTGCTCTGGCATCTGGTGGGTAGAGGCCCCGGATGCTGCCAACATCCCACAGTGCACAGGACAGTCCTCACAAGAGAAGCATCTGGCCCCACGTGTCCGCAGTGCTGACGTCGAGAAACCCTGGGCACACCACACAGCAGAGCTGGACAGTCCTGTGATTGTAGGCAAGTCCTTAGCCTCACAACGCCTCAGCGTCTCCATCTGTCAAACGTCCCGTGTCCCACGCAGGTGGGTGTGGAGCTGAGGCCCTGGGGGTGTTACCACACTGGGGGCGCTGGAGGAAGAAGACAGGTTATGTCACATGGTTTGGTCTGAGGTATCAGAAGGCCTGCATGAGTGCGGCAGGTCGGTAACACGCTGAACTGACATCAGATGAGGGTGTGGAGCTGGGTTCCCTCCCACGCAGTGGGTCACCTTGGGAAGCGGCCCAGCTGTCCTGCGCCCTCGCTGCTCTGGGTCACATATGCATACAGAAACATACTGGTACAGGGGTGATGAACTGCTGAGCGCCCCCAGAACAGGGGTACCTTCCCCAGATAAATATTCTCAGTGGTACCTGAAGGCATCTCTATTTAATGCAACACTAACCCGGTGTTCCCAAAACACTAGCTCAGACTGTCCCAACGAGGGGCTCAGCACTGCCCACACCTGGGACTGGATGTTGCCCTGTGGGGCTGCCCTGGGCACTGCAGGGTATTGGGCAGGACCACCAGCCTCTGTTCCACTAGATCCAAGTAACCCCCGATTGAGATGAAATAATCTGTGTAGACAGGTTGGGTCAGATGTCACCTCTTCCTCCCCCTTACCAGTTATGTGGCCATAAGCGAAGTCCTCATCCTCCCTGGGACCCTGTTATCTCATCGGTAATGTAGGTCTAGTACTTCTCTACAGTGAAGGTGAAATAATATGCAAAGTTCTTAGCACCGTGTCTAGCATGTAATTGGTTCTCGAAAGGTCCTTATTCTTGTTTCTTTCACTTGGTAGAAGGTTGGACAGAGTAGAGATGGCACTCGGTGGCCGTGTCCCCAGGACAAAGTCCATTCACAAAAAACAGTCACACACATAGCAAGTATGGCCCAATGCCCCGGTGCTGGGAGCAGTCATTTGCTTTTTCATCCAGAGAGGGGGCCTTCTCGCCTATTAGGATCACTACTGTCCTCACTCATGAGGAAGACACTGTTGGACTTTCCCCGTATCTGGAAGCTGTCGTGACCCCACCAAACTCAAAGGACCCCTGAACTTTGCAGTCTCCTCCTTTAGAAGGAAGGAGGCCATGGGAATTAAGTCTTCATGGGGTCAACAAGCATCGCAGCAGGCTGGGCGGGCACGGATGGGCTCCCTGACAGCCTGTTTTCAAACACTTTCAGAGGGAAAGGAGTTCAATTCCAAGGAGCTGCCTGTGCGCTGGCAGATCCAACATGCATGCAAAGCCCCTCGGGCCGGCGGAGAGCTGAGGTTCTGAGGAGGAGACGCTGCTAATTGAAGCCGTCTGTGAGGTGCCCACAGCCGCGGTGGGACATCAGCAGCATCCTCTGGAGAGGACGACGGCTAGTCACCTTCACAGTCACAGGAATGAGAAAGGGAGGTTTGCAAGTGGCGTGTTCAGAAGGATAGTGCTCTCGAAGCATTTTCTCCCCATACTGCGTCGAGCTGAACAGAATAGATTATGAGGGCTGAAGATGCATTTTGATGCTATTTTGGTGATATGGGGCCAATTATGTCCCCAGTTCTGTCCCACCTTTTATTCTCCCTCTCGGTAGAGTTCCTGCAGGAGAAGGTCTTTAGCCAAATGGAAGCAACGGATCACATTGTTAGGAGCTGGGCCAATGCCCAATACTACAAAGCTAGACCTTTTAGAAAAGGCGAGTCCAAGTAGCATGCACTTGATAGTTGCCTTATGAACCCGAACCAGAACCTTGCCTGGACACAGTGAACGGGATCTCTGGACATTAGGCCCATGGCTGACACAACGCACCAGGTAGATCACCCACTGTGTGTGGGGCAGGGGGCCAAGTACAGAGAGGATACAGCTGGTCCGGGCCATTACTTAGCTCACCCACCCAGAAGAATCTCACAGACATTGGCTGATGGAGACAGGGGTACAGAAGACAACTCCCTTGCCTCATGGAATATACTTCAATGGTACTGTAAATGCTCTAAAGTTGGGATCAGCAAGTTACAGCCTAAGGAACTGAATGTGACCCATCGTCCATTCAACTCAATTCCCTGTGCCTACCTTAGCACAGAGCCTGGGAGAGAGGAGAGAATAAATGTTTATTGAATAGAATGGAGTGAAATTGAACCTGGAAAGACTGGTCACATTTGGGCAGGGTTGGGAGAGGACGGAAGGTGTTTTTTTACATCCTCAAACATGCCAGGGCTTTTATGTCCCATCTGCCACCGGCACTCACCTGTCTCTCGCACACCGTCACTAGCTAACCCACTTCATCACTCACCCTTCAGGTCTCAGCTTAGAGAGACCTGTCCCCAGTCTGAGTTCACTGTCCCTCACCTGTGCTTGCTCCTAAAGTACTTTCGCCTGCCTCTCAAGGAATAATTCTCCCACAATGCATTAGGTCTTCACGTTTACTTTTCTGTCTCCCCCTGCCGAATGCTGGCTCCATGAGGACAGGGACCGGACCTCACCGGTTCTCGCCGCCTCTGTGATCTTAGCACTGAGCACAGTGCCTGGCACACGGTAAGCCGTCCATGCCATAGTGAGGAGCTGAAAAGCTACTCTCTTGCCATTTTGACTCTGTTTTTCTTTTTATCCAACGTTTATTTTAACATTTTCCTAAACAAGCAGGCACGTTGAAAGGTCCATACAATGAACACTTACATTCAACAACTGTTCATATGTTACACCCTATATATATATTTTTTAAATAATAGCAAACATTCTTTGGGCATTTACTATATGCCAAGCACTTGGTAGGTGCCTGGCAAATCTTATTTGTTTAATCCTGACAAACAGCATGGAAGATAAACACTGTTGTTCTTCCTGCTTCACTGATGAGAAAACTGAAAGTTAAAGAAGTTGCATCACTTCCCAAATGCAAACAGCTGCTCAGTGTTGGATTCACACCCAGAGCTGGGGTAGTAGCCCGGATTCCTGACTACTGGGTCAGGCTGTCTCACAACCCCACAACCATGTGACGTGCCGGAGAATCCCAGAGACTGTGGGATTCTGTCACTTCCGGGGACTCTGAGGCAGCTCCTGGAGAGATGGCTCCAGACAGCAGCTGAAAGTCTGACCAACCGGACTGAGGCAGGGAATACAGGGCGGAAGTTTGGTGGCCACTTGCCAGGGCTTAGCGCCGACAGCATCCAGCCCAATCCCTTTCTTCTCTGCCATGCGTCTCTGACACGACCATTATTAGTGCCTGGGTCCAGAAGCTTGCCACCTTGTATGATCTGAATTGATCCAGCAAAGAATTCTCTGAAAAGCACCATTAAGATGATTTATAGTCTAATTTTGGTTGCTATAGATTCCAGAGAGAACAGAAATCCCCCAATCGCTTGGAATTCAGGCAAAGGTTCCGCTATTGATAGAGAAGCATGGACGGCCAGGAAAAAGTCATATTTTTAAAGTTTACAGCTACCACTCCTGGTTTGGGGTTGCTATAGCAACTGAGGGCCTGAGGGTTGGGGGAGAGCTCAAGAGATCTCAGGCTCCGGAGAGCTGATTGATAGGTCTCCTGAACACTGTTTAGACACTTCAGTGCTAGGAGACAGATAACATTCACTTATTTATTAAAATACATGTTAAAACACCAGTCCTCTCTCTTGCCCCAGCATTCCATCCTAATCATTGTTGCTAAGGCGCCATTAACAGGCTACTGATAGGAAAGGAAGGCTGTCCCCATGAGGGAGCTAAATGCCATTTTGGGGGTAACATGCACAGGGCTCGTGGCAGGCCATGCAGGGTGTGTCATTACACTAATTTGTCGTGATTGATTGCTTCACTATCCACTCTTTGACCCCCCGGGCTCTCAGGGATTTTGAGGCAAGGCTAATCCAGTAAAGACTTCTGTTCCTGGCTCTGAGGGGCTCTGGCCAGGCTTGTGTCCAGCTGAGGCTGCTGATTTCTGTCCTGTCAGGAGGCTGACAGCCTCGTCTGGATGAGTGGCAGTTTGCACCCTGAGCAGAGCAGGTGTCATCGGGCACCGGGGCCGGATGTGTATGGCCTGTCAGAGATGACACAGCTCAGGAGACGGCCTACAGCTGCAGTCAGGATAGGCTGGGCGTGGATCCTGGTTGAGGCTATTGCTAGACTTGTGACTGAGGAAACCTCGTGGGCCCCCATTTACTTATCTGGAAATGGGACACTGACCTGGCCGTTTCTGCAGGGTTTAGCGTACGCAAGGCACTCCCAGGAGGCTCTGAGCGGATACGCTCATGCATTCCTCGCAAGGCCTGACATGTTAGGTGGTTCTTCTTCATCTGGCTGATGAGGAAACTGAGGCTGAGTTTCTGAGACTGGAAACTGGAGAAGCTCAGAAACTGGAGAAGCAGCAGAGCGCCCAGGGTTCGGGGAGGAGTCAAGGAGAATGCCTGTGAACTGCTCAGCACAACACAATACGTGTGCAATAGCTGGTTCGGAGTCAGGCTGCATAAATGTTATTAGGTATATACCATTCATTTTATTTTTTCCAGTCTTCTTGAGGCATAATTGACAAATGAGATGGTATACATTTAAAGTGTATAATGTGACTTGATATGTAGATATTTGTGAAATGATTAATATAACCCAGTTAATTAACACATCCATCACCTCACTTAGTTGCCGTGTGTGTGTGTGTGTGTGTGTGTGTGTAATGAGAACACATAAGATCTAGTCTCTAAGAAAATTTCAAGTATAAGCTACAGTATTATTAACTACTAGGGACCCAGGGCACAAATTCATGCACCTTGAAAGGAACTGTGGGCCGCGAGGCTGCCGTGGGCACAGGGGTGGGTCTCGGCCCATCCTCTGGCCCCTGCCTGGCCCCTCTCGCCACGGTCCCCAGTCCCCTGTCTGCAGGCATCTCTGTTCCCACCACGTGCTGATGGCGCCAGTCCCGCTCGCACCTGCTGGTGGCATAGAGTGACCCGCCATGGCCCCCGGTCCCCTATCTGCCAACAACCCCACTCCTGCTGCCTCCCATGTTCTGATGGCGCCAGCCCCACTCGCACCCGCAGAGGGCGCAGAGTGATTGGGGCCAGCGCCAGCAGCAGGTGCGAGCAGGGCTGGGGCCATCAGCAGGTGTGAGCAGCGGCTGCTGCCCCGATCGCCCCTCAGAAGCAGGGGGATGTGGAGAAGCCCTCAGGGGCAATTGGAGCCAGCAGCCATCACTTGCACCTGCTAACAGCACTGAGCTCACCAGGCACTGGCAGCAGATGCAAGTGGCAGCTCCAGCACCAGCAGTGGGTGCAAGCGGGGCTGTCGCTGGCAGTGGGTGCGAAAGGCGGCTGAAGGCCCCAGTCATCCCTCAGGAGCAGGGGGAGGTGGAGAAGCCCTGAGGGGTGATCAGGGCTGGCAGCCACCACTTGCACTTACTGATGGCACCGAGCAATAGGAGCCAGCGCGCTGGGCACCAGCAGCAGGTGTGAGCGGCAGCTCCAGCGCCGGCAGCAGGTGCAAGTGAGGCCAGCGCTGGCAGCAGGTGAGTGCCGGGCGGAACCACGGCATGCAGGAGCAAAGAATTTTCAGTAACCATCAGAGGCTCACCCTGATGACAGCGACTGGCACCTCGCCTTGTTCTAGAGCCCCCGCTCACCTGCTTCACCATCGTGCCACGGCAGATGCCCACTATATCCTGCCCTGTGCCACCTGTTGCTGACGCCTGCTATGTTCTGTACGTGCCCCCTGGTGGTCAGCACATCATAGTGCCCGGTTGTTCAGTTGTTCTGTCATTCAGTCTATTTGCATATTAGCCTTTTATTATATAGGATAGTCACCAAGCTGTACTTGGTGTACCCAGCACTTACTCATCTTATAACAAGGCTTGTGCCCTTTGAGTAGCATCTCCCCATTAACTTTTCCATCCTTGGTGGTGGTGGCAGGTAGCAGGCCTACCCTGATCATCCAAAGCTCATCACGGTGACATTTGTCTAAGAGCGTCAGTAAGCTTCTAGCAGCTATTTGGCTCCCTCCACTCCACATGATATCAAGCTAATCCTCACACCGACCTCGTGAGATGAACATCTCAACTCTGAGCTGAGGTCACACAGCTGGTAAGAGACATCATTGGGATTTGAACCCTTCTGTTCATGGTTCCAGTTTTATATTCTACTGTGAGGGTACTCACATGAAACCACAGACTCAGCATTAGGGTGGGTCTCCCACAAACTTTTATTCAATCTGCACATGAAGTGTAAATGCCTCTACAATATGCCTGAGCAAGAAATTCTCCAGGCTTGATTGAACACCTTAAGGGTGTTCTATTGAGGGCAGCTTCATAGTTAGAAAGCTCTTCCTTACACTGAGCCCAAATCCCAAATGCCCTACAACATGAGCTCTAATCTCCAGAGCAACATAGATACAATATCTTTCCTATTTATGTGCCATTCATCCCATCACATACTTGAGGAGAATCATCATCATGCCCACCTTAAACAGATTTCTAATTTTTTCATTCATCCATCTGCCCAGTTAGTTATCTAATCACTCCACAAATATTTATTGAGATTCTATTGTGTTCCAGATACTATGCTAGACACTGGGCTACTGTGCTGGATGGGACAGGCACAGTCCTGCCTTCATGCTGTAGACATTTTAGTTGGGAAGAAAGACAGTATTTTTTAAAGTTATCTGTTGGTGACTCAACAATTTTAAAGGAGAAACAGAGAAATATAAGATTCTATGGGGGTACATAACCAGAAAAAAATAGGAATTGATTTGGAACTTCCCTTCCCCTTTCTTCCTGTCTTGATGTGGAGGTGACAGCTGGTGCTGTTGCAGCCTTATTGTGCACATGAGAATGAGATGCTTATAGCTTAAAATTATAGAGTAGATACGCAGAGAGAACCTGGGTCCTTGATAACACTCATGACTTGCTCAACAAACCTGGAGATGCATATGTGTCCTTACATTTTATCTAGTTCCTCTTTGGATAGAGCTCTGTGATTGCTATTTTTCATGAACATTTCTGTCACTTGCATATGGAAGTCTTCTTACCTACTACCTGGTGTACTGTTATGTCTCTTTTACATATAGGCGTGGGGAGGCTCAAAAGGCAAATTTCAAAAGTTTACAGAAATTTTTAAATAGCAGAGTCAGAATTCAGTCCCAGGTTCGGTCATGTTCCAAAGCCCCAGCTCCTAACCAATACCCCCCTGCTGTACTTAATGAGTGTACGTTTTCCTACTCTGCCTTCTCTCCTCCATATATTTAAGTCCCATTTTGAAATCAAGTCTGAACCCTGGGCCCTCCATCAATCTTTCCATGGTTAAGGCAATCCACGGAGAACTCTTGCTGCATTGATTCCTATGCCTTCACTTCTACAGTGTGGCACCTACTGGCTCTCCAATGCTTCAAGTGCATAGTACCTTGGGCCCCACCCCATTGCATCTCAGGCTTCTTAAGGGCAGAGAAGTCAGTTAATGCAGATGAATATCAGGTGGCTTGGAGGTTGCTTCAATTCCTGGTTCTATCTTTTCCCTGTTGTGTGGCTTTGGGGGGGAAGTCAGTTCATCAGTCTGATTTATAAAATGAAGATCATAATTTGGCCTTAAGGTATTAGTGAGAAAACTATTTGTAGAGCAATTAGCAGGGTGCCTGACTCGTAACAGACACTCAAAATGATAGCTGCCACCGTTATTACTGTGATTTTATTCCTTGTGTACTTTCCTAGTGTGCGGCAAATGGACGACAAATAGAACGAGTTCAATAAGCAACCATTAATAGAATGGTCCATTGACTATTTCATTAAGAGCTTACTGAGATGTCATTTCATTCCAGACAATGTGCTAAGTATTTGACTGTAAAGATTTTTAAAAAGTCAAATAAAATACCGTTGGACAAATGAACAGATGACTATAATTCAATGTGACAAATTCAGTAATAAAGAAGCTCACAGGGTTGGGAGGACACAGAGGAAGCGCGCTTATCAAATCTAGGAAGGCTTCCACCAGGAGATTACAGGCTCTGAGGTTGCCTCCCAACCCCCAGGGTTTATCATCCTTGCTGGGAGTGAGTTATAGGAACAGCAGACAAAGGAGTGGCGTTGGCACACCCGTGAGTAGTGACTCAGATTCATGTTTTTGATAATTGCTTTTGCATCTCAGGACCTCTCTCTAGAGGCTGGGTTAGCTGGAAACAAGCCTCCTTTTCAAGCTCCCTTTCATTGCGGCTTTTCCTCCTTTGTGGTGAACACACAAGTCATTCTGTAAACCCTCTCTCATTTCCTTTGAGGCAGGATGCATATTCTTAGAAGCAGCCTACTGAGAAACAAAGGTTAATTCTGCGGGGAATGAATTGCCAAAGCCCTGTTCTCATTTGAAGTTTTGATTGAGGGAAGCAATGTGGGTTTTTCTTTACTTTGCAAAGTTCCCTCACATCTCCATCAGAGGCAGATCCGTTGTCGAGGCTTCTCGCGTGGGCACAAGTCACTGGCAAGAATCTGATTCTGCTATTCAGAAAAGGCAGGAGCCTGGCTTTGTCGCTGCTTACAGGACCTTTGGTGATGGGTGCTCAGTTGGGAGGCTCGGACCTGCCAACCTGGCCGCATACAGGGTGCTGTAAAGTCAATGGGCAGGAACAATAGTCCTTAAATACGACCCCCGAGGTTAGCACATTTATGAAATATCAGAAGGTCACAGAGGTCACCCTCGGTGGTTACTGGAAGCTGTGTGCCACCTAGGGGCCTCTGACGGGCCCCCACATGGCCTGTGTGGAAGGGAGCTTGGTCTCCAACAGCTTCCCTCAGAGCTCCTTTGTGCTCTGCGATAAAGATATTGCTGTATAACATGGAGTGTTTGCTGGACTGCAGGGCGCCTCATTCACTTACCGAATATTAATGAATGCTGCTAGGTACCACAAGCAATTCCAAACAGAAGTGGACAAGTGTGGCTGCCACCCCTGTTTTCCAAGTTCTTGTGCTGCACACAGAAGGCAAGGCGGGGCGGGCGGGATCCACTCACCAAGCTGTGAACCCTGGCGACTGCCTGCCAAGAAGGTGGGCATTTTCTCAGCCATCTGTTTACAGGGCAAATTTCTCTAATGCACGAGAGGCTGCCGTCTATGCTAGCCTTGCTCTGCATGCGAGACAGCCATAGTGCTCACTTTTATCCCAGAAAGGGAGGGGGCAGGCTGGAAGACAGGACTGTGAGCCGCGTGAGAATCGGGTGCATGCATTTGTCCCTTCCTGAAGAGTTTAGATATGAGCTGCCTTATCATATCCTCTGAAAGGACCCTGTAAGAATTTATTCTCTTAAGTGCATTAATGAATAATGTAAAACTTACTGGTGACTCCATGGGGTAAACAGACAACTTATTAATACTCAAAATGACTTCAGATTATGCCAAGTGCTAAGAAGGAAATGAACAGTATGGTGTTCATGCAGTGAGGGGGAAGGGTGTTGCCTTAAACAAGTGGTCAATAAAGCCTTCCTTAATGATTAGCATTTGAGCTCAGACTGAAGGTTCAAAAGGCTGAGCCACTGAAAAGCCAGGGGTCCAAGGTATTCAAAGAGTCCAACGTCTAACTAGAGCAGGCATGTCAAACTCGAGGCCCGCATGCCTTGTTTATTTGGCCCATGTTAGCCTTTGAGTTTGACATGCTTGAACTAGAGGATGTTGTACGTGGATTTCCCAGGACACTGATTTGGGGGGAGGAGAGCTTCCCAGGGAAAGCAACTGTGCTCCTGTCTGGGTGCTGACATTGTGCACATGCTCAGAATTGATCGATTCCTTGCTATTCTTGGTGGGCAGAAAGTCTTTGCAAAACTTGACCTCTCCCAAGCGTTATCAATCGAGCTAATAGTGATGCTGTCAGAAATGTCCACGAACCATCAGCCATCAGGGGCTTTCTCAGTTCAATACTCTTGGTTCGGAATTTCTGCTGCCCTTGGAATGTGTCAATGTGCGTTAAAGATTCTTTCCTTACAGAAGTTCAATTAGGGTGTGATATTGATTCATTTTATGGCTTATATTTTTACATGTTTATGTGTCTGTTTTCACCAATAGACTGTGAATCTCTAGAGAGCAAGCGCTCTGTATCTTTCCACTTTGTGCTCCAACACTAAAACAGTGTATATTTCAAAACAGGCATTTAGTGAATGTTGTTGTGTTCTGATGCTCCCACACCCAACTGGTGTGTTGTTTACTTTATTTTATTTTGTAAAATATATTTTATTGATTTTTTACAGAGAGGAAGGGAGAGGGATAGAGAGTTAGAAACATCAATGAGAGAGAAACATCGATCAGCTGGCCCCTACACACTGCCTACTGGAGATGTGCCCGCAACTAAGGTACATGCCCTTGACCAGAATCGAACCTGGGACCCTTCAGTTCCCAGGCCGACGCTCTACCCACTGAGCCAAACCGGTTAGGGCTGGTGTGTTGTTTAGATACTTTTGATTAACTTATAACATTGACAGACAGAGAGATAACTAAAAAAATCCAAAGTCACCACTTGAGGCTGATGACATTCACCTATGCATGGTAAGCAACTTGAGAGCTGAGTCCATACATTTTCCCATACGTAGATGGTCTAGACATGAGCTGCCCCCTCGTATCCTCTTACATGTTTATGTGTTAAAAAGGATTCTCATAAGTGCATTAGTGAATAATGTCAAATGTACTGAAGATTCCATGGAGTAAATAAATAATAATTTTACTTTGCATATTAAGTTCAACAACCCAAAATCTCTCTGTGAGCTTTCTTTTAACCAAAGGCCCTTCTTCCTTTCTGTCTGAGGACTGTGTTTCTCTCTCCTTAATTTCCTAAAAGGCACTGAATTCACTGACATCTCCTCCTCCGTATTTCTTGAGCATCTACTGTTACCCAAATCATTTGTCAAAACTTTCCTTCTAAACAATTACTGTACTCTGCTTAATGTTCTCATAACAGCTTCGAAAAGAATATGACAGTCTCCATATCACTTGCCCTACAGTTTTTGAAGTGTTTAACAGTAAGTGCTCAATTAACAGCTAGATCCATAATAGCACAGTGCAACCTATGCTATGCTGCATTATGAACAAAACAAGAGCTTCTAAGCATTCTCAGACTATTCGAGATGCAGCCCATTTTTCAGTTGCTAGGGGAGTCACTGCTGAGCCTTGTCATCACCCGATGGCAAAACAGAGTTTCCTCAGCCCTGGACTTGCCAGGACTGGGTAACTCCAGGCTGGTAAACAGCGAGTAACTCCCAAGTGTTTGCACATACATATGGATGGGCATAAACCACCTCTTACCCAGTTACTTTATAGTTTAAGAACTAGTCCGATGCCCAAGACACAAAGACCCTTGATGGTGACTGCTCCACCAACTCCTCCTTTCTTATACTGACTTTTTAAAAACCGACCTTGCACAAAGTTCACAGCACCTGCCTGAATGCACTCCCTCACCTCAACTAACTGGACTAGAGCAGGCACAGGACCCCAGGGGACCCAATCACCTTTCCTCTTCTGGGAGTCAGGAAAGGAGGCATGGGAACGGAAGGAGAAGCTGAACCGGAAGCTCCTGTAGACCATGTGCAAGAAGGTGAGTGAGAAGAGGAGTGGCTCTGGAGAGAAGAGATGATGTGGTCACAGAGAGAGTGAGAGTTCCGGATGGTTTCAGTTTCCATGAGGCTTACTGCAGTTCTCTCCATGAGTCTCTCTGTCTTTATAACAGCTCCACTTTCTGTGTCCTCCTTTGAGTGTGTGTGTGTCTGGGCCACAAACCAAACTATCTCTGACCAAGCACCCCTTTCTCCAAACAGAGACAACCATACCATCTCTGTCAGCTCCCCGCACACCGTGCACATGCGCCTCTCTTAACACATGGAGTTATAATCCGTCACTTACAGATTCCTTCCTTGCCAGGCTGTCGGCAGACTGAAGTCAAGATCTGTGAGTTCGTCCCTTATCCCTGCTACCCAACACCTCACTGGAGACATAGTTAATGCCCAATAAATGTCAGTTGAATCAGATTGAGAACAATGTCATCTGCAGAATGAAATCATGTATGTATCAAGTTATCCTAAGCCCTTACTGTTTCCACAGAAGACCAGGACCCCACAATCAGCTTACAGCCATGTCCTTACAAGGTGCACCAATTATAGGCCACTTTGGGGACTTTTTTCTAAAAATAAGCCCATTCCCTTAATTGCATCACTGGCTCCTCGGCCCCGCGGACCCCCTGTGGGGCTTTTGAATGCACACTCTGTGCAGGCCTGCATGCACAATACCGAAGATTGCCACCAGGGGCATTTTTCATTATGGAACAAGCCCTTGACTCACCGCTTCAGACTAATGGGATCACACAATTAGATGTGCTGGACATTTTTTTTTCTTTTGTTTCCTTCTGATTATAAGGACCATGCAATTGGACATGATGTTATAGTGGCATTATGGGTAATTTTGGTACCCACTTACCCGAATCAGAATCCATTTCCCCACAATACCTATCTTGCTCTGCCCCAGCCGTCACCAGCCCTTGATCCAAAGCGTGGTATGGGTTCCACGAGACACATAGTGAAGCCCATCAAAGCTGTCTTTTCTGCCACTACAACCATGATTTTGTGACAAAAACAAGGCATTGTGGGGGGGGGGGGTCCCCTGCAGACTGTGTAGTTCAACAAAATCCTGCCAAATTGGATTTAATAAAACAAAATTTCAACCCAGAAAACAAAATTGATAGGGTTAGTCAATTTTAAAAATCTGTACTTTAAAACAAAAATATGAAATGTTTGTCCAAAAGTGTGGTTGAAAAGACCATGAACATGACTGAACTGGGTTTCATTAGAAACAGCATGGAAATCATTAGAAACAGTATGGGAAGGTGGCTATCTGTGCTCCCCTCCCCTCAGTTTTGCCCGGGTATTTCAGAATGAGCTAATAAGAAATAGTAAAACCTGTTTTACACTGCAGTTCCTTGTGAGAATCCATAAAACCTGAATCTTTATACATTGAAAAAATCAAATATTTAGAACATCATGCGTACATAATTTGTACATAAATGCACAGGAGTTTAATGCTATCTTGTATTGGGTGATCCAGAATTAGATACTTGATTAGTAGGCCACTTGATCTATGTGTAATGGGAGTTCTCAAACCGACAGGCACATTTGGAAACCAGTGGAGCTTTTAGGATGTTTGCTTCTCAGATCAATTACATTCGAGTCTCTAGGTGTAAGAGCCAGGCCTTGGTGTTTTTTGTTTTTGTTTTCCTTTTTTCCCCCCACTTTATATTAGGCCTTGGTGTTTGTTAAAGCTCCTCAGACAAGAGCCATGATCCTCACAAAGATTTTGGGATACAAATCATCTGTTCCCATTAAACAGCAAACCTCTTACTTCCCCAAACATGACCTCAGCCATCTCATCCAGGCAGGCAGGACCTGGACAGGACAATGAGGACCAGGCCTGGGGCTCTAAAACACAGATGGGTGCCTAGCTCCGTGGGCCACACAGGCACAAGTTAGATACCTCAGCAAGCACATCCTCCATTGAAAATGCACAAAACACGCTTTCTATTAACCCTCCTTAGCATGGTTGGGGGTCAGAGTAAAGACTGGTGGCTGAGTTGTTCTCAGTTTACATATCCTGGGGGCAGGGAGCACAGGGTGGGGACAGCCAGTGGTCACTATCAGGAATTAGTCACCAATCGTTCTGAATGCCTTAGACCAGCCATGGGCGAACTACGGCCTGCGGGCCAGATCCGGCCCGTTCGGCTGTTCTATCCGGCCCACGGAGCTAAAAGAGCAGAGGGTTCTCTTGCTCTCCCCTCCGCTCCTTCACCAGCAGCAGTGTTAACATGGCAACGTCGGGAAACACGGCCGCAGCTCCTTCTTCTGAGTCCAGTTTAAGAACCCATTGTGGCCCTTGAGTCAAAAAGTTTGCCCACCCCTGCCTTAGACTCTGCCCTCCTGATTACAAAGTACAAGCTAGAATAATGTGAAATAATGCCAACAACCCTTCCAACAGAATAAACAAGACTTTTTAGATATATGGATAGGACATTATACCTTCCTAATTATAAAACATTTAAATTAAATATTTAACTATTATTCGGTTGGTCAACAGTTATGATATGGCCACTGGTGAGGTGAAGTGAAATCAGCACAATCCAATTGGAGTAAAGGATACCTGCCCCCTGGGAGGAATTCAGGTTGGGAGCGACTTTAGAAGTCAAGCAATCCACCTCCTGTAGTGTATGTATTCTAAGGCCCAGAGAGGACTAAAATGAAGGTTCCTGATTCTAAGATCACTCTTCCTACCTTATCCTGAAAGTCTATTTTTCTTGATCCCATCAGCAGTTGACTTCTATTTATTTTTTTTATTTTTTATTGAATTTATTGGGGTGACACTGGTTCACAAAATTATATAGTTTTCAGGTACAAAATTCCATAACACATCATCTGTATACTGTAAAGTGTGCTCACCACCCCAAGTCAAGTCTCCTTCCATCACCATTTATTCCCCTGTACCCTCCCCACCTCCCTGCAACACCCTTCCCCAAGCAATCACCACATTGTTGTCCATGTCCATGAGTTTTTTCTGCTTTATTTTCTTTTTTGCTCAATCTCTCCACCACCACTACCAGCCTTTAAGCCACCCCACTCCCCAACAGCTGTTGGCTTGCTCTCTATCTATGAGTCTGTCTCTATTTTGCTCAGCTGTTTTTTTTTCAAAGCACAGGTTCCTCACTCCCCTGTGGTGGATTAATAGTATTTTGGGAAGAACATGGCTGTTGGAGGATAAGGAGTTTCCATAGCTGAACTGGGCAGAGCTAAGACTTGCACACTAGTCTCTCCCTCCTAATCTAGAATAAGCAAAAGGTGTTGGCCACAGATAAACCAAACACATTCTAGCCTGAACTGCCAGCTCAGAAAATGATTAGCTGACTCATCTAGGAAAGGACAGTTCACCTCTTTGAACCTCAGTTTCCTCATAAGTCAAATGCATATAATGAAAAATCTGTCTTGCAGGATAACTGGGAAAATAAAGTGCGATCACCAGGGGTCAGCAGGCTTTTCTGTAAAAACGCCAGATAGTGAATATTTTAGGCTTAGTGGGCCCATGAGGTCTGTGCTGCATATTCTTTCTTTCTCTCTCTCTCTCTTTCTCTCTCTCTCTCTCTCTCTCTCTCCTCTCTCTCCTCTCTCTCCTCTCTTCCACTCCCTTTAAAAATCAGTAAAGCAGGCCGGCCGGCCCAGCTCCCCAGCAGATCAGAGAACTGTGGCTGAACCGGAAAAGCGCATGCAGTCGATGCTGGGAGAGGTCTGGAAGTTCATGAGGTGTTACAAGTGAAACATTCAGTTTTCATCACAATACCTAGTTATTTCTGTTTGTTTATACTTTTTTGTTTAGTTTTTATTGTCTTTTAAAATTGGTAGCCAGATTGTTTTCTGAACTAAAGCAGCAATATTCTGGCAAAAAAAAAAAAGACCATTTGGTCCAAGAATGCAGAAACCAAGCATAGTTCATCTCTGTAAATTCAGCACCAAGGACAGCACCAGCTGCTTGGGTATCTGCTCAATAAATGCCTGTTAATGAATAACATAGGTAAAGGGCTTGGTCTACAGTCTAGGGCAGGGGTCCTCAAACTTTTTAAACAGGGGGCCAGTTCACTGTCCCTCAGACTGTTGGAGGGCCAGACTATAGTTTAAAAAAAAAACTATGAACAAATTCCTATGCACACTGCACATATCTTATTTTGA
>NW_006287910.1:2087396-2087745 GCF_000327345.1 Myotis davidii | reverse complement strand
ATGAGGTCTGAGCTTCATATTCTTTCTTTCTCTCTCTCTCTCTCTCTCTCTCTCTCTCTCTCTCTCTCTCCCCACCCCCAACACTTTGAAAGTGTAAAAAATAAAATAAAAAACATTCCTAGCTCATGGACCATTCAGAATCAGGCCATTGGCTGTAATCTGCCATGGCCTTTACCAGATAGGAAGGGGGTGGGGGTGAGGTAGAAAAGGGTACAGGGCAGATAAATGGTGATGGAAGGAGACCTGACTTGGGGTGGTGAGCACACAATACAATATACAGATGATGTATCATAGAATTGTACATTTGAAACCAAATAATTTTATTAACCAATGCCAACCCCTTCCCCCC
>NW_006287910.1:2065324-2087283 GCF_000327345.1 Myotis davidii | reverse complement strand
AACAGCATTGACACTCTCCCACACTAGAGATTGAGAGGTGTAGCACAGGGGTCCTCAAACTTTTTAAACAGGGGGCCAGTTCACTGTCCCTCAGACTGTTGGAGGGCCAGACTATAGTTTAAAAAAAAAACTATGAACAAATTCCTATGCACACTGCACATATCTTATTTTGAAGTAAAAAAACAAAACGGGAACAAATATAATATTTGTAGTTGCATGTGGCCTGCGGGCCGTAGTTTGAGGACCCCTGGCCTAGGGAGTAGAAATTACTGTGTGTTTATTTAATGTTGTTACTGTTGCTTGCATAGTTCCAACACTATGAGACAATATATAAAGATATGTGTGCAGGGGGATTGAAATGGGTTAATTAGCTAATTAAAGAATTGAGAGAAAAAATAAGCAATTGGGATCTAGAGTATCTAGGAAAATCTCACAGAGGAGGTGGCATTGGTCTGAGCTTGGAAGGATGGGGAAATTTTGGATAAATGAAGAAGCTAATTATAAATGTGTTCCAAGGGAAGTAAGAAGTAAGCCATGCACCTGCCACTGTACCATGTTTTCATATGTTGGCAGGACAAGGTTATGGTTTAACAAATATTAACCTCAGTTAATATTAAACCTCAGTCTGTGACTCCTTGGACTATGGAATTCAATGGTAATTGGAGAAGAAATAAGCAAATTCCCATAGTGAACTTTCCCATAAGATCTGACCCCTTATCATGTTTGGGTTTCTGTGACAGTAGACTATCTCTGCTGGCAATGATGGCCCTGAATAACCAGTGACCTTGAAAAGATACAAAACACCCTCTCATGACCCACCATGAAATAAAAGGGAAATCAGACCAGTTATCTTGGTTCAGTGCCAAGATCTCAACAGCCATAGGCACTGATTCTGCACAAAGATTGTGGCTAAGCCTGGAAATTTCAAGCGTCCCAACCCTCTGGGCACTACAGCTGTATTTTTGGATTATTGGCTGTGCATGTGTGTGTAAAATGAAGACCTGTACATGAAACTCCAGCCTAGGAAAGCATGGAGCAACTGTGGTTGGGTATCACCTCAGAGAGAGACACTTTCTCCTTCCTCCTCCTCCCACTCTACACACCCTCCGTCACATGCTTTGAGGAGTTATTGCCGGGTCAGCACTGGGGTTGGAGGTTTTGCTAATCATATCCCTAAACAAAATGTGACTCGATCTCTACCTCCAAGCTTGTGAATGGTAAAGTGCCAGCCATGTAAACATTATTACATTTAATTCTCCCATCCTCTTTAACAGATGAGGAAACAGTTTCAGAAGTAAAATAACTTTCTCTCGTTCACCCAGCTAAACAATGGAGTTCGGTCTCTCTGTTTTTTTCACTAAACCACGTGGTTTATCTAAAGAATCTATAATAATAAAAGGGTAATATGCTAATTAGACGAGATATCTTCTGGATGTCATCCTGGACGTCCTTCCTGACAAAGGCGGGGCCAGAGGGAAGTCAGCCCGGGGGTCCGGGGGCTTGCCGGTGGCCAGAGGAGGGAAGCCGGTGCCAGCAGCTGGGGGAAGGAAGGCCTACAGTTGCATGAATTTTCGTGCATCGGGCCTCTAGTGAATTATAAATGACTAGCATCAGCTCACTTCCCAGAAAAGGATTTTGAAGAGCAGAAGGCTCTGACTCTCTACACAGGGGTTTGATACTCAGACAGGGGAGGCAGACAGAGCGAAGATAAACTTTGAAGTTGTTTTTCTCGAGTAGAGAAAACCCAGACTTCTTCAATCCAATAAACAGGTTCTCAGGGTCTAACCTGAGTACTGGAGTTAGCTGATGACAACACCCGGAGGGTTGGCAGACCACTGTGGCCAAGAAAGTGCACACGAACATCAGGACCAGGGTGGCAACGCAAGCTTTGTGAAGCCGCTGTCAGGAGGAGTCAAGAAAACAGGCATGGACCAAGGAGACAGCGCATGCCCTGACTCCCACATTCTGACTAATTGGCCATGTCTATTAAATGTAACCCCTACATTCATATGCTGCATAGGCTATTTCTAGTACAGACACAAGTATTTGGTCTATTTCACTCAACTCTTCAAGATTGATCAATAAAACATGTATATGGTGCCTGTATGTCTGGCAAAGAAAATAAAAGAGGAAGAAGGAAAGAAAGAAATGAGCTCAGTGAATATGAACAGTGCTTGGCTTTCGGAAGGCACCTAGAGACCCTGAGTAAACCAGGCAGGTTCAAGTCTGTGATAGATTTCTGCTGTCCAATTTAATATTTAATATTTTAATATTTAATCCTAAAGCTATGTGCTTGATTTCTTAAGTTTCAGAATATTAAAACATGAAGCTCTTAAAAGCACTGTGTTTTAGTTCAGGGAGAGAGCACAACCCTCACTAAGTGACAGGTGACGCTGGGTGTCTTGCATTATTTGTTTTTAAAAATCAAGGATTTATCTCTTAAATATTTATTATTAATGCAACAATAGTGCTACCTGGTATTTATAAAGCACCTTGTCTTCTGAGTACTCTGGCTGAGTAATATCATCTGTCTTCATGAATTTCATTGTCAGGAAGAAGACGGAACTAACTTTTCTCTTCTTACAGCAAGGAAGCAGAGGCCCAGAGTTGAAAGGAATTTTCCCCAGTCACAGAGTTAACCCAGTGAACTTACTCACAGAGAAGCTGCCTCCTGCAGGCACCCCGACTGGGGATCAAACCCACAACCTGAGTATGTGCCCTGACTGGGGATCAAACTGGTGACCCTTAGGTGCAACAGTCGATGCCCAACAAACGGAGCCACACTGGCCGGGGTGGGGTTCACGTGTTGACCTGTGCCAGGAAGGCCCTGTAGAAGGAGCAGGTGACTCCCTCTTTACGAGAGCCTTGTCCCTGAGGAGCTCTCGCCACATGTCACCTCGTAAAGATGAGGGCTTCCCCGGGATGTTAGGCAGGTACTGAAGACAGGTCAGAGAAAGCAAGCCCATGGTTGGCGCTGCTGGGCCCTGGAAAATGTCCATGGTCGGAGTCCCCACTTTCTCTCTTCTTGAAATAGCCAGGTTTGCTTATTCTTGGGGGTGAACAAATAGCTGTGGTTTCTGCTCATTGGAGGAGTCCCAGTTTCCTGGCTGTCCCCGGAATGTTGACGGGCATGTAATGCAGCTGGAGAGAAGCTGCAGCTCCTGGGCCAGGTCAGCTGCTAATGAACTTGTCTCTTCGGTCAAGTGACAGAACCTCAAGTTACCCACCAGCAAAACGAAATGCTCTAAGCCAGATGGTTTGTAAGGCTTTTTATCAACTTAAAATTCTATTATTCTGTGGTAAGTTTGGAGCATAAATAGACACCAACTGCAGAAAGGCAGCTGGGCTGAGAGGCAAAGCATGACTTTGGGGTCACACGAACGTGTGTGTGAGTCCTTGTTCTGAGATTCGCTCATGGGGTTACTTAACATCCAGGTAGCAGTTTCTGCAAAACAAAGACAAAAGTGCCAACCTGGAAAAACTGGTAGGAAGATGACATGAGACGTCATATGGAGTAGAAAGTCTGGCACAAAATTCATGTTCCGTGACCGCTCCACGCACATGTGGAATGGTGCTGGGTCTCGCCAAGTTTCACCTTCAAGTACCAATGGCCAGAGCCTGTTCTGAGAGGGTTTCTTTTCTGAACTTAGTGTTTCCTGTTATCGGAATATTGTGTGCTTATAGTTCAAAAAGTCAGGGTATGAAGAGGCTTAAATGCAAAACAGCATCCTCTTGCTCACCCCTCACCACCACTGAATACTGCTCCTCAGAGGAAATAACGTTTATTAACTTTTAGCCCTTCCGGGTAGTTTCCCTCCATATTCTAAATAACAGGTTTATACTGTTGTTTCTTAATTTGTCAATTTTAACTTCCTGATGATGGTATTGGAAGATGTAATCTTCTTCTCCCTTCCCTTTCCTTCTCTCCCTCCCTTCCTCCCTCCCTTCCCTCCCCTTCTCTCTCTCTCCTGCCCTTTCCCTCTCTCTCTCCCCCACCACATACTCTCATCTTGTCAATTCTGTAATACTGAATCTTCTGTTATACCAATAATCAGAATGTGCATCACTGCAGCCACTGAGCCAAGTAGCATACAATGATTCCATTTCTCCCCATAAAGGTTTAGTTCTTCCTGAAGTGATTGGCCTCCCCTTTGTTTTCTATGCATCTAACGTGCATTCTTCCCAGAAATCTTCACCAAAACTCCAAACAAATTTGAATGTGATAAAACTCATCAGTAAGCTATCCGTCCTTTACCTAGGAGGTGCCCCTCCAAGACACCTGTGTCATCTAGCTCTCCAGATATGCTCCATAACTGTCATCCTGCATCACCCACCCCTTCCTATCCTTCATCACTTTCCCATCCTCCTGGGACTTTCTTTAATCTCTTGCTCTTTAGAATCCCATTTCCATGCTTCCATATTTTCTCTTTAAATTTTTTTATTTCATTCTTTTTTTTTTTTAAGCAAGGCACATCCTCTAACATCTCAGGTAAATGTTTGAGTCCTTGCATGTCTGGAAACAGTCTTCATTATATCCTTGTTCTTGAGTAACTGTGTGGATATCAAATTCTAGGTTATAATTCTGAGAGCATGGATCTCTTGTCTTCTAGCTTCTAGTATTTCTGTTGAGAAGTCCATTGTCAATTCCTTTTTCTTAATAATCTACAGGTGATCTGTCATTATTCCCTTGAAGATTTTAGGATTATCTCTGCCTCCTCAGCATCCTGTAATTGTAAAATTGTGTGGCTTATAATGAGTTTTAAAATTTATTTTACTGGATACTCAATGAATCTCTATAGCCTGGAGCTTCATCTCTTTCATTTCTGGGTGATTTGATAGCACCCGTGTTTTGATTATCACCTCCCTGCCAGTTTCTGTGTTCTCTCTGCAATTTCTGGTAGTTATGTAGACAACTTCTACTTTTGTTCCTCTACTTCTCTTATTTTTAATTCCATCTCTTTGACTTTTGTTTCTACCTTTTTGGAAATTTCCTGAATTTTCTTTTTCAACTATGCTTTTGAAAGTTTGTCCCATCTTCCACATTTTTAAATTCTAAGAGTTGTTTCTTGCTCTCTTATATTTCATTTTTTATAGCATCCTATTTGGTTGCATTGATGAGATATTTTCTCTAATTTCTGTGAGGATCTTCACTATTATTTGAAGTTTTCTCTGGCTTCCTGCATGGCTTCTGTTTTTCCTCAAATTCCAGTTAACTATTTGTATGTTTTGTTTTTCTTCCCATGTTGAAGACTTTTCTCAAGTGGCTAATATGAGTTAATATTTAAATGAGGCACATACACACACACACACACACACACACACACACACACTCTCTCTCTCTCTCATTGGAGGATCTGTGGGTGTGGTTCATCAATTGACATTCATAAAAGAATTTGACTCTCATGAACCAAGCCATTCCATTGGGATAATCCTAAGTGCTAGTCTCTGTAGTTATTTTTTCTTGGTCCTCTCTGTTTCTTTCAGGAAGAGTCTTCTAATCTTCCATCTTGAGGTGTAATGGGCTGGGCAGCCTTACCCTTCAGTACAGTGACTTTCATTCAATCCTTTTCTCTCCATGCCTCGCATGCTCATTATTCTCTGTGCTTGATATTTCTGGATAAAGAGCCATCCTAATTCAATTTTTCCAAATCTTTACCTCCCATTCTGTGCTTGGTTTCACAAGATGGGGTTGGGTATCTGGGAGTCTATCAACGGACTCTCCTGTTACCAACGCCCTTTGCTCATGATTCTGACGTAATTGGTACCTCCAATCACTGAAACTTCCTGAACTTCCTGAGGTTCTGTGACCTAAATCACCTTGATTTTTATTTATATACCCCCTTGACAAGTCCTTAGATTTTAGTTTTCTTCACTCTGTTACTTCAGTTGCCATTCATTGATACACATTCCATTGCTCAACATTTGGTTGACATTTCTTATCCATTATTGTCTCCCCTCTTGTTCTCCTTTCCCCATCGAGTTCAAGTTTCTCACTATTTATAACATTTCATCCTTTTGGTGCCATTGAAGTGGGAGTCTCCAGAGAGGAATGGAGGTAAATGTATGTGTTCAATCCGCTATAGCTACCTGGAAGCCTATTGGGGAGAGGGGTTTGGTGAAAGGATCTGCATGTGGATGACAAAGGAAAGACACAGAGGATGTGCTTCCCGGGCAAAGTCTCTCTCTGAGTTGCTAATTCACAATGGCCTCATTTCTTATAGTAACAGAAAGTATTTAGGGCCATTTTGACCTTCTTAAAGATCTAGATAAAATTACTCTGAAGTCCAACCTCACATCCTGTCCTTCCTGAGATTCCCATGATTTCCAAGGCATATACTTTTATAAGGCACCCTTTTCTCTGCTAAGATGGACTGAGATTGTGCATAGAGATATAGAGATATAGAGAGATATCCATATATACTTGCTGCCCTTGGCATCACCTCAAATCTGTGACACAAGACTTCTCTTTATAACTTGAATCCACCACCTCTCTTTCATATATATATATATAAAAGACCCTTCTGCAGAACATCTGCATAGAGCAGACTTTTACTGTGGATTGGAAAGCAATCAACCTTTCCCTAGAATGACATCTGCTAGCAGATGGTGAGATTTTAATTTTCCCCACCCTGCTATACCATGATGTCTATGTGTACATTTACTTCGAAAATGAACATAAAAATTCAAATTGTCTGGATTTTCTATACATCCTGATAGAAGATCTGAGGAAGGCCCTGGCCAGTAGTTCAGTTGGTTAGAGCGTCCTCCCGATATGTGAAGGTTGTGGGTTTGATCTCAGATCATGGCACATACAAGAATCAACCAATGGATGCATAAATAAGTGGAGCAACAAATCAATGTTTCTCTTTCTCTCTCTCTCTCTCTCTCTCTCTCTCTCTCTCTCACTCTCTCTTTCTCTCTCTCAAATCACATATCTGCTTTTGGTTTCCAAATCCACAGAAAGAAATAAGATATTTAGAATAAGGCTAAGGGGCAACATTATGTCATTTAACCTTCTTAACAGCCTTGTGAGATGCCATTTCTTACAATTTTACAGATGAGGCAACAGAGATTAAATAGCTTCCCTGGGCCACAGAGCTAGAAATTAGCAAAGCCAGGAACTGCAATAATAACTTGCACTGTCACCACTGTGCTTGCTATTCATAGAATCCAGATGGAGAGATCCGTAGATAGACAGAGATGCAGATATATGTGTATACACACACACACACAGTAATACACTGTATAACACATCAGTCAACAACAGGCCACATACAGGACAGTGGTCCATAAGATTAGAATGCAACTGAAACATCCCTATCGCCTGGCGAGGTCGTATTTATATGGATGAAACCTCGCTATTCTGGAAACGGATGCCTGGAAGGACTTTCACCCTTAAAGAGGCCAAGTATACTATACTGGCAAGTAATTTTCCTTCACCATCAGCACTCGCAGACACACCAGTTACTTTCACATTATGTAATGAATAAGATTCTTGAATCATTTCAACCTCCCAGAGCTAGTAGTAAATTCAACATTGTAGTGAGGCCCCGCCTTGTCTTTCAACGCCGCAAACAAACTGCCTTTGCCGTGCATGCTGTGCACGTCTGGAGCCTAGCAGCAACAGGCTGTACCGCATAGCCCAGGTGTGTAGTAGGCCACGCCATCCAGGTTTGTGTAGTGCGCTCTATGGTGTCACACAATGATGAAATCACCTAACCATGCACTTCTCAGAACATATCCCCATTGTTAAGTGACATATGACTGTACATTTAAATATACACACATATACAACCTTCTACTTATTATTCCTGTTTCTCTGATTTAGAAACTAAGACTCAGAGAAGTTAAGTAATATGCCCAAAGTAACACAGCAGGGTCCGAGACAAGGTTGAAATCCAAAGCCACTTGACTCTGAAGTTTGTATTCCTTCCATTTCTTCCTACTGCCCTCATTAACTAGTCTTCAAAGATCCCCCCGCACACACACACAAAATCCCTTCCCACCTGCACATACATGTCACCTGTAACATGAAAAAGTGGAACACATTTCCTCAATCCTTGAACCTTGGCTGGCTTTGTGACTTTGACCAAGAAAAATGTGGCAGAGTGACATTCTGGGACTCTAAACTCAAAAGTCAAAAAACCAGCAGTTTCTATTCCCTGCTTCTGAAAGTCAGACACCATGTGGGAAACCAAAGTTATGTGGAGAGACCACACGGAGAAGAACCGAGATGCTCATTCCCAGCTGAGCCCGCAGCTGAGCATCAGCACCGATCGAGAGCCATCTGGGTGGGTCCAGCCCAATCATGCTCTCAGACTACTTCAGTGTCAGTCAGTCAGCACCATGTGGGGCAGATGAGCCACCCCATTGGGCTGTCAGCCCACAGAACCACAAGCTGTAATACACTGATTATTGTTTTGAGTCACTGAGCTTTGGGGTGTTTTGTTATGAAGCAAGAGACAACTAAACCTGCCAGTCTTAGAAGATAGGACAACAGGCCTTGTGACTTCAAAGCCAGTCCTCTTTCAAATGAAGACAATGCCACAGTCTTTTCCACCAAACATAGAAATGGCATGAATCCTTTGGTACCTAAGAATAATAGCATCTAAAAACAAGGCACTCAAGGAGAGTATATAGCTTGGTGAGAGTGGCTAGAAACAGAAACTGTTACTTATTTACTATTTGGTGAGAGTATAAATCCTGGAAGGTTCCTAGGAGATAATTTGGCAGTATGGATGTATGAGACATCTTAGAATGCTCAAGTTCATTGACCCAGAGGTATCACTTCTAGGCATTTTTACCTTCGGAGCCATAATAGAGTGTCAAGATTTTTTTTTCTATGTTTAGCACAGTGCTCTTAATAATAGCAAACATATAACAAATAGAAAAAAATGAGGGAGTTAGAGACAGAGAGATAGAGATGATAGAGATAGAGAGAGATAGAGATAGAGATAGAGATAGAGATAGAGATAGAGAGATAGAAAGGTGCCCAAATATCCAATAATAGGGGATTTGGGTAAATAAATTATGGTATATTCATGTAATAAAAAATTATCATACCGCCACTGAAAATAATGCAATGGAAGTCTTTTTCATGCCATGGGCATTCATTCAACGTTAAGAGGGATTAAGCCATATATGAAGCAATGTAAATAGTTCCCACTGGTCTTTGTAAGCAACAACAATAACTAACACCAAGAGAGGGTCTCCTGTGGACCTAGCACTGCTCAAGGACATGCCATCCAAATAAATAATGGCCATCTCTCAGTAGTATGATTATTTCCTTATACCTTTCTAATGTTTACTGGGTATTTTTAATAAACATATAAGAATATAAATACCAACTGATTACTATAAACTTGGACATACCTTTAGAAGTAGGTTGGTAACTTTGGGAATTCTGGGATGACTAGAGCAGCAGCTCTGCCATTCTGAGACTGCGATGCACGCAACCACACATTCCCAAGAGGCACTTTTTGGAGCAGCAGTTCGAGCCGAAATCCGGGGCTGTATAATCTTGGGCCAATTCTGGGACATCTCCTGGCCAGTGCCCAGTTCTGTCCCTGCCACATGCATTCGGCGAGGATTCCAGAGTGGCTCTCCACAGGGGGTGGACCAAGTGAGCGTTCAGTTTGATTAGAATCTGGAAGTTAGAAGGTCTCTGGGCACTCAGAACACATTGCTTCCTTATGCTCCATGAGCCCGGGAAGCAGGAGTCTCCCTGCGTTCTGACCCTCCTGCAATTAGAAATGTGGTTTCCAGCAGGAGTTCCACCGTCGCATGAAAAGCAGACAATAGCCTTTGGCTCTCGCAAGATCAGAGAGCCCGGCTCTGCAAATTGGCTAAATTTATATTGCACACTAGGCCCTGTGAATAAATAACAAGGAAATTCTTTTGTTGGCTGGGAAATAATCTATACAAATTCTATCTTAACCGTAGTCTCTCAATAGGCCCGACAAGCGCCAGCAGGCAGGAGGCAGATCAGAGCCCAGAACAAGATCTCGGGGGGTTGGAGCGTCTGTAATGAAACGCTACACCTGCTGCCTCTCCAAATGGAATTGATGGGATAAAAATTTAGTGCCCAAGGGTCACCCTGTGCTTGCTGCCCAGTCTTTCAGTGTCTGGAGTTTAAGGATGGATTTCCCTGGAGCCTGGAAGTGAGCTAAGCAGTGACCTGGCACCTAAGGGAAGTGACAATAAACAAACTGGGTGGGACAATCACTAACCATTGGCCACTCTGTCAGTTAATAGTCTTGGTGTGACTCCAACCCGTTTCCACACTGCCTGTAGCACAAAGGGAATTTATCCACTCATACAACTGCACATTTCAGGGCCTCGTCCAGCTGCAGGTATGGCTTGATCAGGGGCTAAAATGAGGTCAATAAGTTCTAATTTCTCTCCCCTTAAATTGCTTCACCTCATGGTGGCTTATTATTTTTTTTTTTTGAACAAGTTTTTTTTTTATCATGGTCAAAGACAACTGAACTGTTTTCAGAGCTTACATCTTTTCAGTTTCAAATTCTTTGTGAAAAGAGTGAGATTCTCCCTGGGATCCCTCAGAAAGCTCATTGTGCTTCCCTGGCTGTAGGTCACACAGCCACCCCTGAACTAGCCACTGTGGTAGATGACTAGATCTACCTATGACCCAACGTAGACCTGGCTCACGTCTCTTCCTTTGCAGTTAGGGCAGGTGGCAGGGGGCTCATCACCACAATAAATAAATAAATAAATAAATAAATAATAAAGCATGGATTGAAATAAGAGAAGGCTGATGGACCCAGCACTAAATCAAAGTATTCCTTAAAAAGTGCCTCAGATCCAACCCAGATATTAAAGAAAATGTCCATTGTGCCCTTTAAAGCTACTTAACATTCCTTCTCTACAGGGTCTTGAGGCATGACCCAGAGGGGGGAGGTCATCCCCCACCTCATCTTGCAACCCTTACTCCTCCTGGCAGGATCCATCATGCCTCCTGCCTTCCTTCCTTCCTTGCCCTGCCCTCTTCTCAGGCATGTCCTGAAGAAGGCAGGGAGCTGCCTCCACAGCACAGCAATAGCTATCACTTCTGTTTACTTAGTAAACAGCAGACGTGATGCAAGTTCCTTTATGTAAAAATCTCAGGTAAGCCCCACAGAAATTCTTGGAGGTCCCATCTATTGTTCATAAGAGGAAGAAAATGAGGTTTGGGAAGATGAAGAACCTCATCCAAGATCAAACTAGGTGGAAGAAAAAGGGATAAATGTTAGATGATTCTGAGACAGTGCTCTTGACTACACAATGATTTGGTCATCTCCTCTCTCCAGCCACCTGAACCAATTCCACATGACAACGCTTCCACTTGCCCCTCTTCTTAGAGCTGATGGTTCCCCTGTCTGGCCTCCATTACCTCCCTTCCTGCCTTGACTGTAAATATGAACTTAGGATGTAAAGCTCCAGACCCTGGCTGAAAGTCCGATGCCTTCTTTCTTGCCAGGCTTCTCTTACGGGTATGACTATGGTTTCTACTTGAAGACTCCCCCATGGTCGGCCCCAGGAATCCTGCACACAGTTTGTATTCTTCATTCCTCTTCTTTTTTATTAGGAAAACCCACTCTGATGGTATTTTATTTTATTTTATTTCTTTTCTTCCCTGCTAACAAGAAGCTTCCTCCCAACAAGACAGGTGAACCAAAATTTTTTTTTAAAAAAAATCAAGTACCCCATAGCAATATGCAAAGATGCTTAATGTTACCGATAATAAGAAACATGCAAATTAAGACTCCACTGAAATAACCACTTATAGATTGGTAAATATGCAAAAGATGGCCTACAATGTGGTTGGTGAGATTGTAGAGAAGTCGACTTGTTCATATATATTGGTGAAAATGGTACAACCCTCAAGGAGAGGAAACTGTCAATGTTTACAAAAAACGATCTGTGCATTTAACCTTTGACTAGCAGTCCTTGGCAAGGCTTCCATGCCAAGGAGCTGTCAAAGCACAAGCCTATTCATTGTGGCATTTTTGTAACAGAGAAGACTGGAAAGTACCCAAGTACCCATCAATAGGGGGCCAGCTGAAAAGGCTATGATACACCCACACGAGATAGCATGATGCAACTGTAAAAGAGGAATGAGGACTTGAATTGCTCCTCATTGCTGGTGATGCTATAGTTGCAAATTCACCTACTAGCTAAAAAGTATTTGTAACCGCAAAGTCAATATCAAGGGCACTTCTGCAGTCATTCCCAGACACACCCATACACAGAAAAGAAAAAAAAAATGAGTTGTTGAATGTGCACGTCTCCAATTGAGCTCAAACACGGCAACCCTCTACCTTCTTGTGTCAGTTCTCATATTGTAAGCTTAGGGGTCTTTCACACAGTATTTAACACATGTCCTTCACATTTTTGTGCTCTTTGATGGTGATTTCGCTTTTTAAAATGACCACAGCATAACGCTGAAGCACTATCAAGAGGTCCTAAACAGCCCAGCTGGCATGGCTCAGGGGTTGAGCGGTTCGATTCCCTGTCAGGGCACATGCCTAGATCTGAATTGTGGGCTTGATCCCCAGTGGGGGGGCATTCAGGAGGCAGCCAATCAATGATTCTCTCTCATCACTGATGTTTCTCTCTCTCTCTCTCTCTCTCACTCTCTCTCTCTCTCTCTCTCTCTCTCCCTTCATCTCAGAAATCAATAAAAATATATGTATTTTAAAAGATGGCTTAAACAAAAAGAAACTGTGATGTGCCTGTCAGAGAAAATGCATGTTGTGTTAGATAAGCTTTGTTCACGAGAGATATAGTGCCCAGGTTTAATGTTAGTGAATTAACAATATAGATTAAATAAGGTGTCTCAAAAGAGAAACATATATAAAACAAGCTTCTATTGCGATTGGTTGATGAAAATGTTGTGACCAGGGGCTCACAGGAATCTGTGCGTTTCCCCCAGGGCAATGATTGCGGGTTTGCTAATTCAGTGTCCATTGCAACTTCACAGAAAGTAACCACAAAAGATGAGACTTTCCTGCGTCTCTATAAAGTGGTGAGGTACAATCCCCAGGGTACATTTTTAAATTAAAAAGTAAGGTGCAAAAGAATGGTTATATATGCTCCTTTTTACCTAAGAAATGGGACAGATATAAATAAATATGTATTAGCTTATATATAAGAAAAGCAATGGGGGAATAAAAAGAGATGCAGCCTAAGGTTGCAAACAACTGCAAAGAGGTTGCATGTTGTTTTCAGAAATCATCTTTTTAGTTATAACATTGATTTGGTTATTCTGGAACTGTTGTAAAAATATGGTAGAATAAGAAAAGTGAGCAATGATGTTGGTGTCACCGGAGCTGAGGATATTGTTTGGGGAAGCAATACCCAAGTACTGAGTCAGAATACCTGGGTATAAAACCTTTGGCCTCTGGAGCTATCAATAGTTGAGCATGATGCATTTTCTCTTTTAAAAATATTCATTTCCTCACTCTGTCTCCGTTCATCTGACTTTGGGTGGTGAGCATACAATGTAATATACAGATCATGTATCACAGAAATGTACCTTGAAACCTATTAACTAATATCACCCCAATAAATTTAATAAAAACATTCATTTCCTAGCGTTGTCTACATAAGAGATCTAAAAACAATGACACAACCCAGACTGTGGTTTCTAAGTATCATTTCCCACTAAAAGGTACTAGGATTTTTTGGATATGTGGTCAATTCCTCAGTTGGGTCAGGAAATATAAAAAGTGAGCCCACAATATCTTGTACTAGAAGGCAAGAGAGAATCAAAGACCACTGGGGTCAGGTCAAAAGACTCAAGAGGGGCCCCAAGATGACATTCCTATTGGGCAAAGGTGGTTCAATTTTAACTTTAAAAAGAAGAACTTATACAATGAATGAGAATATAATCTATATATATAAAAGCCTAAGCAACTGAAAGACCAAACGAGCCACTATGACACACACTGACCACCAGGGGGCAGACACTCAATGGAGGAGCCGCGCCCTGGTGGTCAGTGTGCTCCCACAGCCAACCTCCCAAGGTCCCTCCCCCCAGCCAGCCAACCTCTCTCAGTCCCTCGCCCCAGCAGGCCGGCCCCAGTGACCCCAATCGGGGTGCCGACAACCCCCCACGGCCCCTCCCCACAGCTGGCCAAACCTCCCACAGTCCTTCCCCCCGCCAGCCAAACTCCTGCAGCTCCTCCCCCTGGCCAGCCAACCTCCCATGGCCCCTCCCCGCAGCCAGGCCAACCAACCTCCCGCAGCCACTCCCCCAGCCAGGCTGGGGGAGGGGGGGGTACCCGTGCACAAATTCATGCACTGGGCCTCTAGTTAAACTATATTTAAAAATTAAAAATCAATGAGTTCAAAATGATACTGTAAAAAAAAAAAAAAAGCCTCAATGGTCACCTCTGAAGATACTAGGATACCAATTTGTTTTTCTGAAACTAATCATAAAGGACAGATGTAAAAAGTTTAACCTTGTTTTCCTGTATAAACCCTCCTTTGGGGTAAAGAGTTGATGATGTGAAGTTCTTAAAAAAAAACTCAGCTAATGATGAAGGAATGAAAAACTTAGAATATCACCACTCTGTACCCCTACAAAATAATGGATCTAAGCAATAATAATCAATGGTGGCTAAAACAACTCAGCAAAAAGCTAAAGAAGAACTTTATAATGTACCCATGATGAATCTTAGAAAGAGTCCATCAGAGTTGATGTGCATCTTGATGTAATGCTTTGAAAGGGTCACAACCCCACACATGAAATATCATTCCTCACCCCTCCTCCCAAACACTGAACCTGGATCTAACTACCAGTTTATAACACAGAGGAGAGAGGGACATGCTACGTACCGTGCAGGTATGTGGCAACAAAACCCAGAACGTCAGAAACCCTCCCAAAAATGTCAACCCGATAAGTGGAGGGGAAACAGGAGGGGAGGAGAACTTTTTCATTAGAAGAAACTCAAGAGATACATCAACCTAACGTACTATGCAGACCTTATATAGACTCTAATCCAATAAAGTCAAAGTTACTGTGCATGCACGCGATAGTTGGAGAACTCTGGACAGTGACTGGATATTTTATAATATTAAGAATTCTTTTTAGATGTGATGCTGGTACTGTAGTTGTGTTTTGAAAAGTAAAGTCTTTATATTTTGGAGATGTAGTCTTCAACTTTTATGGATAAAATGATACATCATCTTAAAATTGCTTCAACATGATCCAAGGGAAGGAAGCCAGAGGGTGGCCACCCGTCTTGTTTGCTGCGGGTGAAGGGATGCCCAGGACACTGGACACCAGGGCTAACACTGGGTACGTCTGATGACCTGGGTAGCTGGGCACTCTGGGAGTGAAGAGGAAACAAGACTGACTCCATGATGATAACGATGGCTGCATGGGCTTCATCTGGGAATTCTCTTTTGATTTATTTGAAAATTTTCAAGGAAAATAGAACAAGGGGCTGGCTTCTTTGTGTAGTTGAGCCCATGGAGTTAACAGCTGCATCAGTGCCCCAACCTCTACTCTATTCTGGCATCTGAACCTTCCATGTAGTTGGTGCCCACTGGCCCACCAACCTTGCACCCCCACAAAAGAATCACAACCTAGAGTGGTGAGCATGGCAGTTAGAAGCATGGCTCTGGGGTCAGAGACCAGATTTCAGGTCCTGGCTTCTCTTCTATATGTCTGACTTTGGAACAGTGGCTTTTTAACCTCCGAAACTCAATTTCCTCATGAATACACCTGAAATCAAAACAGCGGCTACTTGGTGGGGCTCCTGGGAGGACTCAATAAGGAGACAGGAGCAAAGTCCTTAGGACAGTGCCTGGCACTCCATATTACACTGGTGTAAGATGCACGCTTCTCTTTATTTTCCATATTAACATTCCCAAATCAGAACTCTTTTAAAATCGAAGTTGTACAGGCAAGGTTCTCAGGTATAAACAATGGTGTAATAGCCCATTTTTCTAGTTGCTGTATTGGATGCTTTGATATCTTGGGGTCTTGCAGACCCCGAAGAGACTGCTCCTTCCAAGGCTAGTAAATGACTCACCTGAGAGCACGCCTTTCATATGCGAGCCAACCAATCCTGAGGCCCTGTCCCTGTCTCCTTTATGGGGCTCTCCCACTCTGGGTCCCTGTCCACTTGCTTTAATCACTTCAGGGTCCTGTGCCAGACAACTAGGGGCAGCCCCTGCACCCTAGAGCCTGCTAAAATTACTCAAATTAACTAAGCCTGTTTACATTGCCTCAGCAGTTCCTTCCCAGAGAAACCACCATAAAGGCTCTTGCCCATGTTTCCCCTCAGCCCCTCTGCCTCCTACCCAGCCCTGGGGCTTCCCCTTGTGGCCCTCAGGCACACTGTGCCTCCTCTTTCTAGGGGGCTGCATCTGTAACTTCTTCCTTCATGACAGTCCTTTTCATGTCTTCGTGTCTTATCATATTGAATTAAAACACTCCCCAGGTTCCCTTAAAACAAACAGAAACCAGCGCGGGCCTACTTAAGCCGACAAAGACAATGGAACATGCAGAGGCATTAAGGGGAGAGCAGGCAACCAAATCAGAAAGTAAGACAAACCTAGAGAGGCGCAGCAGCCCAAAGTCCTACTGCGGTCCCTGCACAGAACATTCTTCTGGGGATGCTATCCCTGATGCAGACCCCCCGGGCACTCAGAGCAGGGCCCGCTGGACTCTCGGTGCCACCACTGCCCCTGGACGACAGATGTTTCCATGACTAGGAACTCAAGGTTCAAGGGCAGAGGTCTGAACTTCTGATTGGCCAAGTCGTTATGATTTAACCGTACTCCTTTGGCTTCTATCGTCCAAGCCAGTATTTCCCACTGGATGCATAAAAGAAGATTCTCCTGAAAGCAAGAAGAATCTTTATACCTTGAGTAGCAAAAAGGTCAAAAAACCATGAGAGAAGCCCAAAAGAGCCTTGCTAAGAAGATGAGTAAGCCGCACCTCATCGTCGCTGAGGATGTGCTAACATAGCCAAATATTTGAGCAGAATGAATCCTGAAATTTTCAAAAAGTCAAGAGCGATTGGTATTAATTTATTCGTGGGCCATGAAGGACCGGACAAGGCCTGTTCATCTGTTTATCACGAAGCTTCCAATGATTTTTCAGGGAAGCCCTTTAACTTCTTCAGCATCAAATTCAATTAAAGGGTTACAAGTCTGACTGAAGAGAAACTGTAGGTGAGAACCCAATCCTCTGCAGTTTGACTCAAAATTATATTATCAAGTCTAAGAACATGAAAGAGGTCAAAGAGTATGAGTCATGATAAGGAGCAGCCCATGAGATGACTGTGGTGACTTCCGCCAACTGCAGTCACTCGTTGGAGCTCTAAGATTCACAGTGTGAAAGGGCTTGACTCAACACTGATTACGATTTTCAAAAAGAAAGGAATAAAAGGTTAAGAACAAATTGAAGCTATTTTTGATGAGTACAATAAAATTGTCTGCAATTTAATAGTATTTCTCCTAACCCATACCCTCCCCCAAAAAGTTGTCATCAAATCAGTGGTAAGTTTCAGGATCAATAAGAGACTGTAGTAAATGTCAAATTCTGGTTTAAAGAGGGGGCCTGGGAGTGGAATCATCAGGCCCAGCTAGCCTTTCTTCCCTCGGCCTTTCCTGACCATGCTCTCCGCCTGAGCTTCCTCCTCTCTCTGGAGTCACAGTCCAGGTCTGAGCTGAGTGGAGCACAGGGACCAGGGAGATCCCGTGCTTGGTTTCTGCCCCATGAGCAATGCAAGAAAGCACAGTCCTTGCTGTGAAGTGAGAGAGGCATGGGGAAGAAAGGGAAGGAAGGCAGATCTTCGGCTGTGGATTCACTTTTTGGCCTCGGCCCTTGAGCCAGTGACCAGAAGCCCCAGAATGCTTGGAAAATCTGTCCCTCCTTCCTGGTGAGCAAACAAGAGAAAAAAAATGGAGCTGGGACCAGCAGGAGAATGCAGCTGTTGCCTTGGCCTTCAACACACTCAAGGCCAGGAGCCATGTGGCACCAAAAACACTCAGCCCTTCTCCAAATCACAACCCTAACAATGGTAAGCCTTCCTTTACCTGATTACATTCAAAATCCTGCTTTGCTTTAGTACTGGGTTCCATCTTGGGGGTCACTTTTTATGTCCCAGGAACTGTGTATATACTACCTCATTTCATCCTCACAAATATTCTATCAACACGGGCTTTATTTCTCCCACTGCCCATTTTACAGATGCTGCCACTGATCTTCATGAGTAGAGATGGGATTTGACATCAAACGCTACACAGCTCCCCTGAGCTAATTAATAAGCATTGGGTTGAAATACAGTCAGGCACTACATAACAACACTTGGGTCAATAATGGACCACATATACAGTGGTGGTTCCATATGGTTACCATGGAGCTGAAAAATTCCTACAGCCATGGATGTTTTAGCTATTGTAATGTTGCAGGGCAAGGCACCACTCACATGTTTGTGGGGAGGCCTGTGTAAACCTACTGCGCTGCCAGTCACCTCTAAGTGCAACACACACAACTACTGTAGTGGTTTCTACCATCCAGGTTTGTATAACTGTACTCTATGATGCTTGCACAATGACAGAATCACCTAGCCACATATTGCAGAACATATCCCTGTTGTTAAGCAGCACATGACTATAATCAAATTCTCCTCCAAACATGCTTTTCTTAAAAAAAAAAAAGAACCACAGCTTTATTGAAGTATAATTCACATAACATACAATTTATCTTTTAGAGTACGCAAATCAATAGTTTTTAGCATAGTTACAGAATTATACAACCATCTCCAATATCTAACTCCAGAATATTCTCATCGCCCGCAAAAGAAACCCTATTTCCATTAGCAGTCATTTTTTTTTATTATTATTCCCCCAACACTAACTCTGGCAAACACTAATCTGTTTTCTGCCTCTACTTATCTTTCTATTCTGGATATTTCATATAAATGGAATCATACATGTGGCCTTTTGTGTCTGGCTTCTTTCATTTAGCATAACGTTTTCAAGGTTAATCTATGTTGTAGCACAAATCGGTATTTCATTCTTTTTGTGGCTAATATTCCATTGTCTGGATATACCATGTTTTACTTATTCACTCACTGATGAAAAAACATTTGTTTCCACTTTTTGCTGTCATACATAATACGTCATGAACATCCACATCCATGTACAAGTTTTGTGTGAACATATATTTTTAGTTTTTGTAGGTATAGACTTAGGAATTGGATTTCTGGGTCCTGTGGTAAAACCTGTGTTTAACTTAAGAGGAACTGTCAAGTTGCTTTCCACAATGACTACACCATTTCACATTCCCATCGGCAATATAAGAATTCCAATGTCCCCCCATCCTTACCAACACTTGTTATTGTCTGTCTTTTTTATTATAGTCATCTTCTCAATGTGACATGGTATCTCATCATACTTTTGATTTGCATTTCCCTAATCACTAATGATGTGTAGCATCTTTTCATGTGCTTATTGGCCATCTGTGTATCTTTGCTGGAAAAGTGCCTATTCAAATTCTTTGCTCATTTTTAAATTATTTGTCTTTTCATTGTTGAGTTGTAAGAGTTCTTTATAAATTCTGGATTCAAGTCCCTTATCAGATATATTGTTTGCAAATATTTCCCCCCATTCTGTGAAGTGTCTTTCATTTTCTTGATAATGTCCTTTGAAGCACAAAAATGTTTAAATTTGATCCTATCCAATCTAATTTTTCTTTTGTTGTTTAGTCTTTTGGTGTCATATCTAAGAAACTGTCACCTAACACAAGATCAGTGGTTTATTTTCAGGCAAATTTTGTGTATGATATAAAGCAGGGATCCAACTTCCGCCTTTTATAGGGGGATATCCAATTGCTCTAACACCATTTGCTGAAAAGACTAATCTTTCCCCCCATTGAATTGTCTTGATAACTACAGAAAACGTAAGGATTGATTTCTGGACTCTCAATTACTTTTCCATCAATCTGGATATCTATCCTTATGCCAATGCCACAGTGTCTTAATTACTATAATGTTGGAGCAAATTAAAAATGAATGATTTAGTGATAAAAAGTACAACAAATACTTTTTCAAAACCACTAACTTGGTTTACCTTTGCATTCTGTGAAGAAGGCTCACATCAAGATAACCGATTTTCCTTGGGGGCACACATATTTGAATTATTTAGCCTTGCCTTTGGCAATGCCCTTTGCTTGAACTCCATGAGCAGCCCCTCTGGTGGCTAATTTAATATGTAACAGTCCAGGCTTCCTTTACTCTGAGGCTCTCCGAAGGCCTGAGGCCAGGCAGACCCATCGCCAGAGTATTTATAAAAACTAACCCCATTAGATGGAAACAGCCAGGTTATTTCATTAGGAGGCTCTTTTCGCAGAAGTTTTGCATAATATCCAACAGTGCTAAGCAAGAAAAAAGAAACCCCTTTACAGAACCAGTTCCACAAAGGAGGCTGTTTACTTTCACTCCTTTGCACAGTCCACGAACTCCAACCTTGAATTCCGGAGGGAGAAAGCTACCCTAGCTTATGATTTTAACATTCACCAGGAACTGTAGAGGTTTTCAGCTCTGGGTACTAAAAACTACCCCTCTGGTTCAATTCTATGAGCTGATAGGAAACAGGAAATTGCTCTGGGGAAGTAGGTAAGTTATTGTATCTCCCAGCTGAAGATTTATTTACCAAGAGGGGAAAAGGGAGGTCAGAAAGTGGGCCTCTCCTGACTAAATGGGGTTGATTTCTTATTGCCACCTTTACAAAGCAAAGGCGCACAGTAGTGCTCAAAGGCTTAGAGTTAGAATTTGTCAAACACGGATGAAAAATTCATCTTCACCTCTCAGGAAAATGTGCCCATGCGAGAGTTACTGGACCACTCTGAGCCTCTGACTCTTCTTCTGTAAAATGAGGGTACTAATAAAACCTACTTCATAGGGGTTTTTTCAGGAATGAGTAGGATGACAAAAATGCACTTAGTTCCTGGTGCCTAATAAGCGCTCAATAAATATTGTTATTATTATTACTTTCTAACCTGGACAGGGATGGAGAATATCAGACATCCCTGCCTCTCTCTAAGAAGGCAAGTTCATAGGTCATTCTCAAAATCCAGGTGGCCAAGATGAGCAACTTGGCCAGATTTGAACCAGGTTGAAAAAGCTGCCTTATCCACTCCTGGCGTGCTCCTTAGAGGACTGGGTATTTCAGAACATTATTGTGTCACAACCCTCTAAATAAATACAGGATCTGAACTCTGGGGCAAGTTTTGGTTTTTGCATATAGATTTTTTTTTTAATTCTGGTTGCTATTTTACCTTTCTGCCTCTCTTGCCTTATTTGTAAGTTTTATAATTTCGGGGAGCTACTGCCATTAAAGTTTTCAGACCTATATTTGTTTTTATTCTACCAGGTCTACTGAAAATCTCTCTTATGAAATTTGGCCAGAAATGACAAGGAATTGGGAGTGCATTCCACTGAGCATCCACCCAGAATGATGACACCCAAGCTAAAGGCGTCACAGTGGAGTGAATGATGTGGACATTAGCAGCCCTACTTCCAGTCATTGATGAATCTGCTCCGAGGGCCGGGAGCACCCAGGTGTGACTGCAGCAATGGCGAGGGGAAGGGCTGTAAGGAAGGGATGGATGCGTTCATGTGCCTATGTATTTTGGAGACCACGACTACTGGCAGATGGTTCAAAAATGGGATGCAAGAAAAATGAGTTTTATCACCGAAAGAGAGTACAGGACTCAACAAAGACAAACTCTGGGAAGAGAGAACAGCCAATATCACCCTATTTCTAGCTCTTCCCATCATGGTACAGGTCTATTCCATTACACGAGCCAAGGGAAAATGTTCCTTTACAGGTCTGTCCTGCAGGAGACAGCCAGTATTAAAGCAATTTGTTAGAGGCAGATTGCGTACATATTAAAGCAAGATAATCGTATTAGAGAAGCTGGCCTGCACAGATTCAGC
>NW_006287910.1:2056156-2065155 GCF_000327345.1 Myotis davidii | reverse complement strand
TTTCCCCCCCCCCCCCAAATATATAGGTGGTAATAAGATTAAGCCTGCTTACAGAGTAGACACTTCTGGAATCCTGCTTTGATTTAGGAGAGGAAAGCATATCTATGAGATCACAGCCACTCTTAAGGGAGAAAAAAAATACCCTCGAGTTTATTTATTCACTCAACAAATATTCATCCAAGACCTACTCCGCAAGGGGATGGGAATATATACAGCGGAGAATAAGAAAGGCGTAATGTTCGCCTTTTGTAGGATTCCCATGCTGGTGGGAGAGCTCAGACATGTCATTATACAATTACCTACTCAATTATAACCAAAGGAGAACTACTATGAGACATTTTGCATATGAATATCAGGGACCGGCTCCCTAACCTGATCAGAGAAAGTTTGTTTGAGGAGATAGCATTTGAGCTGAACATACTGGATAAGAACTAGTTAAGAAGTGGGGTGGAAAGTGGAAATGTGTTCCAGGCAAAGGTTACAACAGCCACCAAGACTCCCAGGCAGGACCAATAATGAGATGGTGTGATTGAAGCGAGGAGAGTATCAGGGTAGAGGCACCTGAAGGGTCTGGAAAGGTTGCTGGAGTCCTGTGCATATGCCACACACAGGAATGCTGGAACATGCAAGCAGCAGCCATCATTAGGATCCCACTCTAAGAGCAATGGGGAGCCATTGAAGAATCCTAGGCAGGGGGTATGACAGTAGATACACATTTTTGAAAATCCCTCTGGCCTCAATATGAAGAATAAGTTGTACAGGGCAAGAAGAAATGTAGATTCTAGAAGCATTTCAAAGGAAACACCAACTGTACTTGGAAAGCGAATATGAAAATGACAGACGAACTGCTATGTGATCTTACTAAAAGGAAAATTTCATTCTAGAAAAAACTTTAACACAGGGGACATTTCCAATAATTTTTCCACAACTATCCTCTCTGAGCTTCATTTACTGCGACAATGAAAATCAGTGTAATCAACACTGAATTGTTATTATTAGGCTCAGTTGCAGTAATGCTGGGAAAATACGTGTGGGCATGCACGGAGTGCTTAAAGTGTTCTCAAATCTTCTCAAGGTTTCAGCCACCAGAGGGTGGTGTATGGCTCTCCCCACGGAGGGCCCAGAGGCCTGGGAGACAACCACCCTGGCAGGGCCTAGGACTGCATTTGAATGAAGAGCAAAGTGACAAAATTACGGAATTGTGAAGTCAGATCTGGGAGAGTTCCAAGTCTCATTCTGTTCCTTATTTTGGGTGGTTCTGACTTTCAAGTAGTTACTTGCCCCCTCCAAGGCTCACCTTCCCTACCTGAAAAATTGAACTGAAAGTGGTATTGTGTGTAAGAGACCCACCGGGCTTAGCTCAATAAATATTAGTTCCTGTCACCTTTCTCCAAAAGCAATTATAAATATCTAGCTAACTGTCATTTATTAACTCATTTAATCCTATAACAACCCTCTGAAATAGGTACTATCGTCATTCTCATTTTACAGATTAAAAACAAAATAAAAACAAGGCCATAGACTCAGGGCCACCCAAGTGAGTGGCAGAGTCAGTATTCAAAGCCACCTAGTTTGAGTGACTATTAAAAATAAAAGTTTTCATACAAGTTATGTCAGGCAACAGCAGGCAGAAACAGAGGCTTAAATTTATCTGAGTCACCTTCAGTGAGTCTCTATTCTCAGTAAATTCAGATAGAAAAGCCCAAGTTGACTGCACAGAGGTGCGGTGCTCTGACACATCTAACACACGCCATACTTGGGAAGAACGACACCTGCTGCGTCTGGTTCATGGCACTGCACAGGCTCCCGCCCTCAGCCTTAGAGGAGGGAACGACATCAATGCTCATGCCAATGAATCGTGCCCCAGCACTCCCGGGCACTCAGCTGGGAGGAAGTGCAGTGGGGGGAAGGCACAGTCTGTCGTGCTGGGAGATGACAGAGAGGAGACAGGGCATGGGGCCCCAGCTTGGGTGTAAGAGAGGGGACTGGGTAGGGGATCTGGGCATGCCAGTCAAGCCCAGATTGAAGATCAGCACCAACCTCCTCTCTGTTCTTCCCTGGTGAGGGGCAAAGAAATCCTTCAAACCTGAAGCCAAAGTTCTGTAAAACCAAGTGTCTCACGCAGGATGCTTTACTCATGACCACAGCGAGGATAACAACTGGAGGCACTTAGAGAACTAAGCTTTTCATTCCATCTCTTGACACAGAGGTCATTGAGTACTGATGTGCAATAAAGGTGTGCTGTGATTTAATGCCTGCTTCTCCCCACTGAACCCCATGAGGCAAGAGTTGAGTCATCCTGATTCACTGCTACATCATAGCACTTAGCATGATGCCTGGAAAAATAACAACAATAATAACAAGGAGGAGGAGGAGGAAAAAAGGAAGGTAATTGTTTACGTGTATTGCATACTTACCATTGGTCCATCATAGTCCAAGTACTTCCTATGAATTAAATAACAATTTAGTCCTGACAACAATCCTGTGAGAAGGGTTTTATAACTATCGTACTTTACAAATGAGGACACTGAGGCACAGTGAACTGCCATGATAGACTGACTCAGCTACTAAGTGGTAGAGACAGGATTCTAACCCAGGCCCTGACTTGTCTGTGTTCCTAACCACTACTCAATGAGGCTTCTTGTAAAGAGCACGGATTAGTCAGTACTTGTGGAATCAGTAAGTGTTGCAGAGCCTGGCCGGTGTGGCTCAGTGGTTGAGTGCTGACCTATGAACCAGGAGGTCATGGTTCAATTCCCGGTCAGGGCACATGCCTGGGTTGCAGGACCAATGCCACTAGGGGGCGTGCAGGAGACAGCAGATCAATGATTCTCTCTCATCATTGATGTTTCTCTCTCTCTCTCTCCCCCTCTCCCTACCTCTCTGAAATCAATAAAAACATATTTAAAAGATAAGTGTTGCAGAAACTCTGGGAGTAGTGGGGGATGTGGGCGGGGAGAGAATGAGTGCCTTCTTAACAGGGCATATTCCCAGGGAGTTGTTTCAAACTACCCATCCCTTTTTTAGCCACTCCATCCCCACTTCTGGATGAAAATCCTTGTCTGGGTCAGTCACTTTTAGTGGTAGGAAGTGTGTTCTTTCCTACTGGGGGAAAACATACTTGAATAAAAAGACTTTGGAAATCATTGCTTAAGACTAGTGATCCTTAAACCTGGCTGCAAATTAGACTAAATTGGGGAGCTATTTTTCCCTCTCCATTTAAGTTATTTCCTTTCATTATTGTTCTTTTGCACAGAACTTCTATAATACCATTATATTATCACCCAATGATTGATTCTGTTTAATGGGATTTTGCTTTTAGAATAGAAATCATTACACGCGCACACACACACACACACACACACAAGTTTGACTTTTTTTAACTTCTAAGAGATTGGAATAGTGAAGTAGGGCAATTAACAAAAATCCTAGAGCAGTGGTCGGCAAACTGCGGTTCGCGAGTCACATGCGGCTCTTTGGCCCCTTGAATGTGGCTCTTCCACAAAATCCACGTACAGTGCGATTGAAATTTCGTGGCCCATGTGCAGAAGTCGGTATTTTATGGAAGAGCCACACACAAGGGGCCAAAGAGCCACATGTGCCTCGTGAGCCGCAGTTTACCGACCACTGTCCTAGAGCATAAGAATTCACAGGAATTCAGAGATCTTTTAATCTATTGTTGTTTTTTTTATTTATCTTCATTGCTGAAAGTATTACAGATGTCCTCTTTTTTCCTCATTGACCACTTCTAGCCTGTACCCACCCCCAAACCCCAGGCCTGCACCACACTATTGTCTATGTCCAGGGTTATGCATATTTGCATGTAAGTTCTTTGGTTAATCTCTTCCCACCCACTCCCATCTTCCCTCTGAGAAAATAAAGATGAACCAGGGAGCTTTTAAACATACGGATGCCATGCCCACCTTAGATTGATTAAATGATGACAATAGTAATTGCTGGTGGGGGGACCTGGGTATTGGAATTTCTTAAGAGCCACCAAGTTAGTTCCAATATACAATCAAAATTGAGAAGCAGTGGTCTGCTTCTCACCAAAAGCAACCAAAGGATTCTCCAAGCCCACCTTCTTCCTTTTCCTTAGCTTAGAGGTACAGATCCCTGAAGAGATAGCAAGGGTGTTTGGTATTTAAAACGTAATTTAATTCCATAACTATTTCATGAACACATCCTAAGTGGCAAAGTCAAAGAAGCACAAAGCACAACTTTTATCTTTAAAGGCCATAAAGCTTAGTAATGAGATATCACATGCAAAGAGGCGAGTATTGTAGCATACTAGTAACTAGAGGAAAAACCATAGAGATGGGGAGGAGTAGGAGGACTGACAGGAAGAGAGGCCCTGATAAAATGTAGACATGACTCTCTAGACAGCTCAGGAAAAAGCCATAGAAGCTCAGAGGAAGTAGATAAGGAGCAGAGAAAGCAAAGATAGCTCCTCTTTAACTTTTTCATTTTTAGATATAGATTCGCATGCGGTTGTAAGAAACCATACAGAGAAATCCCATATGCCCTTCACTCAGTTTTCTGCCATGGTAACACCTTTCATATCTGCAGTACATACGACATCTCTTTTATTTCTGACAGAGGGCTCTAAGAATAAGCAGATTAAAAGAAAAAAGTTTAAAGTATCTTATCAGATAATTTAATTATGAGCATAGATCCACATTTTATTACAAACTTGTGGTGAAAGAAGAGCCCTTGCCTGACCTTGGCGGAAACGTTTTCCGGGAAGAGGAAAGTGAGGCAGTCACTGTGAGACTGGGTACGTGTGAAAGAACATCTGGCTAAGAAGGTCGTTAGACCCTTGACTGACAGTCAGCTAAGTAGGTGGGTAGCTTCCCGGCTTCAAGTCTTAATCTCATTAAAATTTAATGTGAAACTGTTTAAGCATTTTATCACAAATCTTCATTTTCTTCCTGGTAGGAGGTTGTGAATTACATCATGAAAAAACTTGTCTCAAACCAGGTTTGGGGTCATTTTTCTTTGTCACAAGCCAAGCAGCTAAGTGCAGTGTTTGGGACCCACCCTGAGGTTCGAAAAGCCTGACCATGATGCTTAGATCCGAGCCCCTGGGGAAGATGACCCAAGAAGAGACCTATAAATGATAGATCAGCAACAGGGAAATTTTAGCTTCTATGTGACATGCCTGACTTGATGTTTGTTATATATTATTTCCATATTAGACTGTGATTCCTCTATAATGTGAGCTAGAGGAGGGCAGGAATTTTTGTCTGTTATTTACACTGACTTTTCCCTTGAACATTCAAGCACCTAATGGGCACACAGTAAATATTAGCTGAATAAATTGAATCCTAAACATTGAGATAACCCGTAACACTGCTGGCCCTCTATTTGAATCATGTTGGGATGGGATTGTTAAATCAGGACTACTTTTCATGAACTAATATTTGATGAGCACATGTATGCATGTACTGATGTATACCAGTTCCACAACTTGAAAAATAATTCAGCCTCTTAGACGAGGACCTATACCAGCCGTGGGCAAACTACGGCCCGCGGGCCGGATCCGGCCCACTTGAAATGAATAAAACTATTGAAAAAAAAGACCATACCCTTTTATGTAATGATGTTTACTTTGAATTTATATTGGTTCAAATAAACACTCCATCCATGCTTTTGTTCCTGCCCTCTGGTTCAGTTTAAGAACCCATTGTGGCCCTCGAGTCAAAAAGTTTGCCCACCCCTGACCTATACCTTGTGCCGCGCCAGCATGGCCAAGGGAGAACCTGAGTGGGGGCAGCTGAAAGGCTTAGAAAAGAAAGACAAGAGAATGAAAATTGGGTCTCGGTGGGACGCTGCTTCCGGATGGAGAAACAGCACCAGTGCCCACAAGCCGTGTCTATTTTATAGACAGATTCCATGAGGCAAAGTAAGGGCATGGTCAAGATGTTTACAACATTCTCACAAGTTTTGATTCTACTCAATTACATGCACCTGAACTCTATCAAGCCCACATTACTCAGACACATGGGGCCATGTGTTTGGACCATAGGTTCAAGCTCACAACCATAGCTGTTGGCTATAATTGTGCCGGGAGTGTCCGGCCCTCCAAGCTGGAACTTGCACGTGGCAATGAGAGGACTGTGCCCTCTCATTAGTCTGAGGCTTGAACCTGTCCAAACACTGTAGCTGCTCTCCACAATACCTGGCCACGTTGTTGGATCCAGGGATCACTCAATAAACCCTTTTTTGTAATTATAATGATGAAGAAAAAAAATCAGTGGTTGTTGTGGTTTAGGGTGTGATACAAAGGGATAGCATGAGAGAGTTTTATCAGTTGTTCTGTATCCTGATTATGATGCTGGTCATATAGATCTATACATCTACTTAAATTCATAGAGTGCTATACAGTAAGTCAATTATCCTATATAATAAAAGGCTAATATGCTAATCAACCAAACAGTGGAACGACCGGTCGCTATGACATGCACTGACCACCAGGGGGCAGACACTCAATGCAGGAGCTTCCTCCTGGTGTTCAGTGCAGTCCCACAGGGGGAACATCACTCAGCCAGTAGCCGGGCTCACGGCTGGTGAGCACAGCAGCGGTGGTGGAAGCCTCTCCCGCCTCCATGGCTGCTCCCCGTGTGGGCCTACACCATCAGTCAGACATCCCCCAAGGGTTCATGCACCAGGCCTCTAGTTTTAAAAATAAAATATTTGCCACTAAATGCCTACTGAATGGATATCTTATGGAGCCAGCCAACAAACCAATACTCAGTTCCCTTGGACCAGCCCCTGTCACTATATAGTTAGATGTCCAGGAATACTACTTATACTTTAATATTCCATGCCCATTCCATCCTTCAGTCAGTAACTAGTACCAAGGTGGACCAATCAAGTCTCTATCATATTTGAAACTGGGATTATAGCTACAAGTTAATCTCCAAAAGTGGCTAGATTGGTAATAATATAACATGGTTGTAAGCCAGCCATATGCTATTAAATTGATACAGAAGTTGAGGAAGCTTGTTTTCAGATTAAGAGAGAGGAGGATGCAAACACAACAAAAGATGTAGAGATGAAGAAACTGAGAAAGAGAGAGCAAATCAGACGTGTTGACTGGTTGATTTAATGGTTTCTCTTGTAGTTCCTCTTTTTAAAGAAGAAGATTCTACTACTGACTCATCTCATTTCTTACATTGAATTTCAATGAATTATTCTGTGCTTTATAATATATCCTTGTTTATCTTTATACTAGAGGCCTGTTGAATGAAGAGATTCGTGAAATAGCCCTTCCTTTCCCCTGGCTGCTGGCACCGGTTTTCCTCCAGCACCCGGGGCCCAGGCCTTTGCTCTGGCTGGGCTCCAGCCGGAGTCGGCCCCGGAGCCAGCAACGCAGTGAAGCCTCATGGCCCTGGGGCTGGTGGCGCTGCTCCAGCCCCCAGGCTGTCAGGCTTCACTCCACTGCTTGGAGCCTACGTATGCAAATTAACTGCCATCTTTGTTAGGTTAATTTGCATACTCTCCTGATTGGCTGGTTAGAGTAGCGAAGGTACGGTAATTTACATGTTTGTCTATTATTAGGTAAGATTTAATCAAATTCAAATAATCCTGTGTCTAGGATCACAAACTTTGAAGTAATCTATATGCCATTAAACAAATACTAGCTCTACCACCTTCAACCCATGAGAATTTGGGCAACTCAACCTTTCAGTGTTTCAGTTTCCTCATCTTTAAGAGAAGGATATTACCTTCCAAAGACTTGTGAGGATTGAATGAGTCCACATAAAGTTGTTAGAGCAAGTGCCTGACATGTAATAAGAATCCAAATACTGTTGTTGTTGCTGCTGTTCTTCTCGTTCTCATTCTCATTCTCCTTCTCCCTCTTTTTTAAACTAACACAACTTTATCAGAATCTGTCTAAATGCCCAATCTCCCTTTAAAGCAGGAAATCGCTATAATTGTCAAATGTTTCGCAAGGTGAAAGAACAAATTTTGGGAAAATATTTCATCTCTATAAGAACCTCAAGACCCATTAAAGAGTTTCTTGAAATGATTCTAATATAATGCAAAATTATAAAAATTAGCAGTTTTATTATACTTTTAAAATTCTGGTAAGATTTTCTGTGAAATTATACCAAGTGCTAAAAAAGATACTCAAGGCCATTCACCGAGTTTCCTTCTGTTCTCTCTGTAGCATGAATATACGAGGGAGTTGAAAATGACATCTTATATCTGCATTGGAATTTAGAGTTTACAAAACACTCCCTTGTATTCTATTTCATTTTGATCTTTATGAAAGCCCTTTGAAGCAGGTATTACTGTAGAAATTTTAGAGATGAGAAAATTAAAGCTCTTGGAGAATCCAATGTCATCCAGTTACTTAGTATAATAGCCCCAAGAATTAAGCTTTTTCACAATAATAGTATTTATACCTACCAAACAGCTCTGCAGAGGAAGCCCAATCTGGTGCAGATCTTTTCCTCACTTCTCAGATTCTACTACAAATCCTATGTTCCAGACCCATATATTTAGTGCCCACAGAAGTGCAGGAAGGGAAGTAAACCATTCTCATTGTGCAGAGCATGACACTAGGTCTTCAGTAATTCAAGTTCAAGGCCACCATTTGGGTATGTAAACTACTCCTTTTCCTTTCCTGCACATTATAATCACTGGGGAATAGTTTAAAATTCCCAATGTTCTGGCTGCAGCTCCAACCAATTAAATTGGAATCTCCTGAATGAAATGTAAACAGTAGTATTTTTTTAATGAGAATCAACTATTCAATAAATGTATGTTTGATGCGTCTCCTATTACAGATGTGGAAGTTAAAACTTGGAGAGGTTAGGTTATAACAAGTAAGTAGGGAGAAATGAATAGTCAAATCAGAATTTGAAGCCCAGTGGGTTGAACCTTGGAATTTGAGTGCTATACCACCTTTCAATGGCCAGGAACTAACTAATTATTAGCTTCCAGGTGCCCAAGGCTCCATCAGTTAAAGGCACAGCTCCATTAATTTG
>NW_006287910.1:2048608-2056128 GCF_000327345.1 Myotis davidii | reverse complement strand
GAGGGAGCGGGGGTGGGGGGAGGCAGAAGTAGAGGTGTGGCATATGTCAGAATTCCTTTGCTTCCTCAGTCAGAAAACACCTGGAAGTAGGCAGTCACCTATTCCCAGAGACAAATGGCAAGGGTGGGGCTATGGGAGTCAAATGGTGTCTTTTACCCCAGGGCTCCTGCACTGGTCTGACACCTCTCCTGACCACCTTTAGAACCAGGTCTTCCCACGGCTTTGAAAGGTGCCCAGAGTAGGCTTACTTTCCACCCATCTCTCTCCAGAGTGACTGAGTGGTTGGAACTATATTGAGGCTCCAGTGTGCGTATTCTATGAGAAGGTTGGGTGATATTCAAGTGGGCAAGGAAGAAATTTTCTAACATTAAAAAAATTGAAAATCATGCGATGCTGCTAAATTCATTACATAAAGCCACAAAATGAATTGTGAGTGTAAGTTAGCCAATGGCAGAAAAAGCTGCAGGGCTCTCCCTAGGCCTCATCCAGTTACATTAGTGAGAAGCAGGGCAGGAAGGTCAAAGTTCCCTTGGAGCACCCTTCTCTCACCCGAGCATCTTGTGCCCGTCCACTTGATGGTCTCCTAAAAGGACTGTTTTCTTAATATCTAAAATGATATTCACAACATCTTGTTATCAGCTTCCCTGAGTCACCCACTGCTCTGCAACTGAAGTGAAATTAACTTAAGCCACATAGCATATGCTGTGGAAAAGCTCACAGTGGATCCCCATCTCTGCAGCGACTCTTCAGATGTGGGGACAGGGTTGTCACAATCAATCGTTTCTAGCTCAGCATCCCACAATTCAGGTGAGATCATTCCGTTTGTGGATAAACACACTCTCTGCCCATTTCGGCACTGCTACCAGATGCGGCTCTCCACCCCTTACCTCAGGCTGTAAGGTTGGCAGACTTTACTGAAGGGGTGGGACACGGAAGAGGATTTTATACCACAGCACAACCAAAAACATGGCACTAAAACACCTCACTGGTGCTGGAGTCCACTCATTGTCTTCACTAGCTGAGTTTAGACAGAGACCCCCCAAAAGCTAGTAGTCATTGAAAGTCCTGGCAAAGGTCAAGGCTGTGCACCACCCAGTTAATCCAGGAACCACTCAGTTAATTTAGACAATAATAGTTGAAGCATCCCCACCTTAGTTTCCTTAATTCCTTAGATACTTATGTAGATCCTTGTTGATTATTGTTAATCAGATACTCCTGGAAATCTATTGATGAGCTAATCAGTTACTCTGCCTACCCTCGGAAATCTATTGATGAGTTAATCAGATACTTTTGTCTATTCCTGGAAATTGTTTGCTGATCTGTGTCATTGAAACTTCCTTACCCTAAGGGCTACTCCAGATCAATAAAAGATTGGAGCCACCTGAGCATCGGGGGAAGTCCTTCGGGACTTGGCCGCCTGGTCCCCCAATATTGCAAAATTATCTCGTGTCTTTTTCTCTCATTTGTTGTGCAGCTCCTCTTTCAGATACCGAACCCTACTCCACACAGAACGTGGAAGGAAACACTCAACACACTGGTCTTCAAATCCCTTCACTCTCTCTGCTTGCCAACAGGGTTCTCATGGAGCACCCATCTCAGCCCCAGTTTCTCTCTCCTTCCTCCTCCTAGCCTTTCCTCTGCTCCATGCAAGCCATAACCCCTACGTAACTGTTAATCTCTAATGCAGACCGGTATTCAGTCTCTGTTTCACTCTCTCCCTCCCAACTATGCCTTACCACCTCAACACCTTCCAAACCTGAGGGGTCTAGATGAAGCTACTTTTCTAAACAGCAGTAAGTCGCTCCCTAAAAGAAACTCAGCTGCCAGATTTAAAATGATGCATTCTTACCCTCCTTCAGTCAAATGATATGTCCCCTTCTACTTCTAAATTCAACCAGCAGATGGTGCCTAATCTGTGCCAGGCACCGATTTACTTGGGATATGGTGAGTGAGTAAACATAACAAAGTTTCTAATTTCATCCAGCTCCCTAGAGGGGTTTCAATAAATCCTTATTTGTTTGGGAAAATATAATAGTCTTTCACATGAATGAATGTCATCCAATAAATCCTTATTTGTTTGGGAAAATATAATAAAGTCTTTCACGTGAATGAATGAATGAATGAATGAATGTCATTATTTCCTACCTCTGTAACTTGAAACAAGACTTTTATACATAATAATAATGATTCCTTCTCTCCCTCTTAGGATATCGACCTAGGCCCTCTCCTTCCAACAAGCTACAGAAGCAATGTTCCTATTCAACCTCTAGCATGTTTTCCTCTGTAAAACAGTCTGAGTGCCCTCCACAGAAAGCTGAAAGCTCATAGTTAATTGGCAACTCTAATTCCCCTGCTAGATTAACCAGCCAACTACCAGTTCTAATTATATCAGATAAGAAGGCTTCTACTGTATGTTTTCAAATAGAAACAGTTTCTCCCCAAGTGGAACTGCAATGCAGACTGTTGAAAAAAGTAATTATATTTTCTTCCAATCACATGCAGATGACTGAATGCTTCAGAAAGATTTTGCCAGGACAACATAAAATTCACCTCCTTCTTATTGCAGAGGACAATTCCAATCTTTATTGGCAGGAAAGAAACATAAGTGGTTGTATCAGTTACAGCAGTTACCTTTTCCTGAATAACCAAGTTTCCCCCATACTCAGTGGTTTAAAACAGTAAGTATTATTGCTCATGAGTCTGTGGGTCAGCAGGTAAGTTCTATTGATCTGGGAAATGCTCGGATAATCTCATCTTGTGTCCGTACTCAGCTGGCAAAGTCATAGGGAGCTGGCTGATCAAGGGTAATATTACATGTCTTGTGGTTGGCTGGCTGTTGTCTGGAGCAAAGGGAGTGACTGAGCCCTGTGAATCTCTACATCCATCAGGCTAGCTCATCGCAAGGCCTAGTCTCAGTACTGGCACACTGTCACTTCTACCACATTCTACTGGCCAATGTAGTTTACAAGGTGGGCCCAGACTTGAGATCAAGGGAAACAAGTTCCATCTATTTATAATAAAAGAAGCTATAAAGTCATATTGCAAAGGTTGTGGATATAGGGAGGGGTGAAAAAAATCAAAGCCATTATTGTAATCAATGAACACATTGATTGAGGTAGCATTAGCAATTTTTTTGTATTTCAAATTTATCTGGAAATTTCAGTACTCAGAAGAAAGTCAATGGGTGTTTCTGCATTTCAGACACAGAAAATCATGACAGACAGTGGTCCTTACCCAAAGAATCAAAACAAGTCACCAAAGCTCTAAAAAGAGCTGAACACACACACACACACACACACACCACCTCAACAAACTAGAGAAAGAAGAACAAAGTAAGTAGAAAGGAGGAATCATAAAGAACTAAAATTAACAAAGTAGAAAACAGGAAAACAATACAGAAAGTAAACAATGTCATATGTTCATCTTTTAAATCTTTATTGTTGAGAGTATTACAGATGCCCCCCCCTTTTTTTCCATTGCCCCCTTCCAGCATTATTTGCAATAACTAAGATCTGGAAACAGCCCCAAGTGCCTATCAGTAGATAAGTGGGTACATTTACACAAGTTCATTTTTTAAAAAGACTAATAAAACCAATAAACTCCTACCACAAGTGAAAGAAAAAGAAGATAAACTATAAATATCAAGAAGAAGAGTGCAAAGAGGAACATCACTACAGATCACATGACATTAAGAGGACAGTCAGGGAGTATTTTGAACAACTTCATGTCAAATTCAAAAACTTACATGACATAGACAGATTCCTTGAGAAAGACAAATTATCAAAACCAACATAAGGAGAAATTAAGAATCTAATATATACTGCCAAGTATTAAAGACATTGAGTTTATAGTTAAAAAACAAAAAACAAAAAAAACCTTTCCACAAGGAAAACTTCAGGCACAGAAAGTATCACCAGGGAACTGCATAAAACTTTTAAAAAACAAATTATATCAGTTCTACACAACCTTTCAGGAAATAGAGAATGAAATCCTTTCTAACTCATTTAAGGGGACCCATAGAACCCTAATCTTGAAACTTGACAAACATTATTACAGAAAAGAAAATCACAAACCACAATACCTCATGAAGCGATGCTAAAATCCTTAAAATCTTTGCAAAACAAATGTAGTAATATGCTTTTTAGAAGTTTCGTATGTCATGATCTGTTAGCATTTGTCCTAGAAATATAAGATTGATTTAACATTCAAAAAATTAATGTAATATACCACATAGTGAAAGAAAAGAGAAAAATCATATAATCATTCCAATATATAGATGCAGAAATTCAATAATTTTGTAAAAATATCAACTAGAAATAAGAAAAAAATAAAGCAAACCTATGAAAAAAAAAACACCTCTCTTCCAACATTAACGTTAATCCTTGTCTCCCAAATTACAAATAAAGCAATGATGTTTGCTCTCACCGCTTGCATTCAACATTGCACTGGAAAACATAACCAGTGCAATAAAAAGTAAATAAAATGTATAAATATTGGAAAAGGGATATAATCCTACTTATTTATAGACTACATTATCTATGTAGTATTTCCAAAGGAATCTACCAAACTACTAGAACTATTTAGTAAATATAACAAAGTCATAGCACACAAGATTGATATCCAAAAATTAATGTCCAAAAATATATACAAAGCTGACACGATCTTTATCAAAATTCCAGCAGACTACTTATTACACCTACACAAGATAATTCTAAAATTCATATGACAATACAACTAATCTAGAATAACCAAAAACATATTGAAAAGAAGATGAACAAAGATGGAAAACCAACACTATTTGATTTCAAGTGTTATTCTAATGTTCAGTGATCAATAGTTTGATGGTAGGATAGAAAACTAGATAAATGAAAAAACCGAGTATGTAGAAGTAAACCCACATTTATATGGTCAGTTGATTTTTCCTTAAGATGCCAAGTTAATTATATGGGATAAAATAATCTTTTTAACAAATGTTGCTAAAACAACTGATTTTTTTAAAAATATATCTTTATTGATTTCAGAGAGGAAAGGAGAGGGAGAGATAGAAACATCCTATATAATAAAGAGCTAACATGCAAATGGTCATCACACCCTCATGCCCTCACGCACTCGCGCTGGGGCTGGGGTACCTGAGGCCATGCCCCCCGCTCTGGTGCTGGGGCCGGGGGACCTGAGGATGCACCCCCTGCTTGGTGAGGCTTGATGGGGGACTTGAGGCTGTGCCCCTCATCCAGCAGGGCTTCACAGGGGACCTGAGACTGTGCCCCCCTGCCCAGCGCCAGGCCAGGGGACCTGAAGCTGCACCCCGACCCTGCGGGGCTTGACGGGGGTGGGGCCAGCCGGGTCTGTGTCTAACAGGATTTCAAGGCACACACGGGTGAGGGGGGACTTGACTCTGGGTCCTGCAGCACACCCCAGACTCTGATAGGAGGAAGATTTTCATATACATTTTACTAATTTTCTTTCATCTCTGATACTTCTATTACAGAGAAAGGGCAAATAGCAGTATTACAATATGTTCTCAAATTAATTCCCTCTTAATGTGCACAGATTTCGTGCACTGGGCCATTAGTCAATGATAAGAGGGAATCATTGGTCAGCTGCCTCTTGCACACTCCCTATGAGGGATCGAGCCTGCAACCCAGTTACATGTCCTTCACTGGAATGGAACCCATGACTCTCTTCTGCAGGCTGACACTCTATCCACTGAGCCAAACCAGCTAGGGCACAACTGATTTTGTTATAGGAAAAAAATTAGTCTTGAACCCTTTTCTCCATACATACAAAATCAATTCAAGATTAATCATATAAATATAAAACTCAGAATCTTAACACTTCTGGGAAAAAAATATGAGAATATTCTCATGACCCTGGGTGGACAAAGATTTGTTGTTGTTGTTCTTTTTAACAGAACACAAAAAACACACAAATATTAAAAAGAAATTTTTGAAAAATTAGACTTCATGAAAATTAAAATTTTCTGCTCATTAAATGACACCTTTAGGACAATGAATAGGCAAGGCACAGATTAGAAATTATATTTATAAGATCTACATCTAACAAACTTGTATCAAGACAATACAAAAAACATAATTCAACAATTTAAAAAATAAGCAACCAAAAAATTCACAAATTCACAAAGTACTTGAACAGATGCTTCATAAAAGAAGAAATATAAATAGTCAACAAGCATTTAAAAAGGACTCACAGGAAAATATAAATTAAAGTCTACAATCAAATAGCACTAGCTACCTACTATAACCGCTAAAATTAAAAACATATATTCACAAGGATGTGGAAGAATGGGACCCTCATACATTGCTGGTGTGAGGGTACAAACATTACTACCATTTTCAGAACTGTGTGGCAGTTTCTTATATCCTTCTAGTCTTCTCCTACAGGTTTACCCAAAAGAAATGAAAACCCAAATGTTTACCCACAGTCTAGTACAGGGGTGGGCAAACTTTTTGACTCGAGGGCCACATGGGTTCTTAAACTGGACCGGAGGGCCGGAACAAAAGCATGGATGGAGTGTTTGTGTGAACTAATATAAATTCAAAGTAAACATCATTACATAAAAGGGTACTGTCTTTTTTTTCAATAGTTTTATTCATTTCAAACGGGCCGGATCTGGCCCGCGGGCCATAGTTTGCCCACAGCTGGATAAGAATGCTCTTAGCCCCCCTAACCTGTTTGGCTCAGTGGATAGAGCGTTCCTGCTCGGCAACAAAAAGGATGAACTGTGAATATATACAACATGCATGAATCTCATAAACAGTATGATAAGTGATTGAAGCCAGAAATAAAAAATCCAAGTCACAAGAGTAACCACATACATGGACTCTGGATACAGACAAAGCCACCCTAAGGTGATAGAAATCAGATAGTAGTTTCAGGCGATGGGAGACAGGGAAGGGACTGACTGCAAAGGAGCCGTAGGGTTTCTGGAATGATGGAGATCTATGTCATTTAGAGTGGCGGTTACACTGCTGTATACAATCGGCAAAACTCATTGAACTGAGCACTTCAGATTGTGCTTTTTCTTATATGTTAACTAGAGGCCCGGTGCATGAAATTCGTGCATGGAGAGGGGTGTCCCTCAACCCAGCCTGCACCCTCTCCAATCTGGGACCCCTGTCAGGCCTAAACCTGCAGTTGGACATCCCTCTCACAATCCTAGACTGCTGGCTTCTAACCACTCGCCTGCCTGCCTGCCTGCCTGATTGCCCCTAACTGCTTCTGCCTGCCAGCCTGATCACCCCCTTACCACTCTCCTGCTGGCCTGATTGATGCCTAACTGCTCCCCTGTCAGCCTGATCATCCCCAACTGCCCTCCCCTGTAGGCCTGATTGCCCACAATTGCCCTCCCCTGTAGGCCGGATCCCCCCCGTGCCCCACTGTCCTGCCTTGCTGGCCTGATCGCCCCCAACTGCACTCCCTTGCCATGACCCACCTCCTCTGCTGGGACCTGCCTCCTCCGCGTGAGGCAGCAGAGACGGCGGGACTGGCCTCCTCCCGGC
>NW_006287910.1:2043252-2047017 GCF_000327345.1 Myotis davidii | reverse complement strand
AGGATGAACTGTGAATATATACAACATGCATGAATCTCATAAACAGTATGATAAGTGATTGAAGCCAGAAATAAAAAATCCAAGTCACAAGAGTAACCACATACATGGACTCTGGATACAGACAAAGCCACCCTAAGGTGATAGAAATCAGATAGTAGTTTCAGGCGATGGGAGACAGGGAAGGGACTGACTGCAAAGGAGCCGTAGGGTTTCTGGAATGATGGAGATCTATGTCATTTAGAGTGGCGGTTACACTGCTGTATACAATCAGCAAAACTCATTGAACTGAGCACTTCAGATTGTGCTTTTTCTTATATGTTAACTAGAGGCCCGGTGCATGAAATTCGTGCATGGAGAGGGGTGTCCCTCAACCCAGCCTGCACCCTCTCCAATCTGGGACCCCTGTCAGGCCTAAACCTGCAGTTGGACATCCCTCTCACAATCCTAGACTGCTGGCTTCTAACCACTCGCCTGCCTGCCTGCCTGCCTGATTGCCCCTAACTGCTTCTGCCTGCCAGCCTGATCACCCCCTTACCACTCTCCTGCCGGCCTGATTGATGCCTAACTGCTTCCCTGCCGGTCTGATCACCCCCAACTGCCCTCCTCTGCCGGCCTGATCTTGCCCCCAACTGCCCTCCCCTGCAGGCCTGTTCACCCCCAACTGCCCTCCCCTGCTGGCCATCTTGTGGTGGCCATCCTGTGATGATGTCACGCAACACCACCGAGGCTTCTGTTATATAGGATTATATCTCAATGAATACAAGAAGATCCTTTATTCCAAATGTCTAATTGAAGACCGATTTCAGGTTAATAAAATGTTCCATGTTTAAATTTCTTAACTCCAGAAGAACACAACATTTGAAAAATTAAAGACAAAATATATGTCTGCATATCTGCAACTCAATGCTTCAAAATGGCTGCTACCCAACAAAGCAGCAAGAGAGAGTTATCACAACTCCTATGTGACCGGCTAGACTCCCAGGACATCACGGGTCATATCCAACTGCCACTGTGATTTGGTGACCACACTCACAACTATATCACAACTAAACCACTGAGCTTGGTAGCACCAGCTTTGAAGTCAGCAGACTTAGGTTCAAATGCTGCCTCAGAAAATGTCTTACTATAGCTTCACTGTCTTATTAATCCTATGATCCATCAGTCTATTGGGAAACTGGTGGATATTTCTTCTAATTTGAGCCTATTAAAGGGCCCTACTTGGGACCTTCTCATTTTAGATCTATCCCTAGGGGTTGCAAGATTTAGCATTAGTCCCAGTGGCCGCGGCCACATCAACATTATAAATGGGTACTTTACTCAGTCCCTCACACCCTCAGCTACCCCCTTCCCCTCTTTGGGAAACAGAAAACAAATAACAAGATGTGGCACAAGGTGACATAGACATTGCAAAGTGCAGCCAGAATGTAAAACATTTTTCTTGAGCAAGACTATCAAGGGGCAGATAGCCATTTACTTATTTGGGGTTGAGCCTGATGAGGCTGCCACTCTGTAGCCCTGGATTCTCATCTAACATTCCCCAGGCATGGCTTGAAACACATGAATCTATTTCCAAAGACAGAGTTAGACATCAAGCTCCCCCACCCCCTGCCTGAGTGTATGGAAGAAAGAGCAAACAGAAAAGGAAGCCAGCTGTGGAGGAGGAGCCCATGGACAGCCACTGCTGTATTTGTTCTAGAGTAGAAGCAAGGAAAACGCTCTTTTGATATTTGAAACGTTTCTAAATCTACCCTTGTAACTGACAAGCTACCCCAGACTTCCTCACCCAAGCCCCAGATGCCCATATCTTTCCTCATTCCTAGAGATAAATGACACCCTCTTCTCTTATTATAAGGGAAAGAAAGACCTCCAGGCTTAATCGCTCCTGCTGCGGGGACGCCCAGATGGTGTGCGGGACCAGGAAGAATGATGAGCAGCAGCAGGACGGCAAGAAGTTCCTGAGATGGAGCCAGGTGCTCATAATTCATTCATATACTTTCCTCTGGGCAAGGCAACAAGTTAAGATCATCCAGTGTGGGCCTTCCTGGACTTATAAAAATAGAAATACATCCAGATTTGAGGACTGGTGGCCCCCTGCTCTCCATGCCACCTCAGCTGGAAGACAGCTAGGAACAAAGTTACATAGTCTCTTCGACAGAAATGGAGATAAAACACGGTGTTAAAGACAGATTAGCAACTAAATGAGTTTCTCCCTGGCACAATCAGGATTCAAAAAGGAAGGGCTTTGGAGAGAAGCTGGGTGTCTCCTCTGAGAAGAAATCGGCCTATATCGACAAGGCCTGTGCCTACTGAGGAAGCAGGGGTAACGGTAGCCCATCCCTGGAACTTGCAGCCGGCAGGCGCTCAGATAGGACATGCAAGTGAGATGAGATGGGGTCACAGCAGGTTTACTTTTGTTGGGGGGCACTGCCTAGGGGTGGGAGGGAGGAAGTTCCATTTTTGTACTTTTTCTCTCAATTCGGGTTCTCACTTTAATTGCAATATTCCTGTAGTTGGGGCAGTACCTTCTTTCTGCTCAACCTGAGGTTTGACCACTGGGTTGGAGGGAAGAGGGGAGAGTTTGAATAGTCTCAGATGAAACAACACTGTCTTAAGTCAGTTCAGGCTGCTACAAAAATACCACAGACTGGTGGCTTAAACTTCAAACATTTATTTATTCACAGTTCTGATGGCTGGGCAATCTATGATCCAGGGGCCAGCAGATCTGGTGTCTGGTGAGAATCTTCTTCCTGGTTTGCAAATAGCCAGCTTTTGCTTGTATCCTGACATGGCTGAGAGAAAGAGGTAATCTCTCTCTTGTCTCTTCATAAAAGGGCACTAATCCTATTCACGAAGGCTCCACTCTCATGTCCTAATTACCTCCCAAAGGCCCCACCTTCTAATACTATTACATTGGGGCTCAGGCTTCACCAAATGAAATTGGGCCTGGAGGAAGGAGGCAATACAAGAATTCAATTCATAGCAAACATCAAGTTCATAGTTAATAGGTTTTTAGAGGGAGAAAAAAGGGAACAACTCCTTATTAAGCACCTACTATGCACCATGAATTTTACTAGGCCCTTTCATCATTTTCTATTAACCCAAAGGACAGATTAACCCAAAAGGCCTAGACCAGTGGTCGGCAAACTGCGGCCCCTTGAGTGTGGCTCTTCCACAAAATACCACGTGCAGGCACGCACATGTACAGTGCGATTGAAACTTCGTGGCCACACTCAAGGTGCCAAAGAGCTGCATGTGGCTCGCTAGCCACAGTTTGCCGACCACTGGCCTAGACCATATTAGAACAAGAAGAAGGAGAAGAGGAAAAAGATTAAAAATGTGAACAATAAAATGGCAGTAATGGCATATCTATCAATAATTGAATCTAAAAATAAAATAAATGAACAAGGAATCTAATGAACAAAACTAGCCTGGTGAATAAAATAGAACCAGAGGCATGGAAACATGGAACAGACTGACAAATCTCAGAGGGAAGTGGGTGGGGGTGGGAAGAGGTTACCAAGGAATTTATATGCATACTAGAGGCCTGGTGCATGAAATTCTGCATGGGGGGGGGGGGGGGTATCCCCTCAGGGCCAGCCTGCACCCTCTCTAATCGAGGACCCCTTGGGGGGCCTAAACCGGCAATCGGACATCCCTCTCACAATCTGGGACCCCTGGCTCCTAACTGCTCACCTGCCTGCGTGCCTGATAGCCCCTAACTGGCCGCCCTCCCCCGGCTGGCCTGGTTGCCCTTACTGCCCCCAT
>NW_006287910.1:2022683-2023652 GCF_000327345.1 Myotis davidii | reverse complement strand
CCACGTGCAGGCACACACATGTACAGAGCAATTGAAACTTCGTGGCCACACTCAAGGGGCCAAAGAGCTGCATGTGGCTCGCTAGCCACAGTTTGCCGACCACTGGCCTAGACCATATTAGGAGATTTGGCATAAGAGAAACTAAAGACAGATTGAGTTCCCTGTTTCTTTCCTTCCCATGGTTTTGTATTTCCTTCTTAATGTTATTTTGAATTTGTTTGGGCTCAAATTATATTACACCCTTGTCATCTCCATTAGCTAAAATGTATTTATGGCTGATTATGCATGCAGAAAATAAATTAAATATCTGAATAACATTACCAGTAATGGGTGAAATTGCCTTATGTTTTCACATCCTTACAACAAAAAAGGCATCAACAAATGACCAGGGGGGGAGAGAAAAAAGGATAATCCATTATAATTGTCCATATTACCATAGAGATAGGACAGACGTAATTATGGGCAATTTCAGTGTCTAAAAAATCAAGTATGATGAAAATTATATTGAAGTTAACCGGGGGAAAAAATCTACTTTAACTGTGGCTCCAAAATGACTGGTAGTCAGGATAAAAGGAAATAGCTCCTACTCTGAGAAATCAACCACATGATCTCACTTATATGTGGAATCTAATGAACAAAATAGATCCAGAGACATGGAAGCATGCAACAGACTGAGGATTCTCAGAGGAATTGGGGGAAGGGGGGTGGGGGGGGATCAACCCAGGAACTTATATGCATACTAGAGGCCTGGTGCACGAAATTCTGCATGGGCGGGGAGGTGGTATCCCCTCAGGGCCAGCCTGCACCCTCTCTAATCGAGGACCCCTTGGGGGGCCTAAACTGGCAATCGGACATCCCTCTCACAATCTGGGACCCCTGGCTCCTAACTGCTCACCTGCCTGCGTGCCTGATAGCCCCTAACTGGCCGCCCTCCCCCGGCTGGCCTGGTTGCCCTTACTGCCCCCATTG
>NW_006287910.1:2009354-2022557 GCF_000327345.1 Myotis davidii | reverse complement strand
CCACAGCCCCACCACCATGGCTTTGTCTGGAAGTTAGTCTGGAAAATGTCTGGTCTAATTTGCATATTACCCTTTTATTAGTATAGATTGTTAGTATAAATATGCATAACCCATGGACACAAACAATGGAGAGGTGAAGGCCTGGGGAGGAGAGGGGATGGGAATGGGGAAGATGGAATCAATGGTAATAAAAAGGGGGACATCTGTAATACTTTCAAAAATCTATAATAATAAAAGCATAACATGCTAATTAGACCGGATGGCCTTCTGGACAAAGCCGGAGCAGCGAGGGCCAAGGCAGCCACTGTGTTGGGCAGGGGCCAAGGCAGAGGCCAACAGCCACTGCAGATGAGGGAGGGAGGGAGGAAGAAAAGAAAGAAGGAATTTGCAAACAAACAAATCAAAACCAGCCACTGACTTGGAAGTTGACATGAAAACTCTTAAGCCTTAGCTGAAGTGCTTATTTACATTTGCTTGAGTGATTCTCCATGATAAGGTTTCCCTTCAGAAACCACTAGCTTATTGGTGAAATATTTATGCTGATTGACAGAGAGATTCTAGGGCATTTTACCAGTAGTTTGTAAACATATATGTACCACCTCTACCATAGCCTGACATGTTCTAGATCAGACTGGTATCATCTGTCCTTAGGTTGCATATGCATTTTTTGAAAAGGATATAAATTTAAAATATGTAATCACCACAGTAACTAGTATGGTACATGTACTAAGCAATTAGGAAGGATGCCAGCCATTGCATTAGAGCAGGGTCCTGGGACCCCTTTTCGAAAGCAGAAAGCCCCAGTAACTGGGGTGCACAGAGAAACTACTGTATACCAACCAATACAGAAGTCTTCTGACATTTTAACAATGAGACAACCGTACCAGTGTATCCTGCTATGCGTCAGCACTGCGCAGACTCACAGATGAAAGACTCGGGTCTGGCCTCTCACTTTGCCTCTATTTATCCAGGTGGCTTCCATCAGCATCTTGCCAAATGGACAACCCAGGAAATTGTGTCCCTGCAGGTTTCTGGCAGGTAATATGGCAGCCCAAGCCAAAAGCCATTTCTACAAGGACACACCTTCCCTTTTAGCGTTGATACCTTGAAAACCATAGTCCTTCCCACAGGCCACAGCAGTGGGGACCCAAGAGCTTGGAAGTTGACATGGAATCTCTTATGCATCCTTTGATTTTTCAAATCAAAATATGCACAATTTAAAACAGAGAGGAAAGCTCCAAACCCACCTAAGAGAAATAAAGAAGAAGATAAATCAAGAGAGACGTGGCAGGGCCTGTATCGCAGGAGAATCAGAACCTTTTCATTTGCACTGTCAGAGTGAACTTTATAAAGTGCAGATCCAATCATGTCAGGCCATTCCTCAAAACTCCTTACTCACCAGCCCTGTAGTATGGCACACAAGGGATATGTCTTGCCTTGGTTCTTGCTACTTGCACCCTGTATCCAAGAAATATGAACCAAGACAACATGTTGTTTTATAGACCACCCCCCCCCACACACACACACACATACTTCCACTCCATTACAACCCACATCTTAAGTCTTGGAATTGTTGCCTTCATTCAGGTATCCTGATTAACACAAAACTTGGTCACAGTAGTTTTTGTTGAATAGTTAATTCAATATTATTAGGCAGCTCCAGATCATCAAAACTGGTGGTCAGACTGTCACAGATCTGTGGGGAATTAAAGATATGTCTACCACAGGATCAAAAATGATCAGAGCTTAAAAATAAAAAGACTAAACCATATCAAGGTAGAGAGTGAGGATGAGGAGGAACTGGAACTCTCATACATTGCTGATGGGAATGTAAAATGGTACAACCACATGGAAAATAATTTGGCAGCTTCTTTAAAAGGTAGGCCTATAACCTACTATATAGGGCCAATGCTCTAATCACTGAGCCACATTGGCCAGAGCTATGCTATAGTCACTATTTTTATTGTGAAAATGGTTCTACAGGTATAGAAACAGATCAAGACTCATAAAATTTTATGCTTTAAATACGTACAATCTATTGTATGTCAATTACGCTTCAATGAAGCTATATAAAAATAAAAAACTGAACCTATGCTTTATGAGAAAAACTGTGGTTTGGGGAAATTACAATTAGATATTAGGGAGCAAATATGAATACGATTTTAGAAGTGTAAGTCTGAGATTGAAAACAGAAACCCTTTAGAAAGCAAAATATAAGAAAAAAAATCTAACAGTTGAGGCTGTCCAATGATGAAATAAACTGGCCTCAGAGATAGTGAGTTCTCACCCCTGGAAATATGAATTTGCTGACCATTAAACAGCTCTAAAAATGGATTCTTACCCTGGTGGGGCAATTACATGACCCCCAAGATTCTGTTAAACTCTAAATTCACCCGTCTACTGAGCTGACACTGGCAGGTAATATTTGCTAGTAGCAAACTCCCTGTTACCGATGCTCATGAAATCAACCATTAGGAATTTTCCAAAAGAAGTAGAAATAATTCAAAGGCCTAAGACTTCAAAGAAGTAGAGTTGAAAGAAAGCCAGTTCTTCAGATACAGGAATTATAAGTGAGTACAAAGAGAACCCAGAGAGATGGAATTTGGGGTGGACGTGGCGGAATGGCAGACAGTCTGGGTTTGAAAATACTGGGAGGGGATCAGCACTGGGGTCTAGAAAACCTAGGGTGTTGGTGTAAGAAACTAAGACCCGGAGGTCTCAGTAGGATGGGGATCCTGGGGTCTAGGAATGTTTCATTACAAATGCTGTTGGACTTGGTCTGGAATAAACTTTGAAAGAACAAAATACATTCCCATGTTCAAATATTTCTCATAGCTTTTTGTTGTAGTTGGAATGCCATTCAAATTCTTTATCAAGGTTACATGGGTACGGTGAAGTAAAAATAGCAACATGAGGAGAAATGTACAACAAAAATGGGGTGGCATTAGGAACAAAGACACTACAAACCTCCTTTGTATGTACATGCATTCTACATGAGCATTTTACACAAGGGTATCTCTCTCAATGATGACACTAAATTAAAACTTCTCCTAAAGCCTGTCCCGGGTCCCACACAAGCCCCGCTCTGGCATATGGCACTGCTCTGAGAGGGAGACAGGGATAATTGCTGGAAGCAGAGGGGGTCCAATGAGGAGCAGTTGTAATCCCCACCAGCCACCTGGTGAAGCAATTACCTGGATGAAGCAATTAAATGATCTAGTGAGTGAATCGTAACAAGATGCCAAAGGGATAAAAATTGACTTGGGTAAAGGGAAAATGAGGTCAATGTGCTCACTCCTGAAAATCAAGGGCAGACACTTCTATTCCTACACGTTCTCTTGGACTCATTGAGGAGAAGACAACTACCCTTATATCTTGTGTGAAGGAAGTTACCAACTCTCTCTCTCCACTCCTTAGTCCCCCCCCAAAAAGGAGGAGAGGACTAACACAATGAGCCAGAGTGCAATACCCACTTAGATCAGGGTTTACTAAAGGCCAGGGGCAGGGTGCCTCAGAGGTGACCCACTGTTCATCTCTTTCTCTTTGAACGCATCCTTCTTCTTCTATCTTCTGTTTCCTAGCGGCCTAGAGGCCTTATCCCTACAACTGTGTGTGTGTGACTCAAGTTAAACTTGCTCTACCTGTCAACTGTCTTCAATTCCAAGGAGAAAGAGTGGGAGGAGCTACTCAGGCCATGTTCTTATTCAAGGTTTAAGGAAGTCTCTGCTTTGGATGTCTCCAGGGGCTTTGGGCAGCTATCCACCAAACAGAACCATGAGCGTTGTGTAGGAGCCCATCAGAATCTTGGAAGGGAAGGGAAGAGACTGGTAGGATATGAACACCATGATGTCTTAAATAGTGAAATAAACCAGTGGGGTTAAACAAAGGAAATAGTAAATTAGTCTACACGTATACGTTGTCCTTAGGCACACTTCTATCTCCTGCCATCACCACCACCACCACCACCATGAAGTTCTTACTCTTATCTGCATTTCAAATATGATTAAGTGGAGACACAGAGTGCTTTGGACTGATTATGTCCCCACCCACCCTCAATTCTTATGTTGAAATCTAATTCCGATGTGATGGTATTTGGAGGTGGGGCCTTTGGGAGGGTATTGGTTCATGAGGGTGGAGCCTTATAAATGGAAGTAGTGCCCTTATATAAGAGACCCCAGAGAGTTCCCTAGCCCTTTTCACCATGTGAGGACACAGGGAAAAGATGCAGTCCATGAATCCGGAAGCAGGTCCTCACCAGATCAAATCTGCTGGCACCCTGATCTTGGACTTCAGTCTCCAGAACTGTGAGATATAATTATCTATTGTTAATAATCTACCTAGTCAGTGGATTTTGTTATAGCAGAACTAGCTCTCAGGTTCCAGAGAGCTCTTAATCACTGTACTATTCTACCTCTTTGAATGCATGAAGAAATATTATAATACTAGAGGCCTGGTGCACAGATTCGTGCACTGGTGGGGTCCCTCAGCCTGGCCTGCAGAGATTGGGCTGAAACCAGCAGTCCAACATCCACAAAGGGGTCCCAGATTGCCAAAGGGTTCAGGCCAGGCCGAGGGACCCCACCGGTGCATGATACGGGCCCAGGAGGGACCGTGGGAGAACTCCAGGGCGTGTTTGGCCCATCTTGCCCACCCTGATCGCTGGACCCCAGCAGCAAGCTAACATACAGGACGGAGTGTCTGCCTCCTGGTGGTCAGTACATGTCATAGCAACTGGTCAAATGGTCAGACACTTAGCATATTAGGCTTTTATTATATAGTGTTATTATGTTATTATTATAGTCTGAAAGAGAAAAACAGTAAACCAAGTATGCCCAGTATCTCCTCTAAGCCAAACACAGGCAGGAAGCACACCAACTGCAGGGTGTTGTAGTGGGCAGAGCTCAGAGCTTGGTCCCAGAAATCCTAGGTTCGAGTACCAGTTCTACTACAAAACTTCAGCCCCTTCCTCTAGGAAACTCAGTGTCCTAGAAAAACTCAGAAAAAAATCATACATATGAAAGCATTTTATACACGCAACACTATCTGAATAAGCATATATACCTCACATGCTGGTAACTTCCATTGTCACAAATCACCAACTTTGAGTTGACCCAGTGGTTCTCCATGCAGGGCAATTTTGTCTTCCAGGGGACAATGGACAATGTCTGAAGATATTTTTGTTGTCACAACTTGGGGGAGGAGATGCTACTGATATCTAGTGGGTAGAGGTGAGGGATGCTGCTAACCATCCTGTAATGCTTAAGACAGTCTCCTAAACAAAGAATTGTCCAGCCCCAAAGTGCCAATAGTGCCAAGGCTGAGAAACACTGGTTTAGAATGAATGCATGTGTTATAACAACTTAGGAACAGATTCGATTCTTGATACACATTGGCCAAATAGCTGTATAGAAAAACAAAGGCATAATCGGGTTCCACAATGTGAGAGAATAATGTCAGAATAAGTGAACAAATGTAAGTAAGCCAGCCAGGAAGATGATGGGAGATGCTACCCCCTTGCTACTCACTGTGGTCCATGGACCAGCTTCGCCCTCACCTGGGCATGTGTTAGAAAAGGAGAATCTCAGACCCTACCCCACACCTACTGAATCAGGATCTGGATTGTTAAATTTATCTTTATTGTTGAAAGTATTAGCGATGTCCCCTACCACCCCCAAATTGACCACTTCCTCTCCACTCCCACCCCTCCCCAGGCCTTCATGGCACTATTGTCTGTGTCCAAAGGTTATGCATATAAGTTCCTTGATTAATAGGCATGTCCAAGTTTAAAAAACACTGTCCTAGAGTCTACACTGGATGGCAGGTTAATTTCCAAGAGCAGTCCCAGGTTTCACTGGCTGGTGCAGCAACTCGAGTCTCTTTAAAATCAGCCCAGCTGAAGTATCTATCCCTCTTGGCTATAAGCCAGCTCTATCCACAGGTGGCATTTCCACCTGGATGCTCTCGACTTGGATAAGAGAGAGCCGGTCCCCCAGGCGTGTTAGCAGAGCTTTCCCTCTCTTTGTTCGCGAAGTGGAGTGCTGAATATAATGAAATATGGCACATCGTCAATACCCCCTATGCAGAAACTGCACAGAGTGCCACAGCTGAAAGGTTCTTTGAAGAGGAAAAGAAAATCCTATTGCAACTTTTATTTGAAGTTTGATTGCTTCATTGCCTCTCGGCCTCCAGGTGAAGGGTCAGCCGAGAAAACGCATCTGTGTGCCACTGAGAGCTTGAATCGTGTTCTAAATGCTGTGTCTTGTTGCACTAGAAGGGAAAAGAGGTGCTTTGGCCTTAGCCCCAAAGCCAAACACCTCCCCCCAACCCCCCAGCCAGGATTAGCCTATCCCTCCTTAAGGGAATAACATGATACTGCCCAGTATCATGGTGCTACTCAAAGTATTTGACATACATTAACTCATATAATACCCACAGGGTTATCACATAACCTATGATGCAAGTTAAGAATCCCCCTTTCAATAATGAAGAATTTAAACACAGAGAAGTTAAGTAACTTTCTCAAGTTCAGTTATCTAGGAAGTGGCAAAGCTGAGATTTGAACCCACTAAGTCTGCCTTCAGAGCTGATGTTCTTAACCCCTCCATCATACTGCTCACACCTAAGTATATACTAGAGACTCTGCAAGGGTCTTATGAGAATGAATAAGATGGAATCCTACCCTGATGTAATATCCAGCCAGGCAAAGGGAAACAGATACAACACAGCATGTTAGGCACATAGAGCAAAATGCACTGGGTTTTTTGTTGTTTTGTTTTTTCTGTTCAGCACCATCACAACTCTCTTTATTCTCTGTCCTGATTCTAATTTGATTCAATGTTTTGGAATTTTAAAAAATGTTACAACATATCTATTACCTTCTAGGTGGTCATTAAATGATGTTTGAGTGAATAAATACATAAAGTAATTCATGAATGAATGCGGTCCTATGATGAGATTTTTGAGAAAGCTAGGCACTATGCATAATAATAGGCTCTTAGAACAAACATCTGCTTCCCCACTACCTCTCTCTGGCACTATCATCCAAGCCCTATCCTTATTTGTGGAATAGCCCCTTTCCCATTCCACCCAGGTGGCTCCCACTGGAGCTGCCAGAGCTTTGCATTATAGCATCCCAGCTAACTGGCCAGGGGTGAGCTCCTCATTTTAGTCGAGACAATGAGTTCCCTTCTTCAGGAATTCTGGAACCAGAATAAAGAAAATCAGAACAGAATCTCTAAGTAATTAAAACTGTACAATGAAAAAAAGTGGAACCTGTTGGCATCCACATTTTCAACCCCAGGGAGAAGTTGTCTGCCCTACGAGAGCTGCAGAAGCCTGTTTCCAGACACTTCTCCTCTGCACTTTCATTTCCTCTTTTTAAAACAAGGGGACAGAAATTACAATCTAAAAGGCTATGGTCACACCACTGTTCAAGGAAGAAGGGGCTCTAACCAAGACAACGTTGGAGAAATAGGGAAAGTTGACCTTCCTTCTTACATTCACACTCACAGCCCCTCACACCAAAAAGTAATACCGGTTGAGAGAGTCCAGTTCCCTTTGTTCTTGAGTTCCATTAAACAGCCTTCTGATTCCCAACCACAGGTTATGTGGAGAAAGGGTTGTCCTGATGGGCAGTATGAACAGGTAAGCCACTATGTCAAGTGAGTTTCATGTTTCTCATTAATAAAAATGGTGTTTTAAATAGACAGAGTTGGCTCCCTGTGTCTTTGGATGCCATAAGCTATTTCTCAGGGTCTGCTCACCTAGGTGGGCTCAACATTTGAACTCTGTTCCTGTAGGGCTGAAAGACTATGCCCTCTTGGCTTTTGCCAAGTATCTGGCCTGCACAAGGTGGTTTCCATGCCCATCATGAGGCTACACACACCCTTGATGAAGAAGCATCAGTGAGTTCCAACCATGGTGTGGTCAATGAAAACAGCCCTTAAAATTCCCTAGACCTGTGGTTTTCACATTTCTTCCGAGGCCACCAGGAAGAAGCAGGGAGGTTAAATAAGATGGCCCTTCTACTGGCTTCCACCACTGCAACTTTGACGTGCTTTAAATATTTGGGTTCTGGATGTATTAGTTAGGGTTCTTCAGAGAAACAGACCAATAGGAGATAGATGAATAGATAGATAGACAGATAGATTGATTGATTGATTGATAGGAGAGGATTTATTTATTATAGGAATGGTAGTCCAACTATTTGGTATTTGCAAGCTGCAGAATGAGGAAAACCATTGGTATACGTTAGTTCAGGTCCAAATGCTTGAGATCACAAGAGCCAAAAGTGCGAATCCCCACCTGACTCTGAACACCAGAGACCAGGAGCACCAATGTCCGACGGCAGGAGAAGATGGATGTCCCAGCTCAAGTCTGTAATATTTCAGGCCCCCAATGGATTAGGTGACACCTACCCGCATTGATGAGGACTATCATCTTCACTCAGTCTGTTCATTCAGATGCAAACCTCTTCTAGAAAACACCTTCACAGGTGCACCCAGCAACAATATTATACCAGCTGCCTGGGCATCCCATAGCCCAATCAGGTTGGCACATAAAACTAACCATTATGTAGCGTGTAATACCTTTTGTCATTTTCTATTTTATTTAAAAGGCAACCATTGCCTCACTAAATTAATGTCATGATCTCCTAATGCATCCCGAACCAAAGTTTGCAAAGCATTCCCACGACATGCCTACAAAGCATTTTCCTTGAATTCACTCTGTCAAAGGTCACAAAGTGGCTCCTACCAGACAGCAAGACAGATTCAGACTGAGCATGGCTGGCTAGCATAATGTTTAAAAAATCACACCTCGTTTTCAAAAGTTTTAAATGGACACATGTACATTCCAGAACTAGCTTTTCTTGAGAGTGAAAAGGGGGATGAAATAAACAGAAGGTTGTGCAATATGGGGTCTATATTCCCGCGTAACTACCATTGGCTGAAACTCAATAAAATATATTTTTTTAAAAAAAGTGGATTGGGTGCAATATGGGGTCTATATTCCCACATAACTACCATTGGCTAGAGCTGAGTAAGATAGAGCATTTCCCTCCAGTTGACCATGGTCCTTTCTGTTTATGATAATTCCACTAATATGGAAAAAGTGTCAGAGTCTGCTCCCTCCACTCTAGGCATTTTCAAAAATGTCACTGAATAGGAAGCAATTCCAATACCACCCAGGCTCACCCTGAAGTAGCCAAGCCCTCCCGTACGTCAAGCCTCCCACTGCAAATCCCTTCTCACCATGCATTCTGTGAGTATAGCCAGCTCTCCTTTTGATAAACACCCTTTGCTAAGATGCAGGTCAGTGTAATTTTCCAAAAGGTTAGGAGGAGTGACTGCTCAGAGAAGCCTTGCTTATTATTTCAAATGCCACCCATCCCATTCTCTAACATTTGTTGAGTTATTTACAGCCTGATTCATGCCACACCTGCTAGTGTATCTGACCTATTTCCATCTCCCCTGCCACCATCATCTTCCCAGCCCTGACATGGGAGCTGGTGGCCACAGGGTCGTGCCTCCAGGAGCCAGGGTTGTCTTTAACCTAAGGTAGGGAAGCCACTGCAACGGTTAATTTTTGTGCCAAGTCATGCTTAAAAGTCATCAATAAAACTCACCTATTTTGAGGCATACAGAGTTATTGATTGTGTCCATGTGGCTGCAAATGATTTAGTCCATTTTCAATTTGCTCAGCCAGATTAAAAAATAACACTAATGTTTTAAAGTAGCAAGCCTCAAAAACACATAATTTCTTTTTTATATAATGTGGGGCATTTGTTTGTGTCAGCAATTTCAGTTAAAGAAACTGTTGGGGGACAAATATTCATCCCACGAGCCTGCTAAAGTTATGATAAAATAATAATAAAGGTAACATTAAGATCTATTATCTCTTCAGTGTCTACCATGTGCAAGCAGATCTCCAGTATCCAAAGTATCTATCTTTGCTATGAAGATGAATATATGATATATGATGGATAGGTATATAGATAAGAGTTTGTTAGCTCACAACATCTCCATAAGTTAGATATCCGAGAAGTTTTTCCTTTTTACAAATAAGAAAGCCAAGCCTCAGAGAGCCTCAGTGATTTTCCCATGGTCACTCAATCATCATCGAAGCCAGGAATTAATTTCAGGACTGAATGAACTTTCTACCCCACCCACTGCATCTCAATTGTAATTATTCCAAGAAGCATCTCCATGCAGCCAGCATCTGTGTTCACATACGCATTAAAGCACCAAGATTACTCAATAAGACTAACTGAAAATTGCCTGCTGTCATTAACTTTCTTCTGGACTGAAGTGAAAATTCTGGAGCTAGAGTGGACCCAGCCTCCTTCACCCCACAGGACCCAGAAGGTCTTGCTCTCACAGCCTAGAGTGCTTGAACACCTTGAGACTGGAGTCCACTCATTGAGACTGGAATTGGCCTCCCTCCTTTATTAGCTGTGGGACCTGAGCAAGTCATTTAATCTCTCTGAGCCTAAGTCTCCTCATCTAAAAGAAAGTGGGACACTAACAATACCCACCTCATAGGATTATGGTGGGAGTAGAATGAGGTACTGTGTGTATAACACATAAGCCTGTGGCTGGAGCTGTGGTAAATAAACGTTACATACTGTCCTAATTAGCCACCCAAAAGCTGCTGCTTGAGCAGCTTTTAGAGCCATGATTAAGAATCTGTGAGAACAGCATATGATTGCTTTACTATTGGGACACAATGACCACCTTCATCCCACCCCATATAGACTCTCTTACCCCATCCACCAACCACAATGTCACCACCACTTCCTCCTCCGCGGTAGAGCAAAGCAGAGTGAAAAAGTAGACAACAGAAAGGCAGCCTTGGTCAGTCTGCAGACTTCGCCCAAGGAAGCCCCAGGCTGTGTGTATCCCAGGCCCATCCTCAGATGCGCCACCTTCTCCACTGAGTGTCTGCTCCTCAGTCCACATGACTAAGCCACTAAGCTTACTCCTGGGTCCTAAGGAGAGGCTGGCTGATTTTCCTCCATCTCTTCTTCCTTCCCCCTCCTCGTTCGTGCCTCTGCCCATTTTTCTTCCCTGAATGCCTCTTCCTTACTTTTTCTCCAGGATAACTAGGTTGCATTTGACCTATGAACTCTCAGATCTGTCCAATGTTTTCTGCTTTTCCATCCTGGTTCAGGACCAAGTGTGGGCTGGAAGGAAGGATTTAGCTCTCCCATCTCATCAAATAGCCTCTCATCCGAACACTGCTTGTGCATCAGGTCTGCATTCCTTTCCTGGCACGGCCATAGCAAACCACCAACTTGGATGCTTAAAACAACAGAAACGTATTCCCTCACAGTTCTGGAGTCCAGAGGTCTGAAATCAAAGTGTGGGCAGGGCCACACTCCCTTTAAAGTTTCTGGAAGAAGAATACTTCCTTGCCTCTTCCAGCTTCTGGTGGGTCTGAGCATTCCTTGGCTTGTGGCAGCATAATTGCCTCAGTCTTTGCCCCTCCTGTGTTCTCTCCTCTTCTATCTCTTAAAAAGACACATGTCACTGGAGTTAGGGCCCATCCTAATCCAGGACAGATGATCCCATCTCAAGATCCTTAACCTGATTACGTCTCCAAAGACCTCTTTTTTTCAAATACAGTCACATTCATAGGTTCCAGGTGGACATATCTTTTGGGGACATATCTTTAAGCCATTCCTTGATACTAACAAGGCCCATGACAGCTGTGGCACACCTTCCTTTCAGTATCCAGTCACCTCACTCCTTTACCAAAACAATGCCAATAGGTGGAGAAAATCTTATTACACAGGCCAGATCTTCCCCCTGCCTTCCCCAAGTCCACAGAAACCCGACCCTGGGGAAGACGGTGGTGGGAGTGATTTGAGGAAATAGTGTAGAACTCCAGGAAGATGAAGGGGTTCCGGGTCTGGTCTCCAAGTCAGTCAGCTTCCTGCAGGACAAGGATCACTGTGTGGGAGACACTGGCCAGTCCACTGCCCACTCCAACAAGACAGAGTCTGAGGAACAGGCAAACTTCAGCACTTCCCCAAACTATTTCCATTGTGGTGTCAAAATTTCTATTTTCAAATAAATCTAGGAAATACTGAGTTAAATAAATTCTTCACTGCAGAATTTTCTAAAGTTCTCAGTGTAGTAAACTTGAGGAAGAGTAGAAATAATTGGCAAAATTTCCCAACCTATGGGCTAGAGAACCCCAATACTTGTGAGGCATCTCATAGCCATGGTGATCTCCCAAATACACAATGGGAGATACTGGTGGCTGGGTCACTCTATGTCAGTGGTCGGCAAACTGTGGCCCCTTGAGTATGGCTCTTCCACAAAATACCATGTGCAGGCGCACGTACAGTGCGATTGAAACTTCGTGGCCACACTCAAGGGGCCAAGGGCCGCATGTGACTCGCAAGCCACAGTTTGCTGACCACTGCTCTATGCAATTAAGTAGCTATCAAGGCGTTAGAGAAATGCAAACTAAAAGTAGAGCCAGACAATGCATTCTTATCCAGAAATGGAAAGGAACGAAGTACTAACATGCTACACCGTGGATGAACCTGGAAAACGGTGCTGAGAGAAAGAAGCACCACAATAAGATACCACTTCATACCCATTAGAACGACTATGATTAAAAGATAGACAATAACAAGCAATGATGAGAATGTGGGTCAGTGTGACCACTCATGCTTTTCTTGTGGAAATGTAAAATGGTGTAGCTACTTGAGGAAAAAAATTAGCAGTTTCTAATTTTTTTATATGCCCCAACAATTTTTTTATATACCCCAACAATTTCACTCTTAGGAAAAAACACACCACATACTCCCACACATGAGTGTTCACAGCAGCATTATCCATAATAGCCCAAGCCTGGGAACAACCCCCAAGTTCATCAACTGATGAGTGGATAGATAAAATGTGGTAGAGCCAGACAATGCATTCTTATCCAGAAATGAAAAGGAACGAAGTACCAACATGCTACACTGTGGATGAACCTGGAAAACAATGCTGAGAGAAAGAAGTGGGCACAAAAGACCATACATTGTATTATTTCATTTACATGAAATGCCCCCAAAAGATATACAGAGACAAAGAGTAGATTAGCAGTTGCCAGGGAATGGGAATGAGATTAGGGATCCTATCTAATAATAGACAAACATGGTAATTGACCAAACCTTCACTACGCCTCCCATTGGCTAATCAGCATGAT
>NW_006287910.1:1950499-2009014 GCF_000327345.1 Myotis davidii | reverse complement strand
GCTGGGGAGGGTAGCAGGGGTGGGTAAGAGATTAACCAAAGGACTTGTATGCATGCATATAAGCATAACCAATGGACACAAGACCCTGGGGGGGGGGCATGTGTGGGAGGATAGGGGAAGCCAGGGGAAGGTCAATGGGGGGGGAAAAGAGACATATGTACTACTATCTGTAATACTTTAAACAATTAAAAAAATGTGTTGTCACTGCTTAATGAAATAAAATTTTATTTACCTAAAATATGTTACCAGGCTATTATATGCACAACCCTATGCTTCCCTAAATGGAGGTGTTGAGCAAATTTTAGGGTAGCGATGAGTGAAGTTTCAGGTGTGAAGTTTTCAGCACACTTGGGAAACTTGGGAAAATTGCATACAGTACCTACCTTTTGGGCCATGTTTGGGAAGATGCAGACAAGTTTTATGTATTGAAAGATGTGCCCCCCATAGAAGTACTTGCTAGCAGGAAACACTTGTGATGAATCCCTACTTGCAAACTGTACACTCAAAAAAACAAGGCCCAGCCCATAGAATTTATTAAAATGGTAGAATTGATTAGAATTCTAGGACCAATGTGATAGAAGTTCTGAGGGAGAGAGATCAGGCTCTTTGATCTGCCTGGTTCCACCCTGACTTCTTTCTAATTAGCAAAGCTTTTGAGGCTGACTGATAAGCATTCTGGGCACTGCATGTGTCTGGCCACTGATTAATTAATTAATTTTTGACTTTGAGCAGTGACACATCATTTGAAAACTTTCTACCATCCACAGACGAATGCAGAAAAGTAGGGCAAAAGATATAAAAACATGCTAAAGGTGCCATTTCAAATCCAGCTGATTTCCAAGATGGCAGAATGGGTCAGTGAGTTAAGTAAAGAGATGAAAGGAAGGGTGGGGGAAGGGGTGTGCTAAGCCACTTCACTGTGTGTTTGGGCTTAGCCATGTACCCTCTCTGTTCTTGAAAATTATGAGTCTCCTTGGCATCCTTGTTTATTGAGAAGTGATTGTGTGTGGCCCCCTGAAAGAAAAGGGACAGAGGGGGGAAAATGACGCACCAAGGGGGGAATGGGAGGGTGGACAAAACTTATGAATTGACACAGAGGTTTTGAGGTGAGCCAGTGCCCAGATGGGGGGTCTGCTAACTACATCTGCCACCTGTTTTCATAAATAACGTTTTATTGGGACACAGTCATGCCCATTGTCTTTGGATGTCTATGCACTGTCTTTGGATATTTGATGCTACTATGGCAGAGCTGAGTGGGTGCAACAGAGATGGTATGACCCCCCAAAGCAGGAAATATTTCTCTATATTTTTTTCTTTATTGATTAAGGTATTACATATGTGTCCTTATCCCCTCTTTGCCCCCCGCCCCCACCCTCACTCATGGCCTCACCCTCCTGGTGTCTGTGTCCATTGGTTAGGCTATATGCATGCATACAAGTCCTTTGGTTGATCTCTCCCCCTTACTCCCACCCTCCCCTGCCTTTCCTCTGAGGTTTGACAGTTTGATCAATGCTTCTCTGTCTCTGGATCTGTTTTTGTTCATCAGTTTATGTTGTTCATTATATTCCATAAATGAGTGAGATCATGTGATATTTATCTTTCTCTGACTGGCTTATTTCGCTTAGCACAGTGGTCAGCAAACTGCAGCTCAGCAAACCACAGTTCTTGAGCCACATGTGGCTCTTTGGCCCCTTGAGTGTGGCTCTTCCACAAAATACCGGCTCTTCTACAAAATACCGACTTCTGCACATGGGCCACAAAGTTTCAACTGCACTGTACATGTGCACCTGCACGTGGTATTTTGTGGAAGAGCCACACTCAAGGGGACAAAGAGCTGCATGTGGCTGGCGAGCCGCAGTTTGCCGACCATGGGCTTAGCATGATGCTCTCCATCCAGTTCCATCCATGCTGTTGCAAATGGTAAGAATTCCTTCTTTTTTTACCACAACATAGTATTCCATTGTGTGGATGTACCACAGTTTTCTAATCCACTCATCTGCTGATGGGCAGTTAGGCTGTTTCCAAATCTTAGCTATGGTGAATTGTGCCGCTATGAACAAAGGGCTACACATATCCTTTCTGACTGGTGTTTCTAGTTTCTTGGGATATATTCCTAGAAGTGGGATCACTGGGTCAAATGGGAGTTCCCTTTTTAGTTTTTTGAGGAAACTCCATGCTGTTCTCCACAGTGGCTGCACCAGTCTGCATTCCCACCAGCAGTGCAAGAGAGTTCCTTTTTCTATTTCTCTGTAATTTTACAGAAAACTTTGCTGACCCCTGGTCTAGATGGAGTAAGCATTATGTCTTTTCAATGTGATTGAAGTAACATTGGGAACACTTCCTTTTATACTAAAAGACAACCCTTTTCTAAGAAGTACGGAGCTAAGATTTTTTGAGCTAAGGTTTCTGGGTGCATGGCATCAGGTCTCTTTCTCAAATATTCTCCTCTCCCCAAGTCCTTGATGCGGGGATGAATATGGTCATGTTTCAGAGGAGGAAATTGAGGCTCAGAAAGTTATTAATTGGCTTGTAAGTTACAGAACTGGTATCTGAAACCAGACCAACTGGTCTCCATCATCAGAGCATGGTGCCTCTCTATTATGTCGGCATTAAAGCCAATATTTTGGCAAGAGGCTTCCTCAGACAATCCCTCTGTATAGGGTCAACAAGCTTGGGAACAAGTTTTAGAGGGATGCATTTGATCACATTTATTCAGGCAACTCGGGACCAACTCTATCCTCTAAGCTGAGAGAGAAGCCCCTTTATTTATCCTGTCTCCAAACAGGACCAAGGTCAGGCCATAAAAAATTTAACAAATCTTAACCAAAGATTTGGGGACTTCAAAATTTTTTACAGAAAGAAACTCACTGCTTCTACTAAAATGATTGCCTCACTTGTGGAAAAATCTCATAAAATAAGTCCCTATTCTTCCCAACCCCAGATGCAAAAGAGCCCTTTCTCCCAGCCCAAGGCCCTCCCAGGATGCTGACCACAAGACAGGACCTTCTTTCAGAACAAATGCCCACTCCAACCACACAGTGGGCTCCTCTCTCCGAGATCTAGACAAGGTATTCAAAAGGTTTGCATCATAAAAGTCTGAGTTAGTCACTACCCCCGAAGGGCAATATCAAGGCTCGTCCAGATCATGTTGAAAGTCCTTTCTCCAGCCTTAGGTAAAGAGATCAGGCTTGGCCATGGTTTTCTCCCAGTAGAATTCTGTACCCTGACCATCTACACACAAACTTCTAGGAAAGGGCACACACATTTCCCAGATCCAATAATACATTTTAAGTATCATTCCGTCTAAATCCATTTTCAGCATAGCTTCTGCATTTAAGTTAATATTGAGCAAGGTCATCAAGTGCTCCCATGGCATCTTCGTGCCAATTAGAAAAGGCTGCCAGCTCCCCACAGGTGTACCACGTGACAAGTGCTTTTGTGAATTAGAGCAAAGCAGCACCCTCCCCTGGTGCACACGCTTCACCGTAGGGTGCAAAGTGGTGCCAATTGAGTGCGGATTGTGCTTCAACATTCCCCTGGTGCAGTGAGTCACCTATACAGATATCCATGACTCTGTCTGGTTTTCTTGAGGACTACCGGTCATTTCCTCTATATCTGCTTAACTCAGGGGTGGGGAACCTTTTTTCTGCCGAGGGCTATTTGGATATTTATAACATCATTTGCGGGCCATACAAAATTATTAACTTAAAAATTAGCCTGCTATATTTCGTCAAATTTAATTAACTCACCCCTAATGCCTTGGCAGGGCCAGACCAAATGATTTTGTGGGACTTATATGGCCCATGGGCCAGACATTCCCCACCCCTGGCTTAACTAATAGGCCCACTGCAATGACTTTTTAAAAAAATATACATTTATTTATTTCAGAGAGAAGAAGAGAGAGGGAGAGAGAGATAGAAACATCAATGATGACAGGGTATCACTGATCCGCTGCCTCCTGCACACCCCCATTAGAGAACGAGCCTACGACTCCAACATGTGCCCTGACAGGGAATCGAACCGTGATCTCCTGGTTTATGGGTCGATGCTTAACCACTGAGCCCACAGGCCAGGCTATAATGACTTTTACATAAACACAGGTCATCTGCAAAATGCTAAATCAATACCCACCCCTAAAGAAAAAAGAAAATGCTGGTATTTTCACCAAAAGCGTTCAGAAGAGCTGAGTTGAATTTACAACTCAGCCAACTGCCAGTTGTGTGATCCTGAACAAGTCACTTGACCTCCCTGAGGTTTTCATCTTTAAATTGGAGGTATCAGATGCCAGCTCTACTGAGATCTCAGAGATGCTTAAAATCTCTAATTAGAGCCCTGGCCGACTTGGCTCAGTTGGTTGGGCTTCATCCTGTGCACTGAAGGGTTGCTGGTTAGATTCTGAGTCTGGCATGTGGTTTGATCACCAGTAGGGGGCGTGCAGGAGGCAGCCGATTGATGTTGCTCACATCAATGTTTCTCTCCCCCTCTCCCTTCCTCTCACTAAAAATCAATTTTAAAAACATTTTGAAAAGATCTCTAATTAGAAAATGTAAAGTGGCTTAGTAGATATCAGATAATCTGTGAATATTAAACACTGGCCACATAAAAAGACAAAACAACAAATAATCTCATTTGTGCTTCCATCCAAAGCCGTTTTTCCCATTCCTCCTGTTTCTGGACTCTGTATTCTTCCCACACACACACACACACAAAAATCTGAGAATGGCCATTAATTGTCCTTGGTTTTCCAAAAAGGTCATCCAAGCAATAACGGGTTTCCAATATGGCAGATAATTAGCTCCCGAAGCCTCCCCAGCCCACCTGATCAATTAGACCAGTGGTTCTCAACCTTGGCTGCACATCAGAATCACCTGGGAATCTTTTTAAAATCCTGATTTCTGGGCCTCATCCTCCGGAAATTCTGTTTCTTTGTTATGGGGCGGGGCCACAATATTAGTAACAAAGAAACAATTTCTGGAGGATGAGGCCCAGAAATCAGGATTTTAAAAAGACTCCCAGGTGACTCTAATGTGCAGCCAAGGTTGAGAACCACTGAATTAGACAAAACACTAAACACTCCCATTCCTCCCTAAATGCATACATTGAATAGTTTGTGTGCTTTACCGTTATAGAATGGTAGTGTGCTGGGGAGTAATCTTTTTATTAGTATAAGTCAGCGGTTCTCAACCTGTGGGTAACGACCCCTTTGGGGGTCGAACGACCCTTTCACAGGGTCGCCTAAGACCATCAGAAAACACATATATAATTGAATATTGTTTTTGTGATTATTCACTATGTTTTACTTATGTTCAATTTGTAACAATGAAATTGGGGGTCACCACAACATGAGGAACTGTAGTAAAGGGTCGCGGCATTAGGAAGGTTGAGAACCACTGGTATAAGTCACCACCCTGCCCAGTAATAAGATGTTTGACTCAGACTTTTAATTCCTCAAAAGAATAAACAAATAAAGAACTATAACACAGGCTTTTGTGAGGCTCATGGGGTTGCTTTAAAGACTTTGGAGGAATCCAGCCCCCGTTTCAACTGAGCTGCTTTAATCATGCCTTTCCAACGCTGTAATCTACAATCCAGCATCAGTGCCTGGGCTGGATGTAAGGACCAAATGCAAGGCCCATTATTCTTTGTCAAAGGCTCCTGTGATAGCAGAAGTTTGACATCCAGCACAGTTTTTCTCCAGCAACCCACGCAAGCATAGATGTGCCCCACCTCTCACCCCCTCCTAGAGAACAAGTTATTAAAAAGAGGTATTTTTGAAAGCAGACTTCTCTGCATGTAACATCAACATCAACAACTAAAGGGGGAAGGAAGAGAAGGCGATGGGAGAGCCGTCCGTGGAGAGGTGGGAAATGCCTCCCAGAGCACAGTTTAAGGGATGATCAATGCACATGTCAAAGGCTGCGATAAGACATGCTGAGCTTATCGAAACTGAAGCTCTGATGACAGAGTTCACATGTGGCAAGAAGATAAGAGGAGCCGGGTTCTTCTCTCTGTCGTTTTTCTCCCCAAAGACCCTGCTTTAATTTCCCACTCTGCATGTTACGTTTTCAGTCCCAAAGGAGTCCATCGAGCCTCATTCAATTCCTTTTCTAATCTCACTGTAAATGTTTCCAGGAGACTGATTAGCAGACGTCGACCTCGGTGCTATTTGGGGAAATATTGTGCAAGTGGTGTCGGGGATCCAAAATGCAGCTGAAGGTTCTGGGAATACTCTGAGCACCAGAGAAAGGAGGGGGAAGGGCACTGAGCTGGATGCTGAAAATGCATATATGTCTTGGCTCTGCTACCAAATGCTTTGTGACCTTGTGTAAGTCACGTCATCTCTCCGGAAAGGAGTTTATTCTTCTGTAAAGTGGAGGGAGATGGACTGTGTCACCAAGAGTCTTTTCATCCAGAACAATTCCTCCTTCGCCCCTGCTCTCTGGCAACAAGGCTGGGAGGTCACACAAAGGTACAAACCTGAGCTACACTGTCTTCAGCTCTGTCACTATGAATAGCTTGTCAGCCTGGGTTGCCATAACTAAATACCATCGACTGAGTGGCTTATTTCTCAAAATTCTGGAGGTTGGAAGTCCAAGATCAAGATGCATGCAGATTTAGTTCTTGATGAGGGCTCCCTTCCTGGCTTACAGACATCCACCTTCTCTGTGTCCTCACATGATAGAGAGAGGGGGGAAACACTCTGATGCCTCTTCCTCGTCTTCTAAGGGCACTAATCCTATTGTGGGGGTTCCATACTCATGACATCATCTAAACCTGGTCACCTCCCAAAGGTCTCACCTCTCAATACCATCCTACTGGGATTAGCGCTTCAACATATGAATTTGGGGAGGACACAAACATTCTGTCCATAACAGATACCAAAGTTCTTGTGTGACAACCAGGATCTCAATATAAAAGCAAGAGGTCATTTGTGTATCCCTACCTCTCCTTCCTCCAGCCCAGCAGATGCTCCCACTGCGGCCCACCCTTCCTCCCTGGCAAGGCTATGCTTAAACCGCTGGTCAACCCCAAACTATTGAAGATACCACTGGACCTTCATCTTGACTTCAATATGTTCTATTTTCTCTTGACCCCATAATCAGAGCCACTTTCTGTCTCTTTTATCCAAGCCTGAGATGAATATAGCCGATTCAAGAAATAGACTTCTCTCAGTTTCCCCACTCAAGGCATTTTGCCCTGATTAACTAGAAAAGGCTGCCTAGCATTGAGAAGGGTGCAGAGGTCATGTGTGGGCTGGGATGGAAAGAGAACTGGGATTGATCAGTGATGTCTGCCATAGATGCCATGTGGGAGACTGATAGTAGATACATGTCATGCTTCTCATCCCTGACACCCAGAGCTGCAAACAGTGGTTCTCCAGCTCTGCTGTGCATCAGAATGGTCTAGAGCTGTGGTCGCCAAACTGCGGCTCAGGAGCCACATGCTGCTCTTTGGCCCCTTGAGTGTGGCTCTTCTTAAGCCTTAGGATACCCTAATTAAGTTAATAACAATGTACCTACCTATATAGTTTAAGTTTTAAAAATGTGGCTCTCAAAAGAAATTTCAATTGTACTGTTGCTATTTGGCTCTGTTGACTAATGAGTTTGCCGACCACTGGCTAGAGTGCTGACATAAAGCACAGGTTCCACACCAGGAATTCCGCTGTAGTGAGTCTGTGGTGGAGCCCCTGCGTCTCACTGTAGAAATGCCCACGGCAATTCCGGTGCACACCAAAGTCTGCATGGCGAGGATTCGAGAAGAAACTCCCTTCCAATCTTAGTGACCTGGGATTCTTAGCCGCACAGGTGCCTTTTAACATAGATAACTCAGAGAGGTGTGCCCTGCCCACTTGCCTATGGCCTTGCAACTTCAATGCAAGTAGGTCTGACATGCAACTGTTGGCACTGGTACCTTTCTACAGAAAAGCTTCTCAGGCCAGGGACCCTACTCACATGAGGTGAAACAGAAGTGCCGGTGAACTTGTCCTCCAGAATCAGCAGTCAACCAGTAAAGCCCCACAAACACACATGGGACAAGTTCCCATTGGTTAAATTCCAGTTGCCCACCTCACTGCCCTACTTGGTGACCCACCCTTTACTGGCCACCTTCCCTTCCCTGTCTCACATTCCAACTCCTCCCCCAAAGCGTGTCTAGAGATTATCAACTAAATACACTATCTGCCCTATAATTCTTGTGCTGGCATCTGCTTCTGGGGAAATCTTCATTAAGACAAAATAAAAAGAGAACTACCATATGATCCAGTAGTCCCTCTTCTGAGTATATACTGAAAGAAAAAGAAATCAGCACCTCCAAGAGATATATGCACCCCCATGTTCATTGTAGCATTGTTCACAATAACCAAACACAGAAGCAACTAAGGGTCCATCAGTGGATAAACAGATGACGAAACAGTGGTAAACATATGTCCAATTCAGCCTTTAAAAAGGAAGGAAATTCTATCATTTGCAATGAATGAACCTGGAGGACATTATGCTAAGTGACATAAACCAGACACAGAAATAAAAATACTGCATAATCTCACTTATATGTGGAATCTGAAAAGGTTGAACACTTATAAGCAGAGTAAAATGGTGGTTAGCAGGGGCTGGGAGGTGGGAGTGTTGGTTCATAAACTGACACCTGTGTTTAGAGAGCAAGGAGAGACGGAAGAAAGAGGAAGGCCACTCAGATTGGTAGGTGGCAGGTTTAATAAGCAAGGGAACTTACATACAAGGCTCACCTTGGGCACCATAAGTTGAGAAGTTCTCAATACTCACCCACCAGAATCTCAAAGGTTTATACATAAGCCTTAACAGAGCTAAGTAACATGCACCATGCAGATGGTCTCAACCACACCTTCTCTCTCAAGCTGTGTCCTTGATACAGCTCTGGCTGTGAGAACTGTGGGCAGAACGTACATTCCAAGGACAAGGAAGGGGGGAGGAGCCTCGGTTTACCTGGGTCCAGCTCTTTGGTCAACAGCGATCACATCTTCTCAATGACCTCCACCAACAGGGAGAAATCAGGTGATGGTCAAAGGTAGAAACTTGCAGTTATGTAAGATGAATAAGTTCTAGAGGTCAATTGTGACTACAGTTAATAATACTGAAAATTTGCTGAGAGTAGATTTCAGGTGCTCTTACCATACACACACAAAAAAATGGTAATTAAGGGGAGAGATGGAGAAGTTAATTAGCTTGACTATCATCATTTCCCTATATATAGGTGGCATATTGAAATATCATGTTATACATCTTACATATAATCAATTTTATTAAATAAATAAGAGTTCATTTCAGGCATAAACTTTGTGAAAGAAAATAGCCATATCAACATTAGTAGTGTAATAGAAGTCATTTTTTTCTTAAAATTCCCTCTAAATACTCAGTTCTAACTCTCCCAACCTAGCCCATATTTCATTCATAACATGAATGATTCTGTCTATTTGTAGAGCAGCTTTAACTTTTCAAAGCATTTCTACATTTAGAAGTCCTTTTGGTATTTACAAAAGATCTGCCAGGTAGGAGAGGCCATAGCATTATTCTCTTTTGGTAAATGAGATCAGACCTTTGAACGCAGGCCCAGAAATTCGAGTCAAACTGCACAAGGTCACAGGTCATGTGGGCCTCCAGCCTGTCACAGCATCCCTGCCTCTCCAGGGTAGCATCATCTGTGGCTCAGGCAGTCCCAGGAGCAGGGATGAGAGGAGCTGTTCCCGGTGGGCAGTGCGGGCATTGCACCCGGCCAGAACAGGGGCTTCCTAAGAGAACTCTCTGAGATAACAGTCACGGTCTGTTTTCTTCTGGGGCAAGGAGGTTACTAAGAGGAGGGAAAACTGCCGTTCAGATACCATCCCTGATGGGAGAAACTACCTAACTGAGCCAGCGAGCCCCAGTCAATGATATTCAATTCTTTATCTCCGAATTATGGAGTCCCAACACTAGCAGGGGCAGATGGAAGTGAATGAGCTTCTTTGCTAGAATAACTCAAAGGTCAGACCAGTGTATTCACAGGTATAAATGTCAGGTACTGACTAGCACACCGGAAGAGAAGTTTGTTAAGAAAAACACCTCTCCCTGAGTCAATGGTTCTCACTGTGACTTGGGCTGCGTCAGAATCCCCTGGGGGGCTTGTGAAAACCCAGATTGCTGGTTCCAAATTGAATGTGTCCGTGAATAACCGGGAGCTGACGTTAAAACGAAGATTCAGCCTCGGGAGGTGCCAGCTGTCTTTCTGACCAGCTCCTCCTGACGCCGACACTGCCAGTCTGCGGGCCACAGTCAGTGCCAAGGCTCCAAGCCAGCGTCTCTGAAGGATGTGCAGCTACCCCCACACCTCAGAGTCACCAGCGAGCTTACTTAAATGCAGATAGGAACTCTGCAATGACAAGAAGGTGAGCTGGGAATGACTGGAACCACACCGTGGGATGAATGGACAGCACAAGGCTACATGGCCGGTAGCCCAGTCAGTCCCCAGCTCTGTCTCCCCAGCAGGGCCATTCAGGGCCCTGAACTCAGCTCAGGCTCTCTTGAGTTTTCACCAAAGGTCTTGAAAACAAAAAAAATTGCAGAAACCCTCTTAAAAGGAAGAACGAGAGAGGTAGCAACTCTACTTGGCTTGGGAACAACACAGTGTTCACGCTGGACACCAGCTCGGACTTCTAGCTGATCTGGAACAGAGTTGGACCATCATCAGCTGGACATCCCTGAGGGTATTAAGACAGCCCCTGTCACCTCCAGTAAAAGGAGAAAGACGGAGGGAGGGGGGAGACAGAGGCAACTGTGCTCTCATTACAAGACGACATTTGGAATAAGGTAGAAATTCAAAACGAACATTGAACAACTTGCAGATTGCATTTTCCTGGGACTTCCTCTTGGCTTTTCTGGTTTGCTTGCTTTAATTGAGAGCCGTGTGCTGCAATGAGCTCACGTGACGTGCCATGTTCAGTTATTCCAAATGACGGGAGCCCCATGCTGCTGTTTGTCGTCAACTGCAGAACATGTTTTATGTTCCAGGAACTGCAGTGCAATCACTGTCTAACTATCATATTGCAAGAAATGGCTTTGGCACTCAGGTACAATGGCACTTCCCGAGTGACTGGGAGGTCGTCCCCGGGTCAAAGATGCGCAGGGATGGTGAGAAGCAGATGCTTCCCTGAGTACCACCTGGAGAGGGAAGAGATTAGACTGGGACAACCAGCTACGGGAACAGAACATGGCATCCAGGGGCCCCCGACCCTAGAGTCAGAAAAGCAGAAAAAAAGCCCAAGAATGTGGCTGGAGTGCTGAGTGCATTGGGGCAGAGAGGAGATATGAAGTCATCCCCTTTATTTCCAGAGACATTCCCACCAGCAATATCACCTCTAGGCATCTACCCAAGAGAAATGGGAACATATGCACACAAAAGACTTTGAGGTGAGTGCTCAGAGCAGCATTACTCCCAACAGCCAGAAACTGGAAATAACCCAAATGTCCGCAACTGGCGAAGAGATGAAGCAAATGTGGTAACCTGTACAACGGAATACATGTCAGCAATAAAAAGGAATGGAACGCTGACATATACTGCAATATGGATGAACCTCAAAAACATTATGTGAAATAAAAGATGTTAGATGCAAAGACCGCATAGTGTGTGACTGCTGATGAAGTATCGGAAAAGCTGACTCTATGAGATGGAACACAGATTATGGTTGCTTAGAGCTGGAATGGGAATGGCAGTGACTACAAGGAGCAGCAGGGATCTTTTTTAGGGTAATGAAAATGTCCTAACGTTGGGTGTGGTGATGGTTGCACGACTCTGTACATTTATAACTCATTAAATTAATCCCTTAAAACAGGTGAATTTGATGATATGTAAATTATATACTAAAAAGCTGGGTTTTGTTGCTTTTTAAATATTTTTTTATTGATTTTAAAGAGATAGGGAGAGGGAGAAAGTGACAGAAACATCAATGATGAGAGAGAATCACTGATTGGCTGCCTCCTGCACAACCCCTATTGGGGATCAAGCCCACAACCCGGGCATGTGCCCTGACTGGGAATCGAACTTTGACCTCCTGGTTCATAGGTCAATGCTCAACCACTGAGCCACGCCAACCAGGCTTTAAAAAGCTGTTTTAAAAACCAGCTACAGGGAACAGAACACATCCCCAGAGCCCCTGACTGACCCTACAGTGAGAAAAATGTAAAAAGCTGAAACATCTAAAATCTAAATTAAAAATTAAAAAAAAAAGTAAGTGGCCATTGATTGATCTGGCAAATGATATGACAAGCAGGTGCCAAGCACTGACAAACATGACGTCATTTAATTCTTGCACCAAGGCCTCCCTCGCTCATCCGTGGTGCTGTATGATGTCACTTCATGTCCCTCTTGAAGGGCTCAGAACATGACACGCAGGAACCACTCAGTAAGTGCTTGCAAAATAGAGCAGTATCAAGTCATGATTAAGAGGGCAGGCTCTGGGCAATAGACAGTTAGTCAAATCCTGACTTACTGGTATTATTCTAGAATCATGAGCTATTATTACTTTTAGAACGGGAGTATGCTAAAATGCATATGGTTGGGAATAACATCTATGGCAGGTATTGCTATTTGGCTGACCCCACAGCCCTATCAATCCTCCTTTCTCTCTTGCCACTTTCCCGTATCACAGCAGGGAAAAGTTAAATACTTTCCTGGATCCCCTTGCAGTCAGAAATATTAAGCTAATGAGATATTAAGATAATATGGGAAGGGAAAGCTGATAATATTTGAAGCTGCTAAGGTTTGGGGTCATTTGTTATGCAGATTCTGAAAGGTATTTTTGCTCTCCTGGGAAGAGCAACAGTTGCAGTTGGTGCCTGCCCTGCCTCCTTCTTCCTGACTTGAATATAGCTGTGATGTTGGGAGCACAGCAGCCACTTTGTAGCGATGACGGGGGAAAATCACAAAAGTTCTGGCCCTTCATTGCTGAATCACTACACCAATACCAGCCACCACATGCCTCTAGACTTTCTGACACATGAAAAGAAAAATCTTGTTTAAGCCTCGTTTGGATTTTTCTCTTACTTGTAGCTGAATGCATTTCTAATTACTATTATTAGAAGCTGAACCACAGTAGTAGTTTTCTTCTTATACTTACACGTCTCCTGCTTTGGTTTCTCTTTCTTTCTAGCTTGCTCTTCCAAACTGTACCTAAGCCCTTCGCTGTCTGACTAGAAGACTGCAAAGCATGTCTGGGCTGTCTCTCCTTTAGCTCCAGTGCTAAATATCCACTTAGCTCTCCTCTTCCTGGTGCTAAATTCATTGGAAATGTCCCGAAGTAGCAGCCCCAATGGGAAATAAATGAGTCTAATTTTAGAAAAGACAAGCCCATTTTCTCCCCTCACTAGCAGGCTCATAATACAATGGCAATTACCAATAATGGTAATAGGCAGTTACTACAAATTCGCCATAATCAATACTTCTCACCACAGGCAGCCTTCATTGTTCTCAGGTCCATGGTAGAAGAGGAAGTTTCACTGTAGTACATTCCAGAAACACGCCCTGGCCCTTCAACTGGCCACCTTGATGTCAGTTCCCTCCGTGTTTTCAGAACAGGAAGACAGGACGCCGAGCAATAAACAACACCAGAGTATGCTGCCCCTCTCAGCGGCAGGACACACCGTGCTGATCGCAAGCAGGTACGATTTAAACTGACAGAGGAGATCGCTTTTCTTTAGGTACCTGGGCGAATCGTGATGGAGAAGCTCCTGAAATCTGACACTGACGTTCAAGTGGAGATCAGGTACGTTGGGATCCAGGGTGCAGTAGTGTGTATTCCTAGAGGACAGCTGGGATTAGGGGTGGGGCACAGGAGAAGGGGTTAGGGGAGTGTGGAGGGCAGCTTCTGATCCCCTCCCCTTTGTGTGGGCCAGACCATGGGATTCGCACCCAACAAATAGAATATGGCAAAAGTGGTGGAGTGTCACTTTTCTTATCTTGCTGTTGTTCTCTCTGGCTCTCCTCACATGCTTGCTCCGCTGGAGAGGGCCACATTGCAAAGGAAGTGAGGGTGGCTTCTGGCCAGCAGCCAGCGAGACATGGCCCCTCTCCTGCTGACAGCCCATGAGGAACTGCCTCCTACCAAAATCCCGAGTGGGCCTGGGAGCAGAAGCTGTTGCAGTTGAACCTGAGATGATGAAGCCCACACCTTGAGTGCAGCCTGTGAGAAAGCCCGAAGGTCAGGATCCAGCTAAGCCATTCCTATTCCTCACCCACAGCACCATGTGGTTTGAAGCTGCTAAGGTTTCGGGTCATTTGTTACGCAGCAAAGAGAGTCCTTAGTGAAACACACACACACACACACACACACACGCGCACACATTAAATGTTTGAGTACTCAAAACCTTTCCATTGAAGAGAGTTTTTGTTTTGTTGTTTGAGGATTTCTTTTTGTTTGATTTTGTTTTGGAGGTTTTTGTTTTATTGTTTTGCTCAAGCAGCTGCTGGTTGAATCTGGGCATCTCTCTGTTAATCAGGAAAGTACTGATCACTGTTCCTGTTGCTGCCATTTAATCAGAGTTTGCAATATGTCCAGCCCCGTGCTGAGCTTTGTAAGTATCATTCATTGAATCCTCACCACAACCCAGTGAAAGAGGTGCCATGACCTCTCCCCTCTCACACAGGAGGATGGTTAGAGCAGCGGTTCTCAACCTGTGGGTCGCGGCCTCTTTGGGAGTCGAACGACCCTTTCACAGGGGTCGCCTAAGACCATCGGAAAACACATATATAATTACATATTGTTTTTTGTGATTAATCACTATGCTTTAATTATGTTCAATTTGTAACAATGAAATTGGGGGTCACCACAACATGAGGAACTGTATTAAAGGGGCGCGGCATTAGGAAGGTTGAGAACCACTGGGTTAGAGAGTTACATTCTTGCCCGAGTCACTTCACTAGCTGGTCATGGAGCCAGGATGCAAACCCAGGGACTGTGACTCACAGCCTGTGTTCCTAACCACTGAGCTGGGCAGCGCTGAGTGGGGAAAGGAGGCAGAAAGGCTAGAATAACATATCCCAAGGGGCACAGACCAAGGAGGCTGGGGGTGGGGGACATGGAGAGAAGGGTTGGGGCAAGTTGGAAGGAATAAAGGAGCAACTGGGGTCGCTATCATGCATGCTGATGAGAGTGGGAAAGGGGAGAGGAAATTTAGAGAAGAGGGGGGGAGGGGGGAGAGGGAGGGGTGGGAAAGAGAGATTGACTGAATAATTTGGTTGTACATTATGTGCATAATCCCTTTTTAGCATTTTCAGGAGATGCAGCAAAGATTTAAACTTCTTTTAATGTGAGAGACGGGCAATACACAAGACAATAAAAGAGATGGGCATTGCATCGTGATTACTTTGTCTCTTCTCATTCGATTAGCTTCCCCATTTACAGTTTCTGTAATGCCTTCCCAGTTTCTCTGACCCCTTCTTTGTCTTATGCGGATCTGAGCTTATTCCTAATTATCTCCCAAATCTCTCTCTTCCTACTTAATGCCACTGCTGCTGCCCAGTGCTGACCCTCACCTCCTCTCGCCTGCATTAGGCTGATGCCTCCTATCCTGTATCCAGTCTTATGCACGGCCGCCTCTTTTATTGCCTAGTGACTAGGCAATCTGTGTATTACACGCATCCGGGCAGGACACTGCTCTGCTTACACCCTTCACACAGAGAACCCATCCCAAGCTCCAAATCACGTTAGAAAACATCGCCACCACCTCTTGCATGAACTACAGTGATCAATTCTTAGTGGAATAAAAAGAAGCAAAAGGTAATTCCTCTCTCACCTCCTGACCCCCAGGATCCACCTCACATCCAAGACAACTGTAAGTCTTGTTTATATTACGTGTAGGAGGATTAAACTTCACCTACCACGTCTCACATGTAAAAAAAATTGCACCAAATACAGGCAATGGATCCTTGGCAAAGGAGCAAAAGCAAACCAGCAACACCAAGACAGTCCCTTCAACACATGAAACCGAGACAGACAACTAAAGGAATCTAGACACAGACTTTACACCTTTCACAAAAATTAACTCAAAGTGGATCACAGACCTAAATGTTAAACGGAAAACTATAACATTCCTAGCAGATAACCCAGGAGAAATCCTAGACAACCTTGGGAATAGGAGTACCTTTTTAGATACCACACCAAAGACATGACCCATGAAATAAATCATCGCTAAGCTAGACTTCGTTAAAAACGTCTGCTCTGTGAAAGACACGAACTAGAAGACAAGCCACAGGCTGGGAGAAAATATTCGCAAAAGGCACATCTGATGGACTGCAATCCAACAAACACAGGGAACTCTTAAAACTCAACAGTAAGTGCCCAGTCGGTATGGCTCAGTGGCTGAGCTTTGACCTATGAACCAGGAGGTCACGGTTCAAATCCCAGTCAGGGCACATGCCTGGGTTATGGGCTCGGTCCCCAGTAGGGGGAGTGCAGGAGGCAGCCAATCAAAGTTTCTCTCTTATCATTGATGTTTCTATCTCTCCCTCTCTGAAATTAATAAAAATATTAGTTTTTAAAAAAAAACAGTAAGAAAACAACTGGGTTCATAAATGGGACAAAGACCTTAACAGATACCTCACCGAAAAGATATGCGGGTGGCAAATAAGCACATGAAAAGATGCTCCACATCAAATGTCATCAGGGGAATGCAAGTTCAAGCAAGAATGACATACAATGACACACCAGTTAGAACAGCCAAAATCTGGGACAAGGACGACGCCAAGCACTGGTGAGGACGTGGAGCAGCAGGAACTCTGTCGTCGCTGGTGGGGATGCAGCAGGGCGCAGCCGCTCTGGAAGGCAGCCTGGTGGTTCCTTACAAAACTACACATGCTCTTCCCACACAATCCAGCACCTCACGCCTTGGTATTCACCCCAAAGAGTTAAACACGTATGTCTGCACAGAAACCTGCACACCAGTGTGAACAGCCACTCTTTATTCACAATTGCCAAAATTTAGAAGCAACTGAGGTGCCCCTCAGTAAGAGGATAAATAAATAAACTGTGGTAAATTCAGACAATGCAATGTCATTTGGCACTAAAAAAATAAAAATAAAAACAACGAGTTACTAAGCAATGAAAAGACATGAGCCCTGGCTCAGTTGGCTGGAGGCTTGTCCCATGCACCAAAGGTTGCAGGTTTGATTCCTGGTGAGGGCACATACCTAGGTTGTGGGTTCAATCCCTAGCCTGGGTGCGTACAGGAGGCAATCTATTGATGTTTCTCTCTCACATCCATGTTTCTTTCTTTCTCTCTCTCTCTCTCTCTCTCTCTCTCTCTCTTTCTCTCTCTCTCTCTCTCGTCAATAAAAGCATATCCTGGGAGAGGATTAAAAAAAAAAAAAAAGACAGGAAGGAAATTTAGGTGCACACTGCTAAGTGAAAGAAGCCAATCTGAAATGTCTACCTACTCTGTGATGCCAACTATATGACATTCTGAAAAAGGCAAAACTACGGAAATGACAAAAAGATCCCTGGGTGTCAGGGGTGGAGATGGTGGGCGGGATGAGTAGGTGGAAGACAGAGGATTTTTAGAGAAGTGAAACTACTCTGTATGATACTCCAGCAGTGGATACATGTCATTATGCATTTGCCCAATCCACAGAATCTACACCAAGAGTGAACCCTGAGGTCACCTATGGACTTCGGGTGATAATATGTGTCAATGGTGGGGTCATCGATTATAACAATGAACCACTCTGGGGACTGATGTTCATAGTGGGGGAGGCCTCTCTGTCCCTGCCTCTCAACTTTGCTGTGAACTTAAAACTGCTCCAAAAAATAGTCTTGAAAAATGCAGCAAACTTTATATTCCCTGATTTCATCTTGCTCAGAGCCATTCCAACTAGGTAGTGTGAAAAACACTAAATATGCCAGCTTTTATATCCGCATCTCAGGAAATTTAAAACACTCTTGAGTTGGTTCAGACTCTAAGATAAATATTCAATCCAATGTGAAGTTCGGACTCTACACCAGGACTGTTTCTCTCGCCCACAAGATGTCACGTGGACGCAGGAAACTGCGAGCATGTCCTCCCAGGAGGGGAAGAAGGAGCCTCAGGCCCACCAGCTATCCTTTGGGACTTGTCTGATGCCTGGACTGTCTGCTCCTGCTCTCTCCAGAAGGATGGCAGGTCTCTTCGGACGTTTGGGGTTTCATATTGGGGCCCACTTGTCGTTCTGGCCACTTCCCTCTCGTTGCAAAGTCCCTGTCCTCTCCGTCCTCCTTGCTCCGGTCCCAGGTGCCCCATGGGTTCTCTCGGCATCTCCACATCACTCATAGGGACCTCTGGACACAGCTGCAGGGAATTCATCCCCACACTCCTCCCTCACTGTTTCTCTGCCAAACTGAAAACAGGAATTCTAAAAGTCAGGGCTATAGAAATATTCACTCTGGGCAGCAGGAAACCAGAAACATGCCCCACCAGGCTCTGTGAGACCCGCCGCCAGGCTTATCTTCCTGTTTCTAGCATCACTTCCGGTGTCCCCACCACAGAGGGGGTATTTGAGACACACACCTTTCCTCCTCCAAGGACCAAAGAGGCTTCCTCCAGCGCCTCCGCAGAGCAGACAGAGGCCCTGTCATGAAACGACACGGTCTCCGTTGGCCAGGCTTGCCCCTTGGTGCATAAAGAAGCTTTTTGGAATTTAGAAAGAGCAAACAAATGCACAAAAACCTTTATCTCTTAATGAAGTTTAGCTTCAAAGATTATTTTCTTGCCAGGTACTGGGAAAAATACATACCTCGTCTTTGAGAATCCACATGGAATGTGAGCTCTTTGTTTCATTCTGTGTGGCCCTCCCTCTCTGGGACAGTAAGCCACGTGGCTTCCTTGTCATAACCCTACAGGTGCCGTGAAGAATGAAACTGGCAAGGAGATAGACTGAGCATTCTCAGAGGGAAGGGGGACCAGAAAAAGATTAACCAAAGAACTTACATGCATATATGCATAACCCATGGACACAGATAATAGTGCAGTGAAGACCTGGGGAAGGGAGGGGAGGAGAGTGGAGAGGAGAAGGTCCATGAGGTGGGGGCGGGGAGGACACATCTGTAATACTTTCAACAATAAAGATAATTTTTTTAAAAAAGAAACTGGCAAAGAGATGAACCAAATAACTTGCATGCATATATGTATAGCCTATAGCAGGTATGGCGAACCTACGAAACGCGTGTCAGAGGTGACACGCAAACTCGTTTTTTGGTTGATTTTTCTTTGTTAAATGGCATTTAAATATATAAAATAAATATCAAATATATAAGTCTTTGTTTTACTATGGTTGCAAATATCAAAAAATTTCTATATGTGGCATGGCACCAGAGTTAAGTTAGGGTTTTTAAAAATGATGACACACCAAGCTCAAAAGGTTCGACATCACTGACCTAGAGACACAGACAATAGAACAGTGAAGGCCTGGGGTGGGGTGGGAGCTGGGTGGAGGAGGGCAAAGGGGAAAAATACGGGACATCTGTAATACTCTCAATAATAAAAAGGAAAAAAAAGAAAAAGTAAAGAAACTGGCTTCTGAAGGAATAATTACTCACTAAGAGGTATTTCAAAAACATGAACCCTATCATGCTTGGTTTGTGTAGGTGCACGTGTGTGAGCTGTTGGTGTGTATTTGTACACAAGTGGCCACGGGCTCTACACCAAGCTTCTACAACCGATGGTCTATAGGCCCAATCCAGCCCGTCTCCTGCTTTCTGTTTGGCCAGAAAATCAAGAATTATGTTTTCACTTTTAAATAGTTTGGGGGGAAAGACAACTATTTTGTGGCATATGAGAACATTTTGAATTTCAAATTCCAGGGTGCATAACAAAGTGCTGTGGGAACACGTGCTCAGTCCTCTACACGTCGTCTGTGGCTGCGCTCACACTACAAGAGTGGAGACCGCACAGACCACAGAACCTAAAATAGGCACCATCTGGCCTTTTAAGAAAAAGTTTGCCCACCCCCATTTTCAGACTGCTAGATACCTTTTATATATTTTTAAAATCTTAATCATATCTTGGAGATCATTCCGTACCATACATTGAATCTACCTCATTCTTCTGGAAGGCTTTTTCCCCCAGAAAATTCTGGAAATAGGAAAACCCTATTACCCACCACAGTGGATATTCTTGGACATCTGACTTCCTGTATATGACCCACCACACCTCCCTCCACACTGTTCCCCCTCTAAGACCATGAGCCCCTTGAACACTGCGCCCTGTCTATTTATCTTTATAGTCCCAGAGTAGAACCAAATAAAAGCATTTTAATTGATTGATTACAATACATCTGGTTCTAAATGTATAATTAAAGTAGACTTGGAATCCTCTCCAAAACTTGAACATGGTTCAAATAAAGGGATTTGAACTTCAGTAAATCCCGTGTCCTTTAATGCGGAAAGCTATCTTCTGCACCATTCTTTGTATGCATAAATATCGTCTCTGCCTCCCTTTTTCTTAACAATTTGACTTATGTCTAGCAGCCATTCCCCAAGATAGCATATTCCTCTGTGACAAGATTTAATTAAACTTCCAGCAAAATAATTAGCAAGGCTATCTTAAAAGACTTTTTAAAATACCAGGGTGATACCAGAGGAACAAATAGAGTTAACACTGTCATCAGAGATCAAAGCCATCGGAAGACGTGACTGAAAATTTAACCTCCAGCCGCCGACTAATGAAGGAGCGCACACTGGAACAGTTGCGGTAGCCTCCCTCTCGGGTCCCATCGACAAATTCATTTGACATGGAAAATCTCCCAGAGGAAGCTTAGAAATGGCAAATTTCCATTAATTACATAGCGGAGAATGTGCTCTTCATAATTTACTATCCATCAGGAAGCGTTGTAGGAAGCTGTACTGCCTCTTGTTGTATAGACTCCCCTTCCTTCCCTGGCGATGCCGATGGGATTGACAAACAGCTCCTCCACTGATGTGGGAGCTCCTTTGGGGTAAGACCTTTAGTAAAACCACCTTGACCATGATGGTGGTGATGTTTACCTTGGCAACGGGGCCTGTGGTGACAGTGGAAACGGGGTGGTGACGGAGTGGTGACAATTTCCACAAGCCAGCTACCGATTTAGGACCCACGAGTCCCACCAGGATTCTTGGGAAGAATGGAAAAAGTTCAGGGGATCTGAAATCAGTAGACCCAAGTTTGCACCTCTGCTGTACCCCCTCGGTCACTGTGTTCACGAAGTTCTCTTTCCCCTTTAAGCCCGATTGTTCATCTGTGCAGTGGGTATCCTACCCTCCTCCTCACCCATTTTGCTCAGTTGTGGGAATAACAGGACGTGTTGTCAATGCTTGGTGTGATGGTGAGAAGAGTCATGCTGAGAAGAGTGATTCTACACAGTAAAATCCTATTCTTATTTGTCATTTCCACTGTCTTCCATGAATCACAGCTACCCCCAGGCAGCCCCAAGAGGTGTAAGTGGAAGAACAAAGATCAGGTTCTGGTTAATTTGCAATTAACAGGAGTGTCAGGACTCTCATTTCTTTCTTTAGGGTCCATAGTTGAATATTGTGCCTTTATTTACTTTTTGGAGATGTAGGATGAACTACTTTCCAAACAGATGTAATCAATTATTGTCGATCTTTCACATTTCTTCAGTACTCAGAAAAATCACAATTATTCTCATTCTATACAAGAGCTATTAATACCTAATATCTAAGCATTAATTATGTGTTGAGCACGACCTTAAGTACCTTTGAAACCATTGCAATTATCGCCATTTTATGAATGGGGAAACTAAGGCCTGTCAGTATATTTCCAGGTCTGTAAATTTTTCTTAATTTCCTCTGCCTCTGACACCCAGTATGCCTCCCCACTCCCATCTAAATCACCATCACCCTTCTCACCAACACCAACCTCCCCATGAATCAGGGATCCATAGATCCTGCTCCTTTGTTCCTCATCTTCCAAACTGCCACGACACACATCTTAACAAGCATTAACCGGGTGAGTGGACCAGTGCAGGCAATGGGCCTAGCTTGCTGCCCAGGAGACTGTAACTGCTCAGTAAATGAAGGCTATAACAGCCTGCTGGTTCGATACAGGAGCTCAGGGTACCAAGTTCTTGGTTCAAACCCTGGCTCCTCTGCTTATAGAGAAGGGAGACCTTCCCTGGCCGGGTGGCTCAGTTCGTTGGAGTGTCATCCTGTACACCAAAAACATGCAGATTCCATTCCCAGTCAGGGCACATAGAGGAGGCAACCCATTCACGTTTCTCTCTCATAATGATGTCTGTCTGTCTATCTATCTGTCTGTCTAGCTATCCATCTCTCCCCAACATCAATCAATAAAGATATCCTCAGGTGAGGATAAATGATGATAATAATAGTAAACACGCTAGCCAACATGCTTTATTTCTACAAGATTCAACTTCCTCATGGGAAAAATGGTACCTCCCCTCACTGGGTTGTTATGAGGATTAAATGAATTGGATACACATCTTGTGCTTGGGACGCCCGTGTGCCTGGTAAATGGGCCACACGGGCAACCCCCACTACTATTGTTATTTCCCACAACACACAGCTTCCATTAAGGGAGCTCTTTTCCCCCGGATGCTGTGCTCAGGGCAGATAAACCAAATTAACCTTAGGAAGCTTATTACCTTTAAATCTTGATTGTAAACGCCCCCACCCCCACCCGCCGCCTCCCCAGCAAGAATCTCATCCTCTCAATTCCTCTGTTAATCCTTCTGCTGATTATTTTCCTTAAATAGAGTTTGACTGTTTTCCTCGCAACAAGCTCAGTAGAGAAAATAGAGATGAGGGGGGGAAAGTCTGTTTTAGCCATTAACTATGTCTCTCACGCTGCCGGTGACTTCAGCGGGGCCCTTGCCAACCCTCATCACCTCCCACCCACACTTGGGTTTCCTTTCATTTTAGTAGACACAGTAGTAGGTCGACCCATCACAGCCTGTGACCTGGACGACAAAACAAGCCCCTAACAAGTCACACGTAGTTCAGGGAGCGTCCAAGTGCAATTTAAAATAAACACTCACGTAGGTGCTGCGGTTGGCTCTTGGAATTGGTTTCAAAGTGATTTGCATATTCAGAACCATATTCTCCAATGCTTTGGCCCATTGGGGGAGTGATTTGCATTCTTGGAGGAAAGGCTAATATTCTAGTCTTAGCAATTATTGAAACACATCCAGTCAGTACACTAATAAATTATCTTAACCCAATTACTAAAAACATTGCAAAACATTACTGTGCATCGAAGACCGTTCTGCCCAGGAATCTTTATTGGCAGCGTAATTAAAAACGTACTAGCTATGGCTGCTGCTGAAATATTTGGGGATGTTTTGTGCCATTTGAATTAGCATTCTTGGACTCCGAGGACAGAGAAAGAGCTGCCTGCTCCTTGCTTTATCCGTCCTTCCCTTTACCCCCAACTCATCACCTTCACGGCCACTCATCCCTGGGGTCTCCTTCCCTCATTAATGCCACCTGCAAGTGTCTTCCTACCCTAATGTTTAGTACAGAAAAAATACAGAGACTGACTCAGCCTCTCCTCCCCACCCGTTCCTTCTCTGTCCAAAGCAGAGGGTTTTTGTTAGCTGTCATGTATTGGGTGCCTACGACGTGCCAGGAATATTCACATTATCAGAATAAATCCTACAGTGACAATGTAAAGAATGATACTCCCATTCCATGGATGAGAAAATGTAAGGATTATAAAGATTAAGTGAACTTCCCAAGATCACAAAGCTGACACATGGCAAAGCCAGGATCAAACTTGGGTCTGGTGGTTCCAAGGCCTTTCTTTCGTTTTTCAACAAGCATTTTTTAGCTGCTTATATGTGCCGGGCATTGTGCTAGGTCCTGGGAATAAGATAGTGAACAAAAACAAGCAAAGTCCCTGCCCTTGTAGATCTCTCAAGTGTATGCATCCCTCAAGTGTATCAGTCAGGGGACATCATTCATGCTGAATAACAAGCAGACCCAATATCTTGATGGGACATAACAAACACTGCTTTCTCATTCATACTATGTGTCCATGGGGGTTGACTGGGCCCCTAGCAGGTCACATGTCCACATCCAATTTTAAAGTACATGGGGAAATGTAATTCTACCAGAGGACTGAAAAGTTGAGAATATTTGGTAAACAGCACTAATGACAACCTCAGCTCCTGCCAGAAAGAAAGGAGGGATGACATTTTCAGAACAGCAACTAGGCACTCTGCCGTGAATTGACAACTGAGCCGTAATACTGGCCAAGGTCCCCAGCACTCCACTTGCAAATCCAACATTCATCTTCCAACACCATCTCTATCAGACCCCAGGAATCCCAGGCATCAAACTCTGCCGTGATCACAGGGGCATGTGACAGTCACTCCTTCATAATTAGGCTCATTGTCACACACCCCAGTGTGCACCAGGCAGCTGGACTCACAAGCCAAGATCTGGGTACAAATAAATCCTGCTTGGAGCCGTAGGCGGGAGGTGGCCGGCAGCTCTGCCTGTTGGATAACTTTTCAGAATCACTGAAAAGTTCTGAACGTCTTCATCCGACAGCCACAAAGGTGGGTCCTTCCTCGATATCATCAATGACCTCATTTGACCTTGGTCCTCCTTTCACTATGGGGTGGGACCTGGGCTGAACTTCATTATCTAATTTATTTCCCACAACAACGCTGCAAGTAACATATTAATGCAGTGGTTCTCAACCTTGGCTGCACATTAGAATCACCTGGGAATCTTTTTAAAATCCTGATTTCTGGGCCTCATCCTCCGGAAATTCTGTTTGTTACTAATGTTGTGGCCCCACCCCATAACAAAGAAACAGAATTTCCGGAGGATGAGGCCCAGATATCAGGATTTTAAAAAGATTCCCAGGGGTGATTCTAATGTGCAGCCAAGGTTGAGAACCACTGTATTAATGACTCCGTTTATAATTGAAGACACGGGAGCAGGAAGATTGCATAAACAGCTCACAAATGGCATGGCAAGGCTTTGAACCCGAGTCTCTCTGACACTGAGCACACAGCAGCCTGGGGCGGCCGGAGCCTCTGTCAGAAGCACCACGCTGTGGTTGAGACTAGAGAGAAGCAAAATGGCCCACATTCCCAGACAGAAATGTCTGAAAATCCAAACTCACCCGCATTTAACGTGAGACAAGAAACTAATTTTAAACATCTACAAAGTGTCAGAACACCAGACAAGTCCGGACTGTGCACTTCTGCAGTGCATAAGACCTAGGCTCAAGGCATCCTCTCATTTAGTCTTCCCACCATCATTACATGGGGGCATTTGATGGATAAGAAACCTCAGAGAGGATGAGCAACTTGCCCAAGGCCACACAGCTTACAGGAGGTGGGAGCTCACACATGCCATGCGACCTGACTTTGTATCTTCTACTCCACATGGTGTCTTGAGGGGTCCCAGGGAAAGGCCAGGGATTCACACGCACACACACGCACACACACACACACGCACACACACACGCGCGCACGCACACACACACATTTTTTATGACTGTCTCAGAAATAGCACAGCATCTTCTGGGAATAGGTTTGGGTCCCTCCCCCAGACTGAACTCTGTCTCACTCCAAACCAAGCCCATTAAGTTGCCTGGGGATAGCAACACCATCACCTCTACCAATAATAGTGACGATAGTAGGAAGAATCAGGAGGAGGAGGAAGGGAGAGGAAGTGAACAGATAAAGACACAGAAGGAGCAGTGTCACTCCTTCCGCCACCAGTAAGAACCGCGTAAGTGCCAGGCGTGTTCTGAGTACTTCACGTGCACCATCTCATTAAAGCTTCTCAGAAAGCCCCCCAAAGGCTGCGAGTACTATTCCCATTTTACTGGGAAGTAGACCCAGGCACAGAAGGGTCAGGTATCCTCCCCAGCGCCAGCCAGCCAGTGGGCAGAAGAGCCAGGATGTAAACCCACATCTACATGCTAGTCCATTCTCTTAACGAGCTACTACCCCTGCCCCCCCCTCCCCCGGAAAAGCAGAAAGGGCTTTATGTGGACGAGGGCGTGAGGCGGGAGGGATATAACCCAGGTTCCGTTAGGGGCGGGGGGCGGCCAGAAACAGGCTTGGTTTCTTTCCAAAGAGGCCTCTTTTTCAAAGGGTCTGCCTGTAGGCTCTCCATCCTCCTCTTGGTACCCGACACAGCTGTCCTTTCTGGAGGGCGCATCCCTCCTCAGCTGCTGTGAGAGTTGATTGAGAGCAACTCTCAGCTGCTGGTCCCTCTCTCCCAGGACCTGCACGGATGGAGGTGGGGCCAACTGTGTGCTGCAATTCAAGCCCCAGAGTTCCCAGGGCTCGGCGAAACTGGCCTCCATCCTGGCTCAGCGCCTTCGCCCACCCTGCTCCCCCACTCTCCTTGCTCCTGAGAGCTCCCCACTAATAAATCACTTGCACAAGAATCTCGCCTCAGGCTCTGCATCTGGAGAGCCGGACCTGAGACACCCCACTTCTTCTGCTTCCCATCACTTCCCTGCTCACGTGGGGTTCCAGGACATGGGCTTCTGCTTCTCAGACTCAGAGGTGGGAGGAACAGGAGAGGTGAGCTAGGGACTCGGAATCCAGGGTTGCAGGGAGGCACGAGGCCAGCGGCTGAGAAAGGGCAGCCAACATGACCACACTGGCAGTGCCCGGCTACCCCCGTGCCAGCCTGCCCCGGCCTCACGCACTCTGGGTAATTAAGAACAGATGGCCCAGCGCCCCAACCAAGCCCCATTAACCCCTTAATGCTGCTCCTCTGGAAGCCGAACCGGTGGCCAGAAAGGCCAGCTTTGGAGGTCATTTGCGTAAATGATGCCCGGCACAGAGGCTGCCCAGTTTCTCGTCTCAGCTGCCAGCCTGCTTCATCAGAGCTTCCTTTGGTGACCAGATGGGCTGGGAAAGGCGCTTGGGTGTGCACGATGGAGGAGATGTGTTAAGTGCTAGGGGCACTGGCTTGGGAGTCAGGGATGGCCATTGCCCTGTGGTCTTGGACAAGTCACTTAATGTGAGTCTCAGTGTCATCACCTGTCAAATGACGGGAGTAATAATAACAATAATAATAAGAGCAATAGTAATAATCTTAATATTGTTCTAATGACCATTATTACTCTTTTCGTTATGATCATCAATCTAATGGTCATAAAATACTGTGCCAAACACTTTCCACATATTCTCTTCTTTAATCTGCATAACTGACCTCTGGGGTGGTACCTCTTATGGTTTCCATTTACAAATGGGAACACAGGGGCTCAGAGAGGTTAAGTAACATGCCAAGTTCACAGGCCTGGCAGGAATCAGAGGCGGGGCTTGAACCCAGGTCTGACTGACTCCAGGGCCCCTGCTCTTCGTTCCCCACCCTACTACAGTTCCCCAGGCCATCTTCCTTGCAGAATATTCAAATCTCAGAAAAACCCCTGACCAGGTGGCTCGGTTGGAGCCTCACCACATACACCAAAAGGTGGTAGGTTTGATTCCTGTTAGGGCACATACCCAAGTTGCGGGCTCCAGCCATGGTTGGGTATGTGCAAGAGGCAGCCAATCAATGTTTCTTCCCCCTCTCTCTCTTTCTCTCTCTTTCTGTCAGGAATCAATCCTATCTAATAAAGAGGGAATATGCTAATTGACCCTCACACCATCACAAAGATGGTGGCACCCCCAGCCAATAAGGAGGGAATATGCTAATTGACTGCCCCACCCTCAAAGATGGCAGTGCCTTCAGCCCCCCAGCCACCCAGGGCCGGCCCAAGGCACAGGCAAGCCTTGGATGGCAGCTGCCCAGCTGCCCAGGGCCAACCGAGGCTCAGGTAACCAGGGCTGGCTGAGGCTTACGCTACCAGCAGTGGCAGCAGCAGAGGTGTGATGGGGCATCGCCTTCCCCTGATCACCGGGTCGCCTCCCACCCCTGAGGGCTCCTGAACTGTGAGAGGGGGCAGGCCAGGCTGAGGGCCGCCCCCGCTCCAGTGCATGAATTTTCATGCACTGGGCCTCTAGTTAAAAATAAAATTTCAGAAAAAAAGAATAAACCACAAGAGGATTTCCTAGTCCTTGGCATGCCAAAGAACCTCTGACTTCCCTCTGGCCAAAAATAACAATAACAATAATAATAACAATAATAATTAAATGACCCCATTCTTCATTCAGTCCATTCTTCATTCAAATTATCTTAGACCTAAAAACCTAAGGCTTGTATCTGAAACTCCAGGCTCTTTTTTTTTTTATTTCTATTGACTTCAGAGAGGAAGGGAGAGGGAGAGAGAGAGATAGAAACATCAATAACGAGAGATAATCATTGATCAGCTGCCTCCTGCACACCCCACACTGAGGATCGAGCCAGAAACCCGGGCATGTGCCTGACCAGTAATCAAACTGTGACCTCTTACTTCATAGGTCAATGCTCAATCACTGAACCATGCCACCTTGAACTAGGGAAAGGTACGACATGTACATCTACATGTTTTGGGTAAAGTTCATTAAGGAGGAGGCTCTGAGAAGGCAGCTATGTCCTTGGTCAATGAAAGAACCTAAGAAATTTAAGTCTAGTGTCCCATTTGAGAATGATGGGCATATCATAGGGACTACAGGTGAACAGAACAGGGCAAGAAGTGTGGGCTTCGGGGAGAGTCACGGGCTGACCATGAGGGCATAGGGAACCAACTTTCCACACGTACAATGTTGGGGTTGGCTGACTGACGTGGGGTTTGTGCATTGCTGTGAGAGATCTCAAAGAAATAGTTAATTCAGTGTCTGGTTGTGAAATTTAAAAATGCTTTGGCAAAAAAAATGTTTTATTTCTTGATCTGGGTGATTGTTGTATGGGTATATTCAGTAAGTGAAATCCATTGAGCTGCTCACTTATGTAAATGTCTTTTCTGGATGTATATTACATTTCCATAAAGAGTATTTTAAATGAAGGAAAATACCCCTAATGAAAAACAGAAAGTGCTTCGGAAAGCCCAAAGTGCTACCCAGGTTTACTGTTTCGATGCTCTTAAGTTGTAAACAGGTCCCTCTTACAAGCCAGAAAGTCTGTTGCTGCTCTTTAAAAAAATGGGCTCTCAGCTCACTGGATATCGGCTTACTTTAGTCTCCAGGTTTATGCAGGAGTGCCACCTCTGGAAGCATTCATAAGCATCATATCCACTCCTTGAAGCTGGAGACCATGGCACCATTTGAGCAGCCTGGTGGAGTCCCTCATCCTGGCACACAAAAACTTTGTTGCCAGCCCAGCAGGCGTGGCTCAGTAGTTGAGCGTCGACCTATGAACCAGGAGGTCACAGTTTGATTCCTGGTCAGGGCACATGCTCAGGTTGTGGACTCAATCCCCAGTGTGGGGAGTGCAGGAGGCAGCCAATCAGTGATTCTCTCTCACCATTGATGTTTTTATCTCTCTCTCCCTCTCCCTTCCTCTCTGAAATCAATAAAAATATAAAATAAAATTTAAAAAGCTTTGTTGCCACAAACGCCAGATGCTGAGAGCACTGGTCAGCACGCCCAGTGTTGGTGGACCCCTCTTTACCCTCCTTCAACCTCCTCTACATCCCACGCATCATCTCCACTCTCTCTGCCTTCGTCTGTACCTTGACTTCCAAATCTTGTCTTCTATTTCCACTGAGGTCTTTCATTCTTCCTTTTCATTGTTCCCCGTCTCCCCAAATTTCACACCACTTTCTCCTCCAGTCTTCCCCAGTCACCATCACCATCCACCTAGGTGTTCAAGCCAGAATCTTATACCATGCCCCATTCCTCCCTTTCCCTAACCCGTCACTTCTGGAATCCCTCCATTTCTCTCCACCTCCACTGACATCACTTGGCGCCAGGCCACCTGTATGACTGTGATAGCTCTCACTTATCCTCCTTCTAAATGACCTAAAACCCAATAGCCAGAGTGAGCTTTCAAAATCTAAACCAGATTGGAACAATTCCCTCAACCTCCACTTATCTTCCCATCCTAACACAGTTCCATGCTGACAAGGCTCATTCAAGTTCACATCTGCTTGCTCATCTCTGGAGCAGCCTCTCTCACTCAGCCCCGATCACGGGGGCTGATCTCTATTTCTTAATCATTCTAAACTCACCCCTAACACAAACCTTTCACACATGCTATTCCCTCTGCCTGGAACACTTTGGTACCATCCTTCAGGTCTCAAAGAATGGTTACCTTCTCAGAGAGGCCTTCTTTGAACACCCACCTACATTGTCCCCTGATCATTCTCCATCATACATTCCTATTCTGTCCCATGTATAGCACTTAATCAGAATCTGTCATCATCCTTATTTGCAAAATGTCTTCTGCCCAAACAGGAAGGATCACATTTCACAGACCCTGTCCATCTTGTTCTGTCATGCGCCCCTGTGCCTGGAACAAGCTCAGAACATGATGAATGAATACACCTGGCGCTCCCCCAGTGTTATTCTCCAATGACGCCTACAATACAAGTCTGCCTCTCCTCTGGCCCATGCTGATAAATGGGACATGAAATAGTGGTTCCTGATCTTTCCAGAGATGCTTCTGCTCCCTTAACCGCACCCCTTGCACTCAAGTTTCCAAAGCCAATGAACAAGCAAGATCCTTCTTGGCTCAGGCCTGCATCCCTCCTTTCCAAGCATCAGCGGCACTTGGGCTGACCCACACTCCCCATTACACCAGGAACCAAGAGGCAGCCAGTGAAATGGTGGATCAAAGAGTCTGGACTCTGGGGTTGGAAGGTGCCAAGGCAAATTCTGGCCACATCATATTCATTAGCTATTGTGTTAGCAATTGCACTAATAAGAATCCTCCTAAGTCTCAGATTCCCCTTCTGTAAAATAACAATGTCTATCTGCCTCCGAACAGCCTGTGGCATTGTGGGATTGTTTGGAGGTAAACAATTACCACATGTGTGGCATGAGGTCTAACTAGAAAGTGTTTAGTATAGGAGATAATACAAAGCACTCAATTACTCTTCTCTATATTAATAGTAATATCTCCAGGAAGCCTGCAGATCTCAGTTTATATTGTCCTTCCTCTGGGTAGACTCCCCTCCCCCATCATCCTCTAAGTCTGACTTTGATGCTCCTCCCACATGCAGCTCTCAAACCCTGTACTCAATGGGTTCAGTGGATCCCTGACTCATTCAGAGTAGGCGCCAAGTTCCTATACTGAGACTCTACATGACCGAGCCCCATCATCTCTGTCCCTATTCAGACCACTCCCCCCCTCACTCAACTCCGCTCTATCACCTTAGCCTCTGGGCTATTCCTCAAACTTTCCCATCACTCTACAAAATTGTCAATTATTTCCTCTTCTTAGAACTTGCTTCCCCCCAACTATTTGCATGGTTGCCACCCTCTTCTCCTCAGAAATTTGATCAAAAAGCTCTTATACAAGGTTTTCCTTGGCCATTGTGGTAGTCTGAATAATGGCCCCTTAAAGATGCTCACGTCCTAATCCCTGGAACTGTGAATATGTTAAATTATGTAGCAAAAGGAACTTTGCAATGTGATTAAGTTAGGAGTCTTAACATGAAGAGGTTGTCCTGGATTATCCAGTTGGGGCCCATGTAATCACGATGATACTTATAAGAAGAAGGCCAGAGGGTCAGAGTCAGAGAGACACTGGAAAATGCTAAGACACTGGCTTTGAAGTGGAGGATGGGGCCATGAGCCAAGGAATGCAGGTGGCCTTCAGAAGCTAGAAAAGGCAAGAAAATTGATTCTCCCTCAGATCCTCTAGAAATGATGCAGGCCTACTGGCCCATTTCTAACTTCTGCTCTCCAGAATTAAAATATAATACATTTGTGTTATTTTAAGCCATAAACTAATGGTAATTTATTAAGCAGCAATATAAAATACAGCCACCTAATCTAAATTATATCCTCCACCAAATGTGTACATGTGTATGTACTTACACGAAACACACATGTATGTGTGTGCATGCAAAACACACACACACACACACACTCACACACACTTTTTATGCCCTTCCTTGATTTAGTTTTCACCACACCACTCACCATCTGACAATCAAAATAAATAAGAAAAGTATGGTACCTATCTCCCTCACTGCACATACACAGAGAAATAAATGTTCTGTGGAATAAAGGTCTCATTCACTATGAAGACAGTGACTTCTACCTATTTTGGTCAATGCTATATCCACTTCACCTAGAAAGAGGCCTGGAATTATTGACTGGATTGACACTAAATTTGTTAATTGCATGCTTCTGTCACCTTAATACTTATATATTCTGCTCTTAGTATTTATATAAAATATATCTCACCCCCTGACATCTAGTCCTTGAGGGCAGGGACCTGTATCTCTTAGTCACTACTGTTTCATCCATCACTAGCCCAGAACTTTGCCCCAACCCAGATGGTCCCCACAAATGTACTGAATGATTGGGCCAAGGCTACCACATTCCATACCTCTGAGCCCCAGACTTGTCAGAATTCCAATCCATTAAAAGCCCTTGCATGTTATTTGATTGCAAATATGTCTAATTCCCAATTCACTGAAGCAGAAAGAAAAAAAGCAAGGCACTTAAGTCTGTAATTTATAAAGCAAATCTGTCCAGCAGAAATATTCATCTTCAGAAGACAGTGGGATTCAATCATTTGCAAAAAGGGAAGAGAGAGAAACCCACTCCGTTCCTCAGAGTTTCCAGTTGCGTTGTTTGCAAACCTTTTGAAAACAGTTTGGGGCCAAGGCTAATCATTTTGCTTCAAAAGGCTCATTTCCTGGGGCTGGTGGTACTTTGGTCACTGCGGAAGGAACACAGCAGGCAGGAAAACAGATTGTGGCAGAGGCCTTCTTGGGGTAAGGATGTATGAAAATCCAGTCAATTCCACTTGGCTTGCTAATTAGAATCCCAGGAGTTCAGGGGCCGTGTGTCCCTTTGAAATCCTTGGAACAATCAGATGAACAGGACTATCTCTAAGAGGGACTGTGCAAGGACATATTTAAATTACATCATTTTCACTTTAAATAGCCACACAGAAAGAATTGGTGGCTAGAAGTTCAATCAAGCGGATTTGGGGGTAATGGCACGTATTAGTTGCCTTTGCTCTTTTATTTCCTCTGTCACAGGTTTATCTCATCATACCACACTGAAAAGGATACTTCCTTCTCCATTTCCAGACCCATCTGTGGGCCCCTAAAGGGTAGAACTATGTGTCATTTTTCTTTACATTCCTGGCAGCCATTATAGCACCTGACACCTACTAGACTCTGTGCTGAATAATAAAATACATGAGCAGATGACTGACTGGAGGATGGATGAGCGAATGTTTTAAAACAGGAATGAGTACACTTGTACCAAATGCCTGTGTCCCCACTTGCCTATCAGTGGCTTCCCAGGCCCCCACCCCAGAGATTCTAATTCAGTCTGTCTCCAATGGAACCTGGGAATGTTCTTGAACATTCACCCCAGATAGCTCTGCATCTCAGGCAAGCTTGCGTGACAGGTGCTGCAAGCATCTGCTCGATGCCTCCTTACCTGAGATGTCCTTGTGTTTCCCATCACAGCGTAATCTGCAATAAAGTTTCTCTCATTCAAATGGAATACAGACCCTTTCCACGTCAAGCCACTGTGTATTCCCCCACACACTGTCACTCAGCCCTTCCAAAAGCAGCAAAGCAGCATTTTTGAGCCAATGGACTATGTGGATATTTCCTCTCTCAAGCTACCGTTAGAACAAGCTACCTTTTGGGCACTGAGAAGCCAGATCTAAGAACTGTAGTTCCCACTTATACCGGGGTGAATGCCCAAAGCACCCCCAATGCCTGGGCATCACTTCACCACTCCCTACTCATGTTCTCTGAACCTTCCAGATAAATTACTTGCACCCAAGTCCTTGTCTCAGAGTCTGCTTCTGAGAAAACTCAAACTAAGACAATGCTATTATCATTAACCCCATATTCAGATGGCAAAACTGAGGCCCGGGGAGGGTAAGTAAATTGCCCACGGTAACACAGCTGGAAAGTGGGAGAGTCAGGATTCAAACCCAGACAGTCAGGCTCTTAATATTATACATGATGACAATTTTTTTTTATCAGTCTGATCTGGGTAAATAGTAAGAACAGCTGGCCATAAACATTCTATGCCAAAGCACTGTGAACCCAGTGGCCAGGTATTCAAATGGTTCCATGTAATACTGCAAAGACCAACTCTATTTTTTTTTTAATGAAAATGTCATCGGCTTCCCAACACAGCCAGCTGTGATCCACTGAAAGATGTGATTGCGGACGCATGCGAGTGGTGTTATCTTGTAGCAAGGACTTCTGGTGTGCTTGTAAACCTAAAACCAGATTGCCAAGATGAACCCGTCTCCCACAAATCAAGTCCCCCTGTACTGACAATTACATCCGGTGTTGCAAGGAATTTAATGCCTAAATAATGAAGTCAAAGAACAATGCTGGAGACCGAGCATGTGAATATACTTGATTGATTCATTCCTCACTCCCATTTAATAACCCACTTAGTCGGTGACGGTTAAGTGCAACAGACTTAGAAAGAACATAACACACCAGAGAGAAAACATTTCACAGATTAATAACTGGATGTGGGTACAAGCTGGTGCTCCCCTAATAGCAGCACGAAAATAGGTTATCGTCAAAAATCTGGATTTAATGTTCCAAAATGGGGATTCGTGCTTTTCTTTTATACGGCTCCATACTTATCATCACAGGCTAATGAAACATAAATCAGAAATCAGGACCAATAAATGCAGTTCTGGGGGAGTATATTTTTAAAATTTAATACCTTCCAAGATCGTGATCTTTGCTCAAGATCTTTAATGTGCAAATTACAATGTGTGAATATTAAGCATGTTCGATTATGACCAAACTCTCCAAAAAAGCTAATTTCTGAACCCTGCAGCCTAACACGTGTGCCCCACTTACAGGAGGAGATGGCCACAGTCCTTCTATACCAATTTCTCCAGGATAGAGATAAACACTCTTAAACTGCCCATATGGATAAAAGCATGCCCTAGTGTATCTGGCTGGTTTGTTTGGTTTGTACAGAGGGGCGTACAATTAAATGACACTGACTCGGCATTCAGAGCAATTTCGGCAGGAATTTTGCTTTGGGGGGATGTTATCTTAAGTTTCTTTCTTGTGGTTCCAGCGAAGGAAAGGGGTGGTTAGCTCAAGGAAGGGTGCTCTCTCCGGCTGGACAGTGACAAATGGGCTTCCTCTCCAGCCATAACTCTCCGTCTGAAATAATGTCACGATGCCTGTGGGAAAATAGTGCCCCACCCCACCCCTCTACCCCGGTGAACTTGGTTTCAGTGCGGGTTTAACAACATTCTCATCCCCTTAATTCGTTACGAGATTTGCTATATTTTACCCTGTTTATCACACAATGGCCAGGCCATTGGGCAGAATGAGAACTGCTTCGTGACTTTCCAGGTGCCCAGCCAGCCTGGCAGGACGGACCACTGAAGCTGTGGGAAAGGAGTAGAAGAAGAGCAAAGGCGTTTCCCATGGGCAGTGAAATATCCAGACTGGAAAGAACCAGACCCATTTATTCGGCAGCTTATTGACTTCTGCCACAGTATACACATTCAATTGATTGGGAAAGGGGATACAGGATACTGATTAGGTATAACTGAAATGTAAAACTTAGAACTCAGATGTTAGGACAAAAATGGGTAAAACAGAATGCGGAGACTTATACTTCAAGACCCTACATTTATGCCAGGGGAGGGAAGCCATCTGATGCTGAGCTCCCTGGCAGTCAAGATGTAAAGGGAAGCTCACCTCTTAAATGGCTCCCCCGGGAAAGCAGACATTTTCCAGGCCCTGAGTAAGTATTGCCACTATCCTATAAAGAGCCTCTGGGAGATCAAGTAACACCCCCCCCCCACTCCAACACACGCCTTCCCCCATGCACCCCTCCCATGGGCAGGCTCCTCTTGTTGAGCACACAGTGCCTATTCATTTTAGCAATCAAGGTACCCCTTGCCTGTAGAAGCTGTCCTGAGGGGGGTGAAGGCAAGTTGACTGTGCCTTCGTGCAGCGAAGGAGGGTCGCTTCCTCCAGGAGAGCACAGCCAGGGAAACAACTCAGCAAGGAAACGCTACCTCCGTATCAGCTACCACGTGCTCCTGCGGCTGGACTATGCACAAGGACCCGGATTTTATTCTAAAACTTCCATGCAGGGCTTCAAATGGGACCACGGAAAGACAGGGTGAACAAAACCCCCAACCATGGGAACACAATTGGGTTCCCTGAAGCAATGTTTCAGCCTTTGGTGAAAGCCAAGAAAAGTGTCTAAGGGGAATTTAAGGGAAAACAATTCTATAGGGGTCAAGATAATGTGATTTTAAAACCCCCGCTGGTCTATTTCAAGGCTACCTCGTAGGGTAGATGGACTGAATGTGCTTCAACCAACCCTCTAGAGTCCTCCTTCTCTGCCAAGCTCGGGATGCTTCAGGATAGGTCAGAGGAAGTGGTTAACACCATTTGGCTAAGTCATGGTGCCAGAGGGGCCATTTATAGAGCAACATCCAGGCCAGGGGTAAACCTGCCGGACACTGGGAGAGTTTTCCACCATGGGGTGAGGATGGCAGAATGGAGGGAAGGCTGGGTTATTGGGACAATTTCTACCTCCTCCCTTTTATTTCAATAAATAAGCTCCCTTTTCCTTCTTGAAATTCCCTCTCTTGAGCTGCCTGACTTAATGAGCCATTATTCAGGTGGGCTTAAACAGAAACAGGCTATAAATTATGAAGGCAGCTCAGAAAGCATTTGGTTGCATGGAGTCGAGGATAATATGGGTGGGAGTGGCTTAAAGAGGAATGCTGGAAGTTAAGTCCCTTCAGTGCTGAAGGTGGAAAAGAAGGGGACTTGCTGATCTGAAGGAATCCTCCATAATCCCCTGGCATTGAAAAGCCAACCAAAGACACCGACTTGGCATATTGGGCTATTATATTTTCTACAAACATGATGCCAGGCTGTGGGAGGGCTCCTTGTATCTATAAATGTTCCTCAAAAGAAGTCCTCTTTTGGGAAGAGTCACTAGGAACACCCCAATCATGCAGAGAGGTTAATACAATTGATGCTGGCCATCCAGGAAGCGGGAAGCAAATTTTTCTCTGCTCTAATTGGCCAGAGCCTGGCAAGATGGCAACCAATGAGCATTCAGCAGAGTTTAACCTTCCATCCCTGTTTTCACTGTCAGTCTGGGACAAAGAATAGCTTCACCCTCAGACTCTGAACGCATTAAGCTGGTGGAAAAGGTTTCACCATTGAATAGGTAGTGCATGAGCTACTGAGGCCGCCTAGTACTCCAACGAAAGGCCAGGCAGAAATTCCTCCCACTGTTCATGCAGAGTTTTGTTCATGACCTCACCTATTGTGGTCAACATCTGGAATGAACAACTAATAATTGTAGCAATGCCTTGAGGGGTTTCATCTATTTACATATAAATAGTTCTGACCAGAGCTGGCCACCAACAATGGTTAATTTAATTTACTATCCCCTGGCAAAAGAATAGTCATTGGTTTTCCAGCACTTTTAACCTTGGTAGACCCTTGGGAAATAAAAATTAGATTGAGAGAAAATTACCAGTGGTGGAGAACAGTATAAAAGTGACAGTAACATATATAAACCCCCGGCAGGAGTGGAATAAACTGGCATATTATTGTTCACTGGCTCCCAAAGTTCAATATTTCTTGTGTGATTTACACTTCCACTGTGGTCTCACCCCCTGGAGTAATTCTGGCCACTGCAGGCAGTCTCTCCCAAGATGCATATCCGTGTTACTGTCAGAGAAGGGACAGATTACCTGGCTAAGCAGGGAGAGGTATCTGGACAAAGAGCCGTGAGAAACAGAACTCAACAAATAGGAGTGTAAAGAGATGCCTGGGATGAAACAGGTGAGTGTCTGGGGAAGCTGAGTCTGTGTTTCCAGCTTTCTCCATAGAACTCTATGATTATGTGCTCTGTGGGAGCTCAGCTCTGGGTGGAGGCTCTGGCCAATGCTGCCCTCCCAGCCTCACTGCTCAGCTCTGTATGCTTTCTCTATACGACACCTCCTGTGTTTACACACACACACACACACACACACACACACACACACACAATACACACACAGCTATAACATAATTTTTTTTCTTCCCCGAACCTTTGCTTATGTGGTGTATGCTACCTTGACCACCCTTTCTCTCTCTATCAGTTTTGCTTGCCTGGTTCCTAATGGCACTTCAAAACGTAGCCAGGCATCACCTCCTCTAGGAAGCTTTCCCTGATTACCTCCAGGCCAGTGAGTGCCTTTTTTAGTATCAGCCACCTGAACTTGCCAGTTACATTATTTGTATCTATCTATTCATGTCTTTCTACCCCACCTTCAGAACACATAATAAGTCTGATGTGACCTCTAAAGTACAGAAAAATTGAAGTCCAATTTACGGAGTGTAAACAGACTTAAGATAAAAATGTCTGTAATCCACCCAACACCCTCATTTTACATGTAATGAGGCAGAGAAAAAATTCATCCACTGACACAGTGGCATGATAACTTCTCATGGAGAAAGCAATGTACTTGTTTAGGAGATACTTTGATTAACAGTTTGATTAACAGTAGAGCCTGAGGCCCCAAAAGTTATGCACAAGTCCCAATAAAAGAAACACCAAAGCGCCTTGGATAAATGGTGATCACCATTTACCTTGAGTTTATTTTGCCAAGTATTGTGTGAGCTGAATTTGCAAGTTTGGGGCAGAGAAGAATTGCTCTGCTAATAGAGAAGAGGAGATCTGTGGCACCACACTGGGTGTTGAGGAAGTAAAACACCAGGTGATGTGATAGTAAGAGACGGGGACCCTTGAATTTGCTTGCTATGAGCGATGTGATATAAACTCTCTCCTCTGTCTCCCCTTACAACACCTTCAGCAAATTCTGCTTGGTTCATTAATGCTCTGGTGTGAGCAGATTTTTATTTGAGTTGGAGTAGGAGGGAAGAGGACAAGTGAGTAGTTGACATCTGGATGTTAAAAGAATGGGGAAAATGATTCCAAGACAAACTGGCTGACTTGGCAAAGGACCCTTCACTAGCTACAGGCTGAACCATTTCAGATCCATCAGCTTCTTCTTTCCCTCTCTTGGACATTAAGGATTTCAATGAGCCATTAAGCAGGGTATTCAGGGAAAAGACAAGGATGGGTGGGTTCATTTTGATGAGTTAGTGTCAAGATTTATTGATATCGAATACATGTCAAACAGTTTACATGGATTCTCATTTAAATTCCACAGAATCTCTATGGAGTTGGTGTTATTTCCATTTTAGAGATGAAGAAAGAGGAAATTCAGGACTATGGAGGTAAATTATCCCTAGTCACGCAGTCAGTAGGTGTTAGAGCCTGAATGTGAATCATCTGTCTTTCTACCTTATTACACTATCTCTTAAACAGGGCTGGATGGTGGCTAAGGAAGGGAAAGGGGTGGAGCTGGGAGATAATGCCACCAATTCAGGTTTCTAGGAAAAGAAACTGCTACCATAGAGTACTTTAGTGCCCTAGGGAAGCCAAAGAGGTGTGCTGCTGAGGTAGATAACCAGGGGTCTGGGAATCACGGGACTTGTGTTCGCATAATCAAGGGAAGGAGAGAGCACGGAGCTAGTAATGCAGGCCTATGGAATCGGCAAATCCTGGTTCTAATTATGGCTCTGATTTATTATCTAAAACGGTTCAATTCTCAAATTCCCTTTGGAAATAATCATCATAAACATAAATTTAACAACTAGTCAGAAGAAGAACAACTCTTCTGAATCAGGGAACAACTGTAGCCAGAGAATAAGAGCCCTATATCTCTGCCGATTTGTAATAGCCTCCCGTTAACAAAGCATGAGAGCTCAACCTTGTAATTGCCTTAACTCCTAAAAGTAAATTGAAACCCCTTACCTACGGGATGAATCTTAATTTACAGAAGAGACAATGTTGATAGTGGGGATTGTTTCATGATGATGGGTGGATTACCTCACTTCTTTGAGATTCAGGTCTGTCATCCGTAAAATGACGATAATCATGCACAAAAGTTAGATTTTGTAGATGATGTGAGGTAATGTGTGTAAAGTGCCGAGCACAGGCCTGGAACAGAGCAAACACTCTTTTAAAGGGAGCAGTAATAAGGATGGTGATAAGGATGATGATGCCAACAATGACAATGACAAAAACAGTGATGCAAAGACTGGCCACAATGAGACAGTGATGCGTTGATGTGGATGTGGTGGTAGATGATGATGATGAATATGACGATGACGACGACAAGGACAACAACAAAGACAACAATGCAATGACAAAACCATGATGAGAAGTGATCATGATAGCTGATGTGTTTGTTGATGGCAATGATGTTGTTGAAGGTGGACGAGATAAAGGAAGAAGAAACAAAAAGGAAGGAGGAAGAAAAACAGAAGAAAGAAGAAAGAGGAATTCAAAGAACAAATATTAGGATCACTATGATGCAGTAACTACAACTCGTAAGTGACTGGGTCTCACATAAACCCAAGATGCCCTGTTCCTCCAACCAGACAGACATTCTCTTCCTGATTAGAAGAAACACCAAGCTCATCGATGGACAAGGCCTCTGGGGTCCCCATAACCCTGCTCGTCACCTCGCCCACTACTCCCCCAAGGATGAGAAGGAAACCTTCATCTTTGGATTCTCTGTGTGAAGAGACTATCGATGGCCATGTGCTCACCATAAGCCCCCAAGCCAGATGCTTTCTGTAGAGTGGAGACAAAGCCACGAAGACTAACAAAATACAGGATCTATCCCCAAGAGCCTAGTTTCCAGGTGGACTAAGACCATACCTGGGACAACCTGGCCAAATCACACCCTCCCTGTCATCATTCATGAGATGGAAATGAAGCCTTTCCAAGACTTACAAGAATATGAAATGGACGAATAAGATCCTGTAAGCAAATGTGCTCTGAGCTCTCTGGAGTAGTGACTATGAATACCTTAATTTTCCAATAATTAGGAAATGTGAAATTATTCCAATGATTAAAAGTACGACTTTTAACAAGTAATCTCTCTGATTCTCTAAATGATGAGATAGTGTTTATACACCACATAAGATAGTAATAAGCCTTAATTAAGATAATCTATACAAAGAGTTCAACAGTGTCTTTCTGTGGTACCCTCTGCAACATTAGCTGACGTTAGGAAAAACCAAGAAAATAAAACAAATAAAACGAAAATAAAGCCCTAGCCAGTTTTGCTCAGTGGATAATGTGTCAGCCTGTGGACTGAGGGGTCCCGGGTTCAATTCCAATCAAGGGTCCATGCCTGGGTTGTGGGCTCGATCCCCAGTAGGGGGCATGCAGGAGGCAGTCAATCAATGATTCTCATCATTGATGTTTCTATCTCTCTGTCCTCTGCCCTTATTTCTCTATTCCTCTTCCTTATCTTTCTGTCCTTCTCCTTTCCTCTCTGAAGTCAATAAAAATATATTTTTTTAAAAAAGAAAATAAAATAAATATACCCACAATACTGACCTGATTATGGGAATCCCCTGTTTAAAACTTTCCATGACTTCCTAACAGTTCTAAGGACAGAATCCAAATGCTTAGCATGGCTGGCAAAGCCCTGTATGACCTAGATCCTGCCTCTCTCACAGACTAAATCTTCCTAACCTGCATCCATGCCTTCCAAGTTTCAAGCATGCACTCTTCCACCTTGCTGCTGGCCCTTCTAGAGAGCTCAGCCCCCAGGCTCCAAGGGGCTGCCTTCCTCCAGGAGCTCACAGTCCTTTGATCTCCCAGATCACAGCATAGTCACGTGATGTCCTGGTGATATATATGTTTCCACAACTACTTGGGATGGAGATGGTAAACTGACTGTTAATCTCTACCATCTAGCATAGCACCTGGCAGAGAGTAGAGCCCAATAAATGCTTGCTGAGTGAAGAAATGAGTACATGAGTATGGGGATTGGTCATCAGCAGGGGACAGAGAGGAGGAACAAGGGGGTTGAAGGGTAGAGGAAGCCTGATGGAGGGTGATACCCAAGCGGGATCTTGATGGACAGGCAGGATTTACCCAGCAGATAAATGAGCAAGAGTATTCCAGAAAGAAAGGACAGCATGGACAAAGCACAGGTGCATGACGGAGCACGGTGCACTGGGAAAACTTCATATAACTATGCAGCACTGAAACACAGGACTCCGGAATAGGGTGGTGCGAGATGATGCTGGGATGAGTGTGCAGCCAAGGAGCCTGCCTTTGTGCTGTGAGCATTGGGCAGCCCCTGAAGAAGTCAGCGCTGAGGAGTGATCTGGTCAGACTGCAGCAGGAGATTAGTGACTGGGACCTATTATCTTTCTTTGATTATTTCCCATTCTTTCTTCCAAACCTCCCACCTCCTTTCCTCATCTTCTCAAATATATTCTTTCTTTTTCAGAAGTGTCCATTTACATGGCTTTTTTTTTTTTTTAACCCAGGATGTCAGAGAATCATCAAGTTAGCTAGGTGGTCCTAAACGGCACCAATTGGGATACAGGGGGATAAAATTCCATTCTGACATGGCCCAAAACACTAAGAGACACTTCTCCCCAATATGAGGGCTCTATAAATGGCCTGAAAATTAGTCAGCAATGATATCTTTTTTTAATCACATTATTTTATTTTTTAAATTTTTATATTTTATTGATTTTTTTACAGAGAGGAAGGGAGAGGGATAGAGAGTTAAAAACATCAATCAGCTGCCTCCTGCACACCTCCTACTGGGGATGTGCCCGCAACCAATGTACATGCCTTTGACTGGAATCGAACCTGGGACCTTTCAATCCGAAGGCCAACGCTCTATCCACTGAGCCTAAACCGGTTAGGGTGGCAGCAATGATATCTTTATCTTGATATAAAGAGAACATGTTTGTCACTTGCTTAAAATAATTATTTACCCAAGAATGCCCCATGATCAACGCATTTCTTTGTAAATTGTAAATATACAACTCTTCTCATTCTTCCTCGTTGGTGGAGCTTCTGACTTAACCTCTTTCAACGCAGAATACCCCAAAAATCCCAATGAGGAGCATGGTTAAGGAAGTTATTCTAAGGCAATGGTTATCAAACTCAAAGTCATAGACTTCTTTGGGGATTAAGGTTAAGATTTAGATTTAAATAGTATGAGTTAGATTTTTGTCCATTGTAACCAGGAAATCCCTACTGGTATGCAAGGACGCAGGATGTCAGAAACAAGAAAAAGTCAGGTCTCATCCCAAATCTTCTGACTCCCAGAGCTCTTTCACTGCAGCAAGCATAGGCCAAAATGAAAGCCCTAGTTGATATATCTTTTATTCTGTCCAAAGACCTGTGTGGCCAGTGTGAGCTGGATCTTGCTTCAAGAAAGCCCTGTTTCTGGGAATATCATGAAAGGAATGTACATGCCTAAGAAATGCTGCCCGTGGATGTAGCAAGTTGACAGAACAGCTCTGGAGGGCCAGATGGATCCCAGACAGCTGCGACTTGATGGAGGCGCTCCATTTGGCAGGACCAGGGAGAACCCAGCATGACCCACATCAATTAGCAACCTCTTCCGAGAGAGGATGGCTACAGCACATCGCTGCACTCCAGAGTCATGCAGCCACTAGAAATAATGGTTATGTCTCCATAGCAACACGCAGACATGTTTGATGTCATTTAAAAGAGAATACACCGCAAGTATCATTCATTACTGAAGGGATTATGACTTGGCACATACTCGCTAAAAAGTAATTTTGCAATATGCATCAAAAACCTTTAAAATAAAATAAATCATGACTTTTGATTCCACAATCATCCTCATCTCCTGTAAGAGTCTACCCTAAGCAAGAAATGTAAACACAGATTTTCTAAACAAGAATGTTCATCACAGCATTATTTATAATGATAGTGATAAAAGAAAGTAGTGCCCAAATGCCAATGTAGAAAATCAATTAAGTATATTATGATGTATAGCCATGGGATGGAGAACTATGATAGCCATCAAAAATATGTTTAGAAAGTCCAGCTGGCATTGCTCAGTGGTTGAGCATTGACCTATGAACCAGGAGGTCACAGTTCGATTCCCGGTCAGGGCACATGCCAGGGTTGCAGGCTCGATTATCAATGTGGGGTGTGCACGAGGCAGCCAATCAATGATTCTCTCTCATTATGATGTTTCTATCTCTCTCTCCCTCTCCCTTCCTCTTTGAACTCAATAAAAATATTTTTAATGTGATTAGAAATAATCTTAAAATATTCACACTGTGGTAGGTTAAAAAGCAGGGCACAAATTGCACATACAATATGATAACCAATAAATAATACATGGTCTGCATTTTAATTTTTACTTACCTGAATCTGGTGATGAAGCTTGAGTTATGGACTCAGAGCTCCTCTTATGGGTTTATTTGCATAGGTGCTCTTCTGCAGCTAACACGTAAGCAAGGAGTTCCTAAAGAGAAGAAAATAAGGACAAGTAAAGCACAATGTACAATGTAACAGCCTCTGATCCCAAACGTTGAAATTTATGAGGCTCCCACTGAGGAGAAGTTCTAGGCAGAATTGAAAAATCTCAAATGTCACTTCTTCAGGGAAGCCTTCCCCCACATGAGGTCCCATGCCACTGATACATGCTCTCAAAGCACTTTATGTTTCTCCTTCAACGCACATAATCAATGTTGTCATCATATAGTAGATGACAGGCAATTCCCACTCACCAGTCCTGCCTCATTGAATATGGCAGCCACTAGTTTTAAATTGTACATCATCATTGAAATCTAAGTGTAAATTAAATCAAGCAAAAAAGCCAAAAATCCATTTCTTGATTTCACCATTAAGGAGATGTTTTCATTAATAAGAGGTCCTTGATACAAACAAGAAAAATGAAATCACACCTGCCCCTTAGAGTTGTCCCTTTGTCTAACAACCTGCACCTTCAAGATCTAGTTATGAACACATTTTGTAAAGAATTCGCAGAAAAAAAATGATGATAAATGAGCTCTGAACTCTATCCATCCATCCAAGGGAGGGGCATCAGCCCTTGAGAGCATGGATGGCATAATCATTTCCAACTGCTCAGGACTAAATCTGTACTGGAAGTAGCAGATCCCTGTCACTGGGGCCAGGGTTTAGGATGACAGAGCTGAGGAGCTGGCTGGTCCGTTGTCTCTTAATCACTGATATTTTTCCGCCTTAACATCTTGGGTCTGCACATGACCACGAGTGCTATGAGCTTGGGAAGCTCTAGAATAGTGGTTCTCAACCTTCTGGCCCTTTAAATACAGTTCCTCATGTTGTGACCCAACCATAAAATTATTTTCGTTGCTACTTCATAACTGTGGTGTTGCTACTGTTATGGATCGTAATGTAAATATCTGATATGCAGGAGGTCTTAAGCGATCCCTGTGAAAGGGTCATTATACCGCCAATGGGGTCGCGACCCACAGGTTGAGAACCGCTGCTCTAGAAGACCCAAGCTATTTTACCTCTGTTTGCTGCCCCCCACACAACAGAAAAAAAAAAAAAAGCAACATTTAAGAACCTCAATGTGGACCTGCAAGAAACTGCACTCTAACACACTTCCTTGCCTACAGGAGGTGCTTGGATAAATGTTGAGTGAACAGATAACGCTCAGTGTTGGAGAGCTGGTACCTGGTAAGTACCATCCACTCATTCATTCAACAAATATTCACTGGGCATCTACTGGGTGATAGGCAATTTTAGGCACTTGGAGCTACACCAGTGAACAAAACAGAAATAGACAAAGATATTTATTTGCCTTCATGAAGCTTCCCTCCCAGGCTGGTTGTCAGCCTTGGCTGAATATTAGACTCTCCTGGGGAGTTTTGAAACATCCCAATGCTTAGGGACACATACCCCAGACATTCTGATTAAAGTCATCCAAGGTAAGGACTAGAAATGGGCATTTTTAAAAAACTTCCCAGGTGGGTCCAATAAACCAGTCACCTGGGGAAGCTGAGAAACACTGCTCTAAACCGCTGGTTCCCAGGGAGTGGCCCCAAGCCAGCAGCACCAGGGGCAACGGGAAGCTTGTTAGGAAGGCAAGTTCTCAGGCTTCTCCCACCATGTACAGACTCCGGAACTCCAGGAGTGCGGCCCAGCAAGCTGTATTTTATCAAAGTCTTCAAGTGACTCTTTCAAAAGTCATTCAAAAGTTTGAGAGCCTCTGCTCTAAGCAAAATGGACTGGGTAGCTGAGTTTTCAAAGACAGAAGAATCCTGCTATCTATCTTTTCCCAGTGACCTCCTGCCAAGTCATTAGCCCTGGACAGGAATCAGAGGACAGCCTCCCGGAGTTGGTACCTGACTACCATGCTGCTGGGTTTGTAGAGGCTCTCACCAGCCACGCCAGGCATGGCCTTGCTAACGGGGGTTCCTCTCCCCCCTTAGTTCCTCAACTAGCAATTCCTCCCCTCAAGTGCCAATAAGTTTGACATAGACACCCTCCAGCTGACTTCATTATACTAAAATGCAAGTGTGATTGGCCCCCATGGCCATCGGATGTCCTGATCTCCTTCCCATAGGGCTACCAGGAAAGGGCATACACTCATACACAGACATGACCCACTATGGCACATACAGATAGAGTCTCATTTTACAAAATGCCTTCCTATGCTAATCATCCATGTGAATGTCAAAAACACACAAGGTCGCATTGTTCACTGTCAAACACACATTTACATCCTCTTACATTGTCTAGACCAGTGATGGCGAACCGATGACATGTGTGTCAGAGGTGACACGCGAACTCATTTTTTTTTATTGATTTTTCTTTGTTAAATGGCATTTAAATACATAAAATAAATATCAAAAATATAAGTCTTTGTTTTACTATGGTTGCAAATATCAAAAAATTTCTATATGTGACACGGCACCAGAGTTAAGTTAGGGTTTTTCAAAATGCTGACACGCCGAGCTCAAAAGGTTCTCCATCACTGGTCTAGACACACACACAGTACACATACACGCGCACACACATCACATTTTACCAGTGATTCTCAATTTGTCTGCACATTGTCCTTACCTAGGAGCTTAAAAACATTCTGATGCCCAGTCCACAGCCCACAACAATTAAATCTGAATCTGCGGAGTTGGGACCCAGGTATCTGTGATCTTAAGAGCTACCCAAGTGGTTTCAATGTGCAGCTAAGGTTGAGAACTACTGCTCCACACCATGCCCCATGGCTAACAAAACAGGAGAAGCAAGAGGGTCCCAGCTTCTTTCAGAAAGGAAGAGATAAGAGGGATAGGGGAGACTGGAATGCAAAGACTTCCAAGGTCTCCTGCGGCACCCCCTGATCCACAATTACTTGGACCACTCACCTTTTGTTGTTGTTTATTTTTCAATTGGTTTATGTACAATATCATTTTAGCTTTCAGGTGTGCAACCTGAAAAGGTTGGACATTTATATAACTTATAAAGCGATCACCCTGGTAAATCTAGTACCCATCTGATTAACTAATCCTATGCTGAACTTTACATCTCCGTGACTATTCTGTAAGTACCAATTTGTACTTCTTAATATAGCCACCTTTTCCCCGTACCCCCAACCTCCCTCCCCTCTGGCAGTTATCAAAATATTCTCTGTATCTATGGGTTTGTTTCTGATCTCCTTAAACTATGCTCTTTTTTAAATTCTTTTTTTTTCGTTTTGCTGTTCTGATTGGGTGTTTTCTGCTTCCTTATCTTCCAATTTGTTAATTTGATTTTCTGCTTCATTTACTCTACCGTTGATTCCCTATAATGTCTTCTTCATTTCAGTTAGTGTATTCTTCATTTCTGACTGGTTCTTTTTTTCGTGTTTTCTAGCCCAATTTTTATATTTCCTATCTCTTTGCTGAAATTCTCACTAAGTTCATCTGCTCTTCCCTAAGTTCATTGAGCATCCTTATGACCAGTGATTTGAACTCTGCATCTGATAGATTGTCTCTATTTTATTTAGTTCTTTTTCTAGAGTTCCTTTATTTGGAACCTGTTTCTTTGTCTCCTCATTTTGGCAGCTTCTCTGTGTTTTTTGAATTAGGTAGAGCTGTTACATCTCTCAGTCTTAGTAGAGTGGCCTTCTATAGTAGGGGCCCTGTAGGGTCCAGGGGCACAGTTTCCCTAGTCATCTGAGATAAGCACTCCAGGTGCCCCCACCATGTCAATTGTGTGTACCCTCCTGGCACAAGTTGAGCTTTGATTGTTTTTGGCACATCAATGGAAGGGATTTATCCCCCAGGCCAATTGGCTAGGAGGATTGGCCACCACAACAGCAGAGGAGCTGCTATGCAAGGGCTGACCCCATGGAACAGGACTCACTTCAATGCAGCTCTGGTACCCAATGAGTCCACCCCTTGAGTATGTCACTTACTGAGGTGGTTGGGAGGTGCACCAGCATTGTCTAAAACTGACCACCAGATGCGCTGGCTCTAGGGTCTCCTGGGTGGTGCAGGCCAAGATCAGGTGCCCAGGGCCACCCAGCATGAGCTACAGAGCTGTCTACCCCACTGGGTTTCCCATGGGAATAAAATTAGACAATTCTGAAGCCACAAGGAACTGGAAAAACAGCAGATTCTCAAGAAATGCACATAGGGTAGGTAATTGCAGTGGAGAGGTGATTGGTTTTACCAGCACTTTGCTCGTGGGCAGTAAAGGACAACTGACTTAAGGGACCTCTGAAGACTCCAGAGTAGGTCCGAGAAGTTGAATGACAGGTGGGACTCCAATCCCTTGGGTGCCCCTTCAGCTCTTAGAAACAGGCTTCAAAGGTAAGTAACCAGAAACCGATTTTGCTTGAATGTCACACTGTTACATTCTCTGAGTGCTTACTATATGCAAAGCATGATGATACAGAAATGGGGAAAAGCACTCAGTTTCTTCCCAAAGATGTTCCTCATCTACTAGAAGAGAGACACAAGCAAAACAATTTTAGGAGCTCTTGCCCGGCTGGAGTGGCTCAATTGGATGAGTGTTGTCCTGTGCACCAAAAGGTTGCCAGTTCAATTCCCAGTCAGGGCACACACTTGGGTTGCAGGTTCCATTCCCAGCCAGGGAGCTTACAGAAGGCAACCAATCAATGTTTTACATCAATGTTTCTCTCTTTCTCTCCCTTCCTCTCTCTAATCATGTCCTCAGGTGAGAATTTTTTTTAAAAAAAGAAGAAAAATAATAGAAGCTCATACAAGGTACAGCATAGCATAGAGCAGGGAGAAGTACATTATATCAGGAACTGGAGGAATGACGAGGAGATGTTAGAAAAAACTACACAAAAATGGTAATGCTTCAACTGGGTTTATGAAGGATGAATAGGAGTTTTCCAAGAGAAGGAAGTGTCAGAGGAAAGTAATTCCTAGCAAAGGGGGCAACAGGTACAAAGATATAAGAGCCTAAAATGCTCTGATGTGTTCTGGGATCTTGAAACCCACTCTTAATGGAGTCATATGAAGCGGTATAAGGCTGCCATGTCGACTAGTATACATATAGTGCATAGTGTTTACTTGTCAATAGAAGTAGCAATGAATGAACTACATAGTTGTTATTATCAGAGATATCAAACGCCGTGACAGAATTCCAACCACAGAGAAAAATATGTATATGTATAGTAGAGGTTTGCCTTATAGTTAATACATTATCTTTTCTTTTCTTGTCCCATATTCACAACTCTTTGAAATGGATTACATGGCTAACTAATTTCAATGTTCAAAACTAGGCTTTTTCTTTTCTTTTTTTTTTTTTTTTAACAAAAACTGCACAAATATTGAGGGCTTTTAAAAAAGTAGTTTATTTGTTCCTTAGTTGTTAGCTGCTGTCTGCCTTCAATATCTTATTCAGGAAGGGGATGACCCAAGGGCACAAGCTTCCCTCCTCAGCCTTGTCTGAGTTTGGCTTCCAGAAAGTCAAGTTTGGTTAGTTATTTGTAAGATAACGGGCCACCAGAGAGCCCTTGCTTTTGTAGTGGAGACTTGGAGGCTAATTCTAGGACTAGCTGCCAAAAGAGCTTTGGGCTTCACAGACCATGTGAGCAAACTTACCCTGGGTGGCCAAAACTGAAATTGATCTACCTGGCAAACGTACTGGCCAGAGAGGCCTTCCTTGAAGAATCCTGTTAGGATATGATGTACACAGTTCAGAGGAGTGGGAAACACTCTTCAGCTGCCTCATGCTGAATCTGCCCCACTGCCCCTAGCTAACCAACCACCCCGCCACCCCGCACATTAGCCGTGGCCAGGCCCAGCCAGCCTTGAGATACATGGGTCCCACTCGGCGAGCGGAAGGCAGTGCTCACTGACAGAATGTGAGTCAGGGAATGATGGGGGCACAGAGCCTCAATGCATCTAGAGAGTCCACATGAAATTGTTTCATGATATGGGAGCATGAGAAAAAAGCCATGTTCTAGAATAGCCCGTTATTTTATATACAAATTGACACTGGCACGTTAACTAAATAAATTAAGTAGACATTTGATTTTCTCATCTGCACCTCTGGAAATTTATGCATTTAAATTGGTGTATTTATATATTTAAGCATGTAAGTATCTCATTAAAGAAACAGTGTCACAGTATATTCAAGGGATACAGAATAATATATTATTGAGTGCTATGAGAGAGGACCAGGGACCTGTTAGGATTAGGAAGGAACCTTGGGGTGGCCATACCTTTAAGCCATTAGCCCTGTCCTCAGGTACCACCTACAAGCGGCACTGCACCCACTTGGAGGGTTCACATTCCTGGTCTGAACTTCTCCCCATGACCTCTCCTCCACCTCTTTCCACTCTGCCTTTGACATTCCCAGGTATTGACCTCACTTCCTGTTCACCCGTTCTCACCCCCTCTTCTCTCTTTAAACCTTAGGCTGAAAACTACTTTCTTGACCCTGTCCTCACTTATTTTTCTTTGCACTGTTCATATCAGCATCGTGGAGGCATACTTTATGTACAATAAAATGTATCCACCGTACTTGTACAGCTTGAGGAGTTTCAACAAATGCTTAAACCTATATATCCACCACCCCATTCAAATATAAAGCCAAGGAATGCCCTCATGCCCCTCATGGCTAGTCCTTTCCATCTCTGCCTGTTCCAGGATCGAATATGAATGGAATCAGATAGTATGTGCTCCTCTGTGTCTGGCTCCTCTCACTCGGAGTGATGATTCTGAGGTTTATCCATGTTGTTCACGTGCTGGTCATTTATTCTTTTTTGTGGCCAAGGAAGATTCCATTTTATGAATCCATCACTACTCACTTATCCATTGAGTATGACTATGTAAAGTATCTGTAAACATCAAAGTCCTGCAAGGCCTTTGTCCAATGTTGGGAAACGATTATTCATGTATCATGTCCAGTTGTCTAACTGCTTACAGTGACTCCATTATGGCCAGTAGTGGGATGGAAGCATCTTTAGTTTTTGTCCACAATTTTGCCTTGTTGCCCAGATCTGCTATCCCCATCTTCTTCAAGAATGTGCTCTTAGGTTCAACTCTAAGACCCTTCTACCACCCACTCCCAAAGTATTCCCACCATCTATACCCCTGCCCTGAAAACGGGAGATATTTAGTTAAAACTCAGACTCTGGTGACCAGGTTACCTTCACCAATGACAAGTCCTGGAAGCACGTCCTCCCCCCGCCCCCGACATAATAGAATCAGCAGGATACTTTGCTCTGTCCTATCCTTCCCTAAACCCTTAACCCCAGTCTCATCAAGAAAAGCTCAAATTGAGGCACAATCTACAAAACACCTGACCAGTACCCTTCAAAACTCTCCAGAGGTCATGAAAATCAGAGATGAGAAACTGTCACACCTCAGAGAAGACTAAAGGGACACAACATATAAATGTCACGTGGGCCCTAGCTGGTTTTGCTCAGTGAATAGAGCGCTGACCTGCAGACTGAAGGGTCCCAGGTTTGATTCTGGTCAAGGGCACATGCCCAGGTTGGGGGCTCGATCCCCAGTAGGGGGTGTGGAGGAGGCAACCAATTAATGATTCTCTCTCATCATTGAGTTTCTATCTCTCTCCCTCTCCCTTCCTCTGTGAAATCAATAAAATCAATCCGTCAATCAATCAATAAAATAAAAATTAAATAAATGTCATGTGATCTCCTGGAACAGAAAAAGAACACTTAGTGAAAAGATTGATGATGTCTGAATCTATCTCGCTCCCTTACAGTGTTTTGGACAGGTTCAAGCCTTGGACTGATGAGAGGGCACAGTTCTCTCATTGCCACGGGCAAGTCCCAGCTTGGAGAGCAGGGCCCTCCCAGCACAGTTATGGCCAGTTGGCCTGATCGCCGCCAACTGCCCCCCCCCCTGCACCAGCCTGATCGCCCCAACTGCCCTCCCTGTCAGAAGGTCTCCCAGTCTAATTAGCATATGACCCTTTTATTAGTATAGATTGCTGCCCTGTTGACATAACCAGAAATCCTTCTTGTGGCTTTTATGCACAGGTTGGCCAAGAAACTGCCCCAAACCAAGGAGAGAGAGGCTCAAGTCTGAGCATAGAAAAGATGTGTTCCGACACAAAGCAAATCCCAACTAGCCGCAAGAGGAGGAAGACAAAGCTGAGGGGGGCACACACTGTCCAAGGTTCTTTGGGTCTCAATACACCACCTAATGCCCTGCCTTTTCCATCATTTTCTCTTTTCTGCTGGGAAGCAAAGCTCTCTGGTGTGGGTGAGGCGACCGTTTTACAAACCCTGCGCTGGGCTCTAGTTTTATTTCCCGAGGTTAACCATCTAAATAAATCTGCTCTGCCTCACCTCTGCTAAACTGCTGGAGAAATGATGTCTTGCAGTCAACCCAGGTCAGATCTGTACTTTCTCCCTCTGAAGGCTGCCTTTGGTAGAAGTTCTCGCTCTATCTAATGAACCAATATTGGCTTAACTACATGTTAATAACAAGTTGAGTTCTATGCAAACTTTTTTTTTCTGGGGGGTGAGGGGTGAGAGGAAGGAGGACTGGGGGAAAGAAAAAGTATATTATACTTGCAAAGTTCCTGAAACAGATAGTAGTTCTAGAATTTATGTTACTCTTAATGGATGTGGTAAAATATCTTTCAAGGGTGTCTTACCCTTAGGGCTCTCATTCTCCTTCCCAGTAAGATCTGACCACAGATAACTCCCAGTGCCCCAGGTCATGCAGCTTCCATGCTGGGAGAAAGCCTTTCACCCTTGGGCTCAATCCTTTTTCTTTTCAATACCAAACCATTTTCTTGACAAGTCAACATGAATTGTGTGCACAAGCAAACAAAAGCCACATCTCCTGGTGGATCCAGCTAAAGATTTAGGGAAGTTCGTGTGGGTTCCTCCAGAAGTAAACCCTGAAATAAGGATTCAAGTCAAGTAATTTATCAGGAGGTGACCCAAGGACAGGTGAGTAGAGTGAAGACAGTGAGGCAGGGCAGGGAAAGAAACCATTATAAAGGGTGTCATGAGATAAGTCCCCACTGTGGGCCACTGGGGCTTAGCCACACTGTCCCACTCTGGGGCCAGCACCAAATATGCACTTTGGGAGGGAAACCCAACTGTCAATCATCATAGGTTGGTGGCTACTCCTGGGAGATGTTACGTTCCCAGGACTTCAAGCCTCCATGAGTGTGGGCAAAGTGGGCTTGAGTGACCACAGAGAGCTTTCAAGCAAAGAGACACAAGGGCTAGCAACTGACCCACTTCCGTGGAAATGGTGAGAGCTGCAGGGATGTGGGCGGGGCACCTGCAGGAACAGTGGGTCAGAGCAGAGATGGGGATGGAGCCCAGCCTTCAAACTGTGTTGGGCAAACCCCATCTCTTTCTTTGGCAGCAAGAGAAGAAAGCTTGCTGCCATTTTCAAATATGGTGTGATAGCTAGTCCGGCTCCACGTGCCTGCTGGGGAACTCGGGGTGCAATGCCCCAGCTTTCCCTCCTCTTCCATATGGTCCTTGGAAATGGCACAGCAGACAGATGACTGAGCCACCAGGGCAGGTTCTGCCACTGATGGTGACATTGGGAAAGGCTCTCAACCTCCTTGGACTCACTTCCCTCCATCTGCAGGGTGTGAATAGTAAGAGCTATCTCATTAATACTTATCTTGAATAAAAGCTAAAATTATCTCGAGTCTGTAATTGAGGAAACTGGGGTGCTCAGTGTTGCTGGGAGAATCAAATGAAACAATATACTCATAAGGAAACAGCATTCTACAAAGATAAGCTAGTGTTAATGAGAACACCAGGAGAACAGTATTTTGGAGCCAAGTTGGCAAAAATATAGCCATCCCCAGGCCGTCCTTGGGTTATTAAGAATGTTGTAATTGCCCTAACCAGTTTGCTCAGTGGATAGAGTGTCGGCCCGTAGACTGAAGAATCCTGGGTTCAATTCCAGTCAAGGACACAGGCCCAGGTTTCAGGCTCGATCCCCAGTGGAGGGCATGCAGGAGGCAGCCGATCAATGATTCTCATCATTGCTGTTTCCATCTCTCCCTCTCCCTTCTTCTCTGAAATCAATAAAAATAAAAAATAAAAAGAATATTGCAATTGATGTATGAAAATGGACAATAGTTTTAAAGATTGTAAGACACATAAAAACCAAATGCAACCCATTACTCTTGTTTGGATCCTGGCTTCAAAAAATAGTTATGGGACAACTGGAGAAATCTGAATATGGACTAATTTATTAGATGATATTAAGAAATTACTGTTAATTTTTACTGTGTGCGATAATTGTATGGTGATTATGTAGAAAAATAATCTTATTCTTTGGAAATGCCAATTTGCATAGTTAGGTGTAAAGTGTAAATGTTAACAAATCCAAGGTTATAGCTCTATGGGTCTTCATTATACTATCTTTACAATGTGTTTGAAAAGTTTCATAATCAAAACTTCACAATGTTTTTAAGAAATGTTTAAATAAACACTTCAGACATGAGAAAAACAGAGAATGCAACTGGGTTTTAACTTTGTTATTATGTTAAACCCTAGTTCATTAATTTTTTATTGAAATTCTTATTGATATAATTGTAGGTTCACATACACTTGTAAGAAATAATACAGAGTCCCTGTATACATTTTTCCCAGTTTTCCCCAATATTAACATTTCTCAAAACTATAGTATACAGTTGGCCCTCCATATCCATGGATTCTTCATCCACTAATTAACCTCCTGTAAATAAAAAATACATTTTTAAACTCCCAGAAAGTTCCCAAAAGCAAAACATGAACTTGCCATGCACTAAGCACTAACTACACTGAATCCACATGAATGGAGTAATGTGTACCCCGCTTTAGCCTACTTGCAAATAGAGGTTATATGCAAATACTACACCATTTTATCTGAGACCTGAGCACCCCCAGGTTTTGGTGTCTACAGGAGTCCTGGAACCAATTTCCTTGGACACAGAGGGACGACTGTCATATCATATGCAGGACATTGATAGGTATAAAATCTATTGATCTTATTCAGATTTCCCCATTTATGTCTATGCCCATTTTTGTGTGTATTTTTAGTTGTATACAATTTTCTCACATGTGTAAGTACATGTGTCAACTATCACATCAAGCTACACAATACTTTTTAAATATATTTTTATTGATTTCAGAGAGGGAGAGAGAGAGGAAAAAAAAACACCAGTGATGAGAATCATTTATCAGCTGTCTCCTGCATGCATCCTACTGGGGATTGAACCAGCAACCTGTGCATGTGCCCTGACCGGGAATCAAACCATGATCTCCTGGCTCATAGGTCAACAATCAACTGCTGAGCCACACCAGCCAGGCAAGCTACACTATAATTTCATGACCCCAAGTATCCTGCATGTTGGCCTTTTATAAAATTGCATCCATTTCGTTCTCCACCTGCACCCTTCCCCACCTCTAAACCTTGGCTCATCTCTTTCTAAAACTATATTATAAGAGTCATATTGCATGCAACCTAAAAAGTCAGCATGCAGTGACAGGTAAGCTGGGACTAGGAACCAGAAGACCTACGTTTGAGCCCAAATTCACTGATGTGGAAAATTTCTGAGCGTGGGAAGTCCTGGACCATAATAAATCTACACCCACCATACAGGCCCCTGTCAATTAAAACTCTCCTGATCACACCCCGACTTGACTGCTAACTTCTTTTACATTTCAGCAGATGGTCTGACCTTCTCAGGATCCGCCTTACACTCAGAAAAACAGGCTGTGCAACTATTAGAATTCCGCGCCACCAGAAGAGGACGGATACCGCAGCAAGAGGGTGCTTTGCACTCTTAGAGTCTAAGTCGTGACACATGCACCTGTCTTCAGCCTAAGTGGCTCCAACGTTGCTTAATTTATGTCCAATTATTTATTATGCTGTAATGTCTTCTCCAATTACTAATAGATAATTGCATAAGAGGAAATGAAACCCAGCATGCCGGGCTAATGTGACATCATTTTATGGGCCCATTCCTGGCTTAGAAACACTTGCTGAAATGGGGCCCAAGTGATTTAGTACAGTGAATGCAGGTAGACAGCCCCCCAACCTTTAATTAGTTTCTGAACTTATTTAATGAAGCACCGTGGGTCCTGAAAGCTGTTACTGCTTAGAATTCAACATGCCATACAATTCAGGGAAAGGAGCCTAGGAAGGAAAAAAGGCAAACTGCTGATGGCTCAAGTTCCTGATGTGACTGGCTCAGCACCACAAGCATTCATCTTGGGTAAAAGTCAGATCCAAAACCAATGGGCAAGAAATGTGATTATTTCCTAGAACTGAACTTATTTTGCATTTCCAGAGCTCCCGTCACAGGGAGGGTAAGTAGAAACATAGTCCCAGTGGCTTTGGGGTTGTTCTCTGCGGGGGGTTACCTGGCTGCCTTTAAGCAAGTATGGCTTCACCTCTCCATGCATTGCCAACCTGGTTCCAGTTCCTGCTTTTCTGGGTGAGGCCTGGGATGAAATGCAGCCCTCCCATCACCATGAGCATTAATTCTAGGTAAGCAGCACCTGGATTCAGGGTCTCCCTTTCTTCTCTCTCCAGGGCCACCGCCATGACCAGCAATGTCCCAGTCAGTGTCCCCTGTCTAAGCTCAGCTGCTCCTTGTGTTTCTCCTCTCACTCAAGTTATGCACCTTTTGTGGCCTTTTCTATATGAGCTAAACATGGGAGATCACAGATCAGAGTTTGAAAGCTGGCAGAGAACTCAAAAATAACTTAATACAATGCCCTTTACAAGGCGGTCAGGTGGGAGTGGGGGTGAAGTAGGACTTTAAAACAACAGGATGAGAGAATTCTCTGGCGTGATAGAACTTTCCCTTGTCCCAACTTTGGTTGTGGTTATATGACTATGTAACTGTGTTAGAGTATACAGAACTAGACACAAAAAAATCACTTTTACTATATGATAACTTAAAGGAAATTTAACTAAAAAAGAAACAACAACATAGAACCAGCATGGTTGAGGGTTGGGATCCAAATCTTGAACCCTATAAAACTACTTCCTAAAACAACTACAACTTAGTTGACAAAGCATATATACTTATACGTGTCCCTGAAATCTTGACTTGCTAAATATTTATATCATGTCTAAGTCTATCTATCTATCTATCCACCCATAGATAGATAGATAGATAGATAGATAAACAGATAGATAGTAGAGAGATGGAGATGGTGATAGAGAGAGATATTCTTCTCCCAAGAGCTTAGCGTAATGTCTGGTACATAGTAAGCGCTCATAAAACATTTGTTGAATAGAAATGAATTAGCAATCTGCTCAAGAAAACACCATGAAAGAATACCAGTGAGAGACCAGGTACACAGTGGGGGCAGCTTGAACTTGTGGCCTCCCGTGCTGTTTGCTTACTTGCTCAAAGCCCTGCCCGGTGGTGACTCCCCTAATCATCTGTCCTAATAAAAAGCCAGTACTAACAGCAGTGTCACATTCTGTCGTCAGCTCAGAGGCTTTCAAGGGACCCACAATGGTTTTTGCTCTGACCTGTCTCTTGAGCTCCAGGCTCATATTGACCTGCAGTTTCAACAGCCCAATTTCAATGATTTCTAGTCACCGCGAACTCCACAAAACCCAAATAGAACTGTTGAATTCCTAGTCCCTAGATAAAACTCCAAGCAAAACAAAACTGTGTCTTTCCCGTTTCAGTAAATGACACCACCAGGCACCCAGTTGCTCGAGCCAAAACGAAAATGTCACTCTCGATTCATGCCATGCTCTCAGCTTCCCAATGCCAGCCCTTCCACTACATCGGATTCTCGTCCTCTCTCCATCCTCACTCCACCCCTCTCATCCTGCTCGTCATCTCTCACTTGGAAAACTGCTAGTCTTCTCGCTGACCTCCAGCTTCCAGGCCTGCCCTGCTGCAGGGCATCCTCTGCAGAACACACTGGTCTTTTAAATGAAAATCACATCTGGCCAAGAAAAACTTACCGGGCTTCCTTTCATGCACAGAATACAATCCATCGCAGGGCCCTCTGTGCGTTGACCCTTGCCCCTCTCTCCAATCTCATCTCTTTGTACTGTCCCTCCTGCTCATACTTCAGCCACGTTTGCCTTTTTTTTTTTTTTACTGTGGATCAAATAACACCAATCTCATTCTTAGGCCCCTCTCCGTGTTTTCCTTACCCTGGGCTGGCTGCCTGCC
>NW_006287910.1:1937642-1950435 GCF_000327345.1 Myotis davidii | reverse complement strand
TGAGACTTCTTTGACCACCCAACCCAAAAGAGCATCTTTCAAGTTAAAGAGTATTTGTTCTTTTCACCATAGAACCTGATATTTTTATTTATAAAAAGTAAGCTGCCCGTTGTCCTCCTCGGGAACAGAAGTCTCGTAAGTGTAAGGTTCTTTCTGCCTTATTCTCTGCTACAGGTACAAGCCAAGAACAGTGCACCTCGCCGGGGTGCAGCAAATGCTTGCTGAGTGAGTTAACTGGAGAGGAGTCACAGGCACTGCCTGCAAGGAAAAGTAATGGGCTCTCCTTGGAGAAACTCTGAAAACTGCACAATCGGGCTGACATATTCCAGAACACGTTTACAGGAACAATCTCTAAAGTACCAAAGAGTTCAGTGAAAAAAACTACAGCCCAGGGGCAAGAACGTCCTTCTCTTTGTGGTAAAACGTTAACACTCAACACTTAGGAAAGTCTCCCCTCAGCCAGAAGGGCGCTTTCTCCAGGGTAAAGAGCATGGCCGGTGTTCAGGGCATGAATTAGTATGTTTGTTGGGCCACATCCCCAGAGACAGGCCACTTGTCTCCTCAAAGGTACAGCTGTCTCCAAAACATGGTAAAGCTCTCCAATCGGCAATTTATATGTGCAAACTTAACAGATTGCATGATGTTGATTTATGGTGACAATTAGGAACGTATTACCAAAGTCTATTTCACCATTAACATCCCTGGGGACGGGATAAATTTTAAATCTTCAGGCTGCTTCTCCCCTAAAGGCTAGGATCTTGGCTAAGGACTTAGAGATTATAAATTTAACAAAGGATGAAAATTGCAAGAAGAGAGTCTTGATCAGCAAATAATGAGTTTAACCAGCATTGCAAGTTCTCGGCAAGATTTACAATGCCTCCCTGCCTGAGGCCAAGGAATCTTTCATTTTGAAGTTTATAGGCACTATCACTTACTGTGTTCGCTCCAGATGTGAGAGTCTGGCCCTTGGATGGCATTCTTTATGGAAGCCAGTGGTCATTGCCTCAGCAAAACGTCCCTTCTGAGGACCTTTCTGAAGGATGGTATAGTGACCGGGCACCTGTAGCTATCATTTCCAAAGACCAAACGGGGCATCTATGGCTTGAGCAGGTTGCTTAAAATACAGACCACTGGTTGCACACTCATCTGATCAGAAAGCCCAATGGGTAGACTTCTACCACTCTAGCTTGAAAGAACCCTGGGGCTAACAGAGGTTGGATTCTCACCTCTGGTGGGGCTAGGTCACCTCTGAGATCTCCAATCACAGCAAAAGAACACTAGCAAAAACCAATCACTGTCTACTTGTGGTTGAACTGACAGTCTGAAAGTCAACGGTACTTACTGAAGTCAAACTTTCCCAAAATTCAATCTAAAGGTCACCACCATCGGAATCACCTGGGGTCCTTTTAAAGAAAGTAAAAGTCCCTAGAGAAGAAAACACCACACCTACAGAATCAGAATCTTTGGGGCTGAGGTCTAGAAATCTTTATTCTTTGCCTGCTCTTTAGATTATTCTTATACATGCTAAATTCGGGAGAGCTCTGATCAAGCTTTTTGGGGAGAGATAACAGCCATCCTGGAGGAATCCCAGACAAGCTCTCACAGTAAGCACTTCTCTTGCCTTTGTTTATTTTTCTCTGAAAATACAAACATTATCAGGGCCTTGTGGGGAGAAAAGGAAGACAATTCCTGGGAACGTTCACCTCTTTTGAGACATTTTGCCCTTCGCTGGACCACCCACTGGCATGACAATATTTCTATATAACCCTGCTTACTTGTCACTTGAAATATGAATCTACAATATACTTGGCACTCCACTAGGAACTAGAATATTTTTAAAGACTAAATAACTTGTGTACTCAAGTAAGGACTATCCAATAGGAGAATGTCAGGTAGCATGAAGGTTAATGGGGGAAAATATTTTAACTATGACTATTTATAGTCAATACTACCTTATCCCTACCCTCACTCCCTCCCAAGAGAACCATATAAAGATTGGCTCCCTCAATCATATAATGGAGACTGGAACCTAGTGCCATTTAGGAGTCCAAATTCCCAATGTTGTTTGGTCCTGATGCTTTCAAATCATGGCGTTTTTATTTATTTTTTTCTTTTTCAAATCATGGCATTTTTAAAAGGGAGAATCATCCATCAAATGCAATGTGTATTATGTACACACACACACACACACACAAATAAGCCTAGAAAATATAGTGTTCTGTTTGGCAAAGAATGATGGTTCAGTGAGTATAAAGTTTACCCATTCTTGTCACCAGAATCTTAACTACAATAATCAAAAAGTATCCAGAAATACCAGATAGCCATCTATAATAAAAAAATATTTATCTTACAGAATACATTTTCATAACATGAAGTGAATATGATATGGCCTAGTAGGATGATAACTGTGATAACCAGCTTTTGTTAGGAACTCATGTTGTGCTTATGAATTTTATATACGTGAGAACTGGAATGCCTACAGCCTTACTCCAGGGGCAACTTTTCTACAAAACTCTAGATAGTAAATGTTTTAGGCTTTGCAGGCCATATGGTCTTTGTCGCAGCTCCTGAACTCTGCCACTGTGGCATGAAAGCAGCCATCAGACAATAGGTGGCTTATGCAAATGAGCATGACTTGTGTGAGAATAAAACTTTATTTATGGGCACAGAAATTTGAATTTCCTATACCTTCCATACATTGTAAAATATATATATTTTTGTTTTTCCAACCATCTAAAAATGTAAAAACCTTTTTTTATCACATGGTTGATATAAAAATGGGTGATGAGCTGGATTTGGCCGGCAAGCTGTAGTCTGCAGACCCCTGATCTACACCACTTTCAGCTTCCTCACTCTTCATCACTAGGCTATGACACCTTGATTGACAGTTTGCAGTGAGTCATTTGCTCATTCACATGTTCTTATTTTCATGTAACAAATATGCATGGAACCATGCACTGGGCTAGATGCTAACAATGCCAGATTCGGTCCCTGCCCTCACTAAGCTTATATCTCAGTGCGAGTAATAATAGACAAACAGGCTGAAACCGGTTTGGCTCAGTGGATAGAGCGTCGGCCTGCGGACTGAAAGGTCCTGGGTTTGATTCCGGTCAAGGGCATGTACCTGGGTTGTGGGCACATCCCCAGTAGGAGATGTGCAGGAGGCAGCTGATCCATGTTTCTCTCTCATCGATGTTTCTAACTCTCTATCCCTCTCCCTTCCTCTCTATAAAAAATCAATAAAATATATATAAAAAAATAATAATAGACAAACAGGCAAGTGTTCGACTCTGTGACAAGTGTCTGAGGGCAATACACAGAGTGCTCTGGGACAACTAGCTCGAGAATAAGGAGCTCAGAATGTCTCAACTTGTCATGGGAAACACAGAGACTTTTTGGACGTAGGGAGTCCCGCTCTACAAGGAGACCTCACCTCATATTTTCACTTGCCCTTCTTGCGTTTGTTAATCATAGAATCTAGTCCATTGCTCTACTTTGTCCACAAAATATGTATTTGTTTTTTAATGTCTGTGCAACAAATTACTATACAGTTAGTAGCTTAAAATCACATGCATTTATTATCTCACAGTTTCCATGGGTCAGACATCTAGACATGGCTTACCTGGCCCCTCTGTTCAGGGTCCCACTAGGCTGCAATTAAGGTATCAGCTCGGCTACATTCTCATCTAGAGGTTTGAATGGAAAAGAATCAGCTCCCAAGCGTATTCCTATTACTGGCAGAATTTATTTTCATGAGCTGTAGAACTCATGGTAGCTTGCTTCTTCAAGGATAGGAGGAGAATGAAATTGTCTTCTGAGAATCACAGAAACGTAAGCATTTATAAGTGCATATATGATAACATAATGAAGGGAGTAACACCACCCTTGCCACATAACATAGCTTGGCCAAAGAAGTGACACCCCACCCATCACTTCCGCTATATTCTATTGGCTGGAAGTACTTCACAGAAAAGGCAGAGGGATCAGCCACAACATTGCACCAGAGATCCCAAGGTCACTTTAGCATTCTGCTGCCACAAAAGACATCATCTGAAGCATAGGGCTGACAGTGGTCCTTGAGTCATGGGGTTGTCTGTACAGTTAAAGAGCTTACAACACTGCCTGGCACACAGGAAAGGCTCATTATCATTATCATTATCATTTGCCACTGTCATTATCAAGAAGGTCCCAGCCATATTTCATGCAGCTCAGAGCATCACTCAGTCACTTCCAGGTGACCTGGGATATTACTATGCAGGGAGCAATGTCTCTTCTTTATCCCCAGGGACTTCCATCCTGAGTCCACATTCCCTTGGACATCTCTGCATCTTCGAGCTGGACCGAATGGCTCTGTGCCATCTCATTTTCTAGGTAGAAATGTTTCTGTCAGAGATGGGTTATGTCAACTTTTGTCCATAACCTCTGAGCTCCCAGATTCCAAATTCTAATTTGCTTTGATTCAACGAATTCATCTCGCAGTCTATTATTGCATGCCTTCTGAATGCCAAGCGTCATGCTTTCTCCTCAGTGGCTTTGCTCCAGCTCATATCCCCAGGACTTTCTCATTTTGCCTGTTTTAATTTGGATTCAGTGTCACTTTCCCCTCCATTCTATTTAAGATTGAGCCGGTTTTTAAAAGCAATATCTACAGCTTTGAGGTGCTGGAGAAATAGTGCACTGCACTGACCCTCTCTTATGCTGCATAGCAATGTATTAACTAAGCTTTTCTCTCTGCCTCTCTTTTCTTACACCTTTACCTATTGAGATTCAAAACTGCTCCTTGCCTCCGCAAAAAAATTTTTTTAACCCTATGGTACTTTAATTGACTGCCCTTTACTTTCTTTCTTTCTCCCCCCCCCACACCCCTTTCTGATTTCCTAGGATTTCCTAAATCTTTCAAAATAAAAGATCCAAGTGGTTGTTACTATATCATTAGCAATTATAATAATGTTATTAATAACAACTAAGATTGATAGAGCCCCAATTATATTCCAGGCAATGTTCTAAAAGTAGCCCATTAAGCCCTCACCTCCGAAGTCAGAACACTAAAGCACAAAGAATTTAAGTAAGTTGCCAAAGGTCACACAGCACATAAGTGGCAGCAGGATTCATGCCCAAGCGTGTCTAATTTCAAACTCTACTCTTTTAACTGTTATGCTATTCCACCCCTCTGCATAGACTATGGGGAAATTTTTGTGGAAATGGAATTCCATTTCCAGAAATAAACTTGGACTATAAATGAGAGGCTGAGTTAATAAGAAAACACAGGGGGTTGGGGGAGTATATGTCTGCACTCCTGTGAAATGCAAGTGAGGGTCAGTGAGGTAGGCCCTTTCTCTAACACCTCAAAGCTCTAGATATTGCTTTTAAAAAATCAGTTCAAATGAAATTGAATGGGACAAAAGGTCATACTGAATCCAGATTAAAACGATGAGAGAAGGCAAAGATACAGTGGGAAAAGTGTTTAGGGATGAATTCCAGCAGAACTGGTTCAAATCCTGGCTTGAGACTTAATATCCAGCTGAATGTTGAAGGACAAGAAGGTCATCCCCAAAACTGTCTGATTCAATAAGTGTTTATTCCTTAAAGCAAGCTAGTAATCAAAAGTGGATTCCTTGATAGCCATTAAAACATTCATTCCTGCATATTCCAGAAAGTGGCATTTAATTAGCTTAGTCCTATTGCTTTAAACTTTTCAAGACAACAGAGTAAAAATATATAAAGTTATAAATAGGAAAAACTAAGATGGCGGCATAGATAAACACCGGGAAATTGCTGCCTCCCACAACAATTGAATAATACTTCAAAAACACAAAACAGACATCATCCAGAACTGCAGGAAGGCTGGCTGAGTGTAAATTCTACAACTAGAAGGAAAGAAAAGCACACTGAGAGCCAGAGGAGCTGCGGAAGTAAAGTGCAGAGGTAGGGGGCTCACGCGAGCGGAAAGGGGCTGGAACCTGAGGACGCGCCTGTCTTTTTGAATCCGGAGGGAGTCACAAGCTCCCGCCGGCTCTGAACTCCGGTTCCAGGAAGTCTCTGGGGACCCAGGACTGATACAGGGAGAAACTGGACTGGCTGGCAGCGGGCGATCTTGAGGGCGGCTTTCCCTCAGAGGTGCTTGCAGCCGTTCCCGGGACACTGAGATTCGCGACTGCCTAGGGCAGGGCTGAGGATCCGCCATAGCTGCTTGCTCCACCCTTTGATTTCTTGAGACCCCGCCCCACCCAGGCTGCGGCAGAGGCTTTTGCATATGAATGCCCCGGCCATTTGCAACCTGTAATTACCGAACTGCAGCCTGGTCAGACAGACCCAGAACTTCTAAGAGAAGGCCCAAGGCCCCACAGCGGCTTGCATTGCTTCACAACTGAGCCTCATCAGGGAACTTCCAAACTCCAAAAAAAAAGGAAGGGGAATCTGCAGCTCTCTTCGTAGTTCCTGCTGTGTAACCTCAGGCAGAGGCTAAATTAGCACCTCCTTAGATCCAAGAGCCACTGTACCCAGTGGTCAGAGGGGGACCATCCAGATCACAACTCCTCAGATCCATAAGGGACACACTCAGGGTGCAGTCTCAGTGAGCACCAAAGCCCCACTGAAGCAAGTCTTGCCCCAGAAGGGTGTCTCCAGCACAGAAGTTCTCCCACTGCAGACACAGCTGATTCTCACTGCCAATTGGCCGGGAGGTCAATTCCTCCCAGTGATCCTACAACAACCAAGGCATAGCTACAACAAGACTGTGCACAAAGCCCACAAGGGGGTGCACCAAGAGTGTCCACCTCAGGTAACTGGGGAGGCTGAACCACTGGGCCCTACAGGACACCTAGCACACAAAGCCACTCTATCAACACAGGGAAGCAGCCAAAATGCGGAGACAAAGAAACAGGTCACAAATGGCAGAAATGGAGGAAAGCAAATGACTGGATATAGAGTTCAAGGCCACGTTTTTAAGGTTTTTCAAGAATTTTATGGAAACCGCGATAAATTTAATGAGTCCCTCAATAAGTATAGTGAGACCATGGAGGACATGAAAAAGGGCCAACTAGAAATTAAGCATACACTGACTGAAATAAAGAATAATTTAGAGATCCAACAGCAGACAAGAGGATCCCAAGAATCAAGTCAAAGATTTGAAATACAAAGAAATAAAAAATACCCAACCGAAAAAGAAAAAAGAAAAGAGAGTCCAAAAATATGAAGATAGTGTAAGGAGCCTCTGGGACAACTTCAAGCGTATCAACATCAGAATTATAGGGGTACCAGAAGAAGAGAGAGGGCAAGATATTGAAAACCTATTTGAAGAAATAATGACAGAAAACTTCCCCTACCGGTGAAAGAAATAGACTTACAAGTCCAGGAAGCACAGAGAACCCCAAACAAAAGGAATCCAAAGGGGACCACACCAAGACACATCATAATTAAAATGCCAAGAGCAAAAGACAAAGAGAGAATCTTAAAAGCAGCAAGAGAAAGACAGTCAGTTACCTACAAGGGAGTACCCATACAACTGTCAGCTGATTTCTCAACAGAAACCATGCAGGCCAGAAGAGAGTGGCAAGAAATATTCAAAGTGATGAATAGCAAGAACCTGTAACCAAGATTACTTTATCCAGCAAAGCTATCATTCAGAATAGAAGGTCAGATAAAGAGCTTCACGGATAAGAAAAAGCTAAAAGAGTTCATCACCACCAAACCAGCATTATATGAAATGCTGAAAGGTATTCTTTAAGAAGAGGAAGAAGAAAAAGGAACTCTTACCATTTGCCACAGCATGGATGGAACTGGAGAGCGGATAAATACCACATGAACTCACTCATTTGTGGAATATAAGGAACAACATAAACTGATGAACAAGGACTGATCCAGAGACGGAGAGGCATTGATTGGTCTGTCGGGCTTTGGAGGGAGGGTAGGGGAGGGTGGGGATAAGGGGGAAAGATCAACCAAAGGACTTACATGCAGGCATATAGGCCTAACCAATGGACTCGGACAAGGGGGGGGGGCATGAGCGGAGGGGGGGGTAGAAGGTAACGTGGGGACAAGGACACATATGTAATATCTTAATCAATAAAAAATATATTTAAAAATAATAAAGTTATAAATAATATTTGATCATTAAATCTATATATATAAAAGGCTAAGTGCCCAACCAACCGGTAGCTATGACGCGCTCTGACCACCAGGGAGTAGATGCTCAACACAGGAGCTACCATGACATGCACTGGCCATTTAAAAATAAACAGCACCACGGACTTGGCGTTAACAAACCAACACTCGGCTTCCCCCAAGAGGGACACAGGCCCTGCCACCACCCTGGAGCGACACCACACCAAATCGCAGCCAAGACCCCCATGGCGCAAAATACAGCCCACAGCCCAGCCCAGCCCAGAAATGGTTACTTTGGGTGCCAGGTAATGATGTCACATAGCAACACCTGGCTTCCTCTCCCTAGTGACTAGCCTCCTTGGAGTTTCTCCAGCCCAAGAAAAATGACTTGCTTTATAGCCAGGTACAAACATTTTACACTTTAACCAAATGTTTGTAAAGCGTTTTCACATGATGCCTCATCTCACTTGACCCTTACAGAAGTCCTGGAGTAGGTAGATAGGAGACTCAGTGGAATCCTATTTTCTTTTCATTAGCTGGAAAACAGAGATTTAGACAGTTTAGAAACTTGACCCAACTGAAAAGAAGAAATGGTGGAACTTGAAAATGACTTCAGGTTTTCTCAGTGCGCAGAATATAGTCAAATACTGCTACAGTAGCCCTGACCGGTTTTGCTCAGTGGATAGAGCGTCGGCCTGCAGACTGAAAGGTCCCGGGTTCGATTCCGGTCAAGGGCATGTACCTGGGTTGCGGGCACATCCCCAGTAGATGTGCAGGAGGCAGCTGATCAATGTTTCTCTCTCATCAATGTTTCTGACTCTCTATTCTCCCTTTCTCTACAATAGAAGTGACTACCAAATTCATGATCGTCAATGGCAGATCAAAACGCACGCGTGTGGTTAGCACCAGCAAGAGTTTTATATGTATCGCGCATGCATGAGTCAACATAGCCTCTCTTATATATAGAATAAACTTGCTTAATTAGACCTCCTGTCTGATTTAGCTAAATTTTTTCCAGCCTGCTGAAGCACCCCAACTTCTTATTTTTTTTAAATATATTTTATTGATTTAATACAGAGAGGAAGGGAGAGGGAGAGAGAAGCATCAATGATGAGAGAATCATGGATCACTGCCTCCTGCATGCCCACACTGGTTATTCTATATATATAAAAGGCTAAGTTGACTCATGCATGCGCGATACATATAAAACTCTTGCTGGTGCCAACCACACGCGTGCGTTTTGATCTGCCATTGTCGATCATGAATTTGGTTGTCACTTCTATTATAGAGAAAGGGAGAATAGAGATATTAAAATATTTCTTCTAATTAATTTCCTTTCAATGTGCATAAATATGTGCACCAGGACACTAGTATTATATAATAGCACTCAACATTAGGCATTTCACTGTATTTCTTTTTATAAATAATTAAAGCTTTCCATCTTTTGATTTGTGATGTTTGATGAGACTATCCACTCCATTCATTCAGTAAATAGTTACTTAAATTTATACAAATAATAATACCTGCTAAGCTTCTACATGACACCAGGCTCTGTGCTAAGCCCTGCCTGTAAAATGGGTTGCTAAACAAGACACAATCTTTACCTTCCAGTGCCAATCCAAATGAGATTAACCTAATTTTATTTATGAGAATGGCAATTTCAGGCCGTGTGGCTCAATTGGTTGAGTGTCAACCTATGAACCAAAAGGTCAAGGGTTCAATTCCAGGTCAGGGCATGTGCCCAGTTTGCAAGTTCAATCCATAGTGGGGAGCATGCAGGAGGTAACCGATCAATATTTCTATCTATCCCTCTTCCTTCCTATCTCTCTAAAATCAATAAAACCACATTTTTTTAAAAAAAAGAATGCCAATTTCTTATGGTTCAACTTAGTAATAGGAATATATATTAAGTGGTTACACAAACAGAAGTACAATTATAATCTGAGATAAGAACAATGAAGGAAAAATATGGGGTTCTACGTAAAATGGGAGAGTAAGTAAATAGTGGTTTGGGGATGGTCTTGGGAAGATGCTCCTTCTCCAGCTTTATGTTGCCTCCCAAGTTGAGAGAATCCCATGACTGAAACAGGCCTGCCCTTTCTCCAGCCTCCTCTGGGTGAGGTAGAGAGAGAAGTGTCACTGAGCCCCTCCAGGATCACCCACTGCAGATACATCTGCTTTGCTGGCTCCTTCATGTTTGTTTTTCTTTTTCTTTTTTGTAAAACATACATAATATAAAATTTACCATTTTGACCTTCAATTTTAACTGTACAATTCAGTGGCATTAAGTACATCCACATTGTGGTGGAACCATCATCACCATCCATCTCCAGGACTTTTTTCATCTTCCCAAACTGAAACTCTGTACCCATAAATAACTGATTCTCTCCTTCCCCCAAACACCAGCAACCACAATTCTACTTCCTGTCTTTATGAGTTTGATTAATTTACATACCTTACATAGGTGAAATCATGCAGTACTTGTCCCTTTGCGACTGGCTTATTTCACTTAGCATAATGTCCTCATGGTTATAGCAGGTGTCAGAATTCCCTTCCTTTTTAAGGCTGAATAATATGCCATTGTATGACTACACCACATGCTCACTATCCATTCATTCAGTGTTGAACATCTGGGTTACTTCCCCCTTTTGGCCATGTGAATAATGCTGCTATAAACATGGCGTGTAAATATCTGTTAGAGGTCCTGCTTCAATTCTTTGGGGATATACCCAGAAGTAGAATTGCTGGGCTATATGGCAATCCTACTTTTAATATTTGAGGAACCTCTATATTGTTGTCCTTAGTGGCTATATCAGTTTTCAAGCCCATTAGCAATGTATAAGCATTCCAATTTCACTATAACCTTGTCAATACTTTTTTTCTTTTTTTTGGTAATAACCATCTTAATGGGTAATAAGTGTTATTATGGTTTTGATTTGCATTTTCCTAATGATTAGTGATATTGAGTATCTTTTCATGTGTTTATTGACCAACTGTATATCTTTGAAGAAAAGTCTATTCAAGTCCTTGGCCCATTTAAAATCAGGTTGTCTATTTTCTATGTGGTAGGAATTCTTTATATATCCTGGATATTAACTCCTTATCAGATATACACTTTGCAAATATTTTCTCCCATACCATTTCACTCTGTTGATAATGTCCTTTGATGCACAAAAGTTTTTTATTTTGAATGTCCAACTTATTTGCTTTTTCCTTTTGTTGCCTGTGCTTGGTATCATATCATGCTTAAGTTTCACCGAGGCAGGCCCACCACTGGAGATCCTGTGGGGCCCAGTGCTGCCCGTGAGCATAGTTAATTCTGGGTTTAGTATTAGGAATCTCACTTATCCATAGAAATGACCCATATTTCTCAACATCAGCTTTTTCAGTTTAACAATGTGATATGTTGATCGCCATCTGAATCACTCCTTGTCTTTTAAAAAATTCGTTTGGTGCTAAGTTATACCCTTTTCCCAATACCAAATGGAAGCTGAGAGAAAATGACTTTAGGATGATATCTGAATGATGCACAGTAGTTTACTAAGGGAAGGGTAAATCATTCAAGACAGAGGAAAGAGAATATGCAAATGCCCCACAGGAGAAGTACCATGTCATTGAGGAAATGAAAAAGGCATAAGAGGAAGAAGCAGAGGGAAGGGAGCCAAGGGAATGAAGTGAAAGATGAAGTTCCAGCCAGGAGCGCCGCCAGAGCCCCACCTTCGCAGGACCTTGGATGATGCTCTGTCTGCCCCCAACCACAAAGAGTTGAAGCTGTTTTCTGTGATCCCTGAAGGTTTTCCCTCATTGCTTTACCTTACTTAACTCACTTGACACTCTATGAGGTGGACACTGTGATAATCCCCACCTTACAGATGGGTCAGCAGATGCTTAAAAAGGAGTCAGTCTAAAGGCCCCCAATGAGTAAGTGGCAGATCCTGGACTTAAACCAAGGTAGCATGATTCCAGAATCTGTCCTGCCCTAGCTAGTTTGGCTCAGTGGACACAGCATCAGTCTGTGGACTGAAGGATCATGGGTTGAATTCGGGTCAAGGGCACATACCTCCGTTGCAGGCTTGATCCCCAGCCACAGTTAGGGCGTCTGCAGGAAGCAACCAATCAATGTGTTTCCCTCACATGGATGTTTCTAGATACTCTATCTGACTCTCCCCCTCCCTTCCACTCTCTTTAAAAATCAATGGAAAAATATCCTCTGGTGAGGATTAACAGAGTCTGCCCTGTGAGCACTAGTATTAATTAGTGCTCTTGGTGTTAACTTCCAAGTTCCAAACTACACAAATGGACTCTGTTTAATTAAGCAGAAAAGGGATTATCAGAAGAGTCCTCAACAGCTTACAGGGTCAAAGAAGAGACTGAAAATTAGACTATGGAAATGGGAAAAGTCTGAGGTAACCTAGATGGTAAAAATTATAGCTAACATCTCATCCCAAGAAGAGTCCACTGAGAGTGCCCCTGCCTCCTCCATAGCCCACGGCTTTGTGTCAGTAGCTCTCAATTCAAGGTCCTAGGAAGGAGCATGGGATTGGCTCCGCTTAGGTCTAGAGCCCATACTCTGTCCTCCGTAAGTCGTGGAAAACACATATTGAGCCTTTAGCTTCTGTAGCAGAAGTAGTGACCAGGCACATCTCTGAGACAGCCTGCAGCTGATGCCCAGCCCGGGGGGTGGGGGGGG
>NW_006287910.1:1903092-1937606 GCF_000327345.1 Myotis davidii | reverse complement strand
GGGGGGAAGTACCGCCTTCACATTATCTGTCATATCAGTGCATCCCCTGCCCTACTATTTGCTTAACAATTCTCTTCAAACTGACTCTACATTTTATTTAATTTATGTTAAAGGGAAAATTTACATAATGCTGAGAATATGGTTCAGTGTGCAGCTACAATATTTTGTCTAAGAGTCATTCAAATAAACGGAAAACTCTGAAAGTTTAAGTTCACCCAGGAACCACCCAAGAGCACGGTGCATTCCTGAAGATGCGGCTCTAACATAAGCACCACCTCTCATTCGCCATGAGGTTGCGATGACAGAGCAGTGATGATGTCTTGAGAGACCACAAGAGGCTCACTGTGTGTCACTAGAATTCAGAGCCGAAAATCCACCTTGGCCGTCTCCCTTCTTTCTTATTTGGCTGTAATGGAGCACCTCCATTGGCCCACTGCTTCTTGGCCCACTCAATATGGGCACTGAGTGATGAAGAATGCAAACACAGCCCCTCCTTGGGCGGGCAGGTGTGAATGCCCTTCTCTGCATTTCCCAAAACGCTATTTAGGCTTAACATTTATTTTCTTTATGAAACAGAATTCAGCGCCTTATATATATAATGGGAAAATCATTTCATCTTAGACCCTCTCTATTTCCTCTTTCCCAGGCCAACACACTGACCAAATAAACAGCAAACATGAGCCTTACCAAAAAGCGGGGGAGAGGGGATGGGAGATAGAGGCAACTTTGTTCAGGGAATAGATGCTCTTTGGCTTGCAGTTAAAGTGATGAGAAAATTTATTTACACAACATATATCCATCCACCGAGGACTACCCTCACACCACAAGAATATAAATGCTGCATAAAAACTACCTTCCCTCTGCACAGAAAGTCCTGTATACAGACCTGCAGTGAATGCAAAGCAGGCCACCCAGGTGGAAGGAGAAAGGCCTTCGGAGGAATCTGAGATTACATATCCCTGCACATGTTCATTCCTTCTCTCTCTCTCTCTCTCTCTCTCTCTCTCTTTTCTGTCTTTCTCCTTCCTCTCTTCCTATCCCTCCGCCTCCTTCAGCTCCCCCCACCCCTTCCCTTCACTCCTCCCCACCTCCCCTAGAGGAGGCAGATGAGCTGGTGGCCTGGAGAATCCTGGACAGAGAGCCGGAGGGGCAGCCTTGGAAAGAGGCTCCCTGGCACAGAGGGAGCTACTCGCGGCACAGAGGGAGCTACTCGCGGCATCTATACTCTACCGCCCAGGAAGCCAGCAGGCCACAGGAACTTATCTCAGAGCAGTTAGTCATGAATCCCCTCCTTAATATAGTTGGCAGAATTAGATAGTCAACTAATTAATAAGTCACGCTGCCCTAGACTAATACCTATGCCAACACAGTGAGACACTGGAAAAGCACGAGGGAAACGAAGGAAGCGCAGAGGCTTCCCTTGCAGACAGGAGTATTTACTCTGAGAGCGGCATCAGTTCAGCAAACATCTGTTTACTCAGAATAGGAGCAACCAGGGAACTCAGCATAAGCAGAAAGGTTTCTTGGAAATTTAAAAGAACAGTAGGCTCTTAACCCGAAGATGATCAGGGCTTGTAAGATCTTGACATGCTCTCTGCACCGAACGGAGATATTTTCCCCTCTAGAGTTTTATTATAAAATGTGTTCCAACTTCCTGAAAATTAGCTGTCCGTGTATTTTCTCGGGGGCAGTTCTCAGTTAGTGTGGATATTCTGTCCACCAAGTAATCTACTTTGCAACGATTCCAGGCCATGGGGGTGGGAGGGGGAGGGAAACAGGATGTAAACCATGTCCTGGGTTTACACCAGGAAGGGCTGTTACTGCTTAAAGCAGTGGTTCTCAATCTGTGGGTCGCGACCCCTCTGCTGGTCGAACGACCCTTTCACAGGGGTCGCCTAAGACCATCCTGCATATCAGATCTTTACATTACGATTCATAACATTACCAACATTACAGTTACGATGTAGCAACGAAAATAATTTTATGGTTGAGTCACAACATGAGGAACTGTATTTAAAGGGCCAGAAGGTTGAGAACCACTGGTTTAAAGAATACTGAACTTGGGGTCTAGAAAAGTGGGTGCGAAGCCTGGTTCTTCAGTTTATCAGGAGGGTCACTGTGAGGGCATGAGCCTCAGCTTCCCCATCTGTATAATGGGAAAATCATTTCATCTTCCCCCAAGTGGCTAAGGCTGAAATAAGAAAGGGTGTGTGTGCATGCTTCACATGTTATAAGCGTATGCAAACGCAAGGAATAGTGACTGTCATTTATAACTGCAGACTCTCGCGTTTGAATTATTCCCTCATTCTCTCTCTCTCCTTCCCTCCCTCTCTCCCTCCTAGGGAGCGTAATGATATTTGTGATAACTACTGCTCATGGAAATTACATCTCTCCATTACTTCTTCCTACAGAATAAATTTCACTGAAATCCATTAAAATATTTTAGGCAATATGCCTGCTTTAAAAGTGTGATTAATCACTATTTTATTTCAAGATGTTGGTCGAAGAGACAGATATAATACAGTTGTCAGGAGAGGAGGAAAATAGGGGAGAGAGCAAGTGATAGATAGAAAATGATGATGATAGATAGATAGATAGATAGATAGACAGACAGATAGATAGATAGATGGATGCAGAGTTGGATTCCACTCAGATTCTTTCTTCTGTTCATGAGGGGACACAAGACAAAGGGACAGAAGAAAATATGTAATATGGCTGACATAGAAGGAACCTAAAAAATAATCTTTAGCCCACCTTTTAATTTGTAAAAAGTAAGACACACAACAGGTACATGAAAAGGTGCTCAACATGACTAATCATCAGGGAAATCAAAGCCACAAGGAGATATCTCAGACCTGTCAGATGGCTATTGTCAAAAAGGCAAAACAACAAATGCAGATGCGGATGTGGAGAAAAGGGACCCCGGGTGCACTGCTGACGAGAATGTAAACTGGGAGACCCACCATGGGAAACAGTAGTGAGATTTCTCAAGAGATTAAAAGTAGAACTACCATATGACCCAGCAATTCTACTTCTGTGTATATGTCCAGAGGAAATGAAATCATTACTTCATTGAATGAGATGTCTGCATTCCCATACTCATTACAGCATTATTTATTCACAGTAGCCAATGTACAGAAACAACTAAGTATCTGTCAATGGGTGCATGGGTAAAGAAAGTGTGGCATATACATACAATGGAATATTAGCCTTAAAAAAGGAAATCCTATCATTTGAACCTGGAGCCATGGTCGGCAAACTGCGGCTCACAAACCACATGCTGCTCTTTGGCCCCTTGAGTGCTGCTCTTCCACAAAATACCACGTGTGGGCGCGCATGTACAGTGCGATTGAAACTTCGTGGCCCATGCGCAGAAGTCGGTATTTTGTGGAAGAGACACACTCAAGGGACCAAAGAGCCGCATGTGGCTCACAAGCCGCAGTTTGCCGACCACTGACCTGGAGGGTATTCTGCGGAATGAAATAAGCCAGACAGAGCAAGGCAAATGCTGCATGGTGTCACTTACATGTGGAATCTTTTTTAAAAAAGCAAAACTCATAGAAACAGAAAAGTGGTTGCCAGGGGTTGAGCAGTGGATGAGTAAGGAGAAGTTGGTAAAAGGGCACAAATTTTCAGTTATAAAATGAATAAGATCTGAGATCTAATGTAAAACATGGTGACTAGAGTTGATAACACAGTATTGTATAACTGAAATTTGCTGAGAGTAGAATATAAATGTTCTCACACACACAAAAAAAGGCAAAATATGTGAGATGATGGAGGTGTTAATTCAATGAGGGAATTCTTTCACAGTGTATATCAAGTCAAGTTGTACACTTTAACTATCTTACAATTTTGTCAATTATGCCTCAATAAACCTGGAAAATAAATCTAAAAAATCAGAAGGAATTCATTTCTCCCAGGTCACAAAACCAGTCCTGCATCGGTGATTAATAATAGCTAACGTTCCTTAGGCACCTACCACATACCAGGTTTTACACTAAGCTCTCTAGGTGTGATATCTCATTTAATATTCCCAGAACCATCAAAATGACAAGGACACTGAGGCTCAGGAGGGGAAAGCAGCTCACTCAAGGTCACTCAGCTGGTGGGACACAGAAGCGGGGTTGGCATCTGAGAGGTACCCGGAGCCACACAGAACTCAAGGCTCCTGGTTTCCAATATAGGACAAGTTCCCTTTATGTATCTTAATCTGAAATTTTAATTTTAAATGTTTCTTCCATCCCAGTGGTAACTGGAAAATTCCCTTTTTAAATGAACATATGGAAAAACAACCATTTCCTCAAATTGCACATTCCTCTTTTTCTAGTAACATCTACGGAAAGCACTGAAGACCGGTTCAGCTGGGGCCGGCTGCCCATAAATAAGTCATGCCCTGGTTGAGTCAGTGTGGCTGTCACTGTCAATATAACAAAGGAGTCGGTGTCAGGAGCAGCCAGCACTCTCCTCCATGAGCACCTGTTTCCAAATTGCCCTTGACAGGCTCTGAGCAGAGTGCTTCGAAGGGATGCATTAAATATCGGCACAGCTGCCCTGAGGGTCTCCCCTGCCACATCCTGGGGTGGGCACTTTGATTTCTTCCAGCGCCATTAGGCTTTGCCTTCACCACCTAAAGGAAGGAGGCCGGGAGCAGCTCCTGGGGCCGCTGGTCTGGCTGCGGGGCTACTCTCCAGCCTCTGAATAGGAGGAGAACAGATCTATGAGTTGTCAAAATACGTGGTCTCCAAGGCGAGGAGATGTGGGTTTGAATCCCAGCTCTACCACTTAACCACTTACCAGTCACGGTGGCCATGAGCCGCAAGTTTTCAACTGCTGATGGTGGCAGTACGGATCACGTAAGTGTGTTAATAATAGCTAATGTTTCTTTAGTGCTCGCTGTATTCCAGGCTCTTCAATAAACACTGAGCATGCATGTTTTGCTCATACACCAAGAAGCAGGCAATATTATTACCCCATGTCACAGATGAGGAAACTGAGGCATTGAGGTCATATAATCAGCCCACTGTCTCACATCAGGCCTTACACCAGGCCACCTGGCTCCAGGCTAAAATGCTTCAGCGAACACACTGTTCACAGGGTGCCTGGCACACAGAAACTGCTCAATAGGTTTCCGTTATATTTTGCCACTGAGCTGCCTCCTAATTGCTCATCTATTCAGAAAGGGCAGTCATCAGTGTCATGAGGTAAGAACCGTAGAATTACCACTTACATACCAAAGGTCTGTGCCAGAGGCTTTGCTGATACTTTCTTATTTAATCACCACAGACTACTACATGCTAAGTCCTGCTGTCCCCACTGAATGTATGGGGAAGCCATGGGTCTAAAAGGCCACGATTCTTCCAAGGCAAATTGGGGCACTGGGGTCAAAGTTCAAGTCTGTCCAACTCTGAGTCCACACCACACTGGCACCCTTGTAACATACACCATGCAAATCACACAGATCCTGTCCTCCTCCTCCCTGCTCCATCTTGGTCTCCTAAGACAGCGCTTCTCAAGTACACTATGCACGCACACCACCTGGAGATCTTGTTAAATGCAGATTCTGACTCATCTGGTCTGGAGTGGGAACCGAGACTCTGTATCGCTAACAAGCACCCAGGTGATGCCATTGTTCTTGGTGTATGGACAACTCTCTGAATGCCAAGGAGGTAGGAGAGCCCTTCAGCTCCTCCATGTTTTCTCTCTCCTCGCCACTTGAGACTCGAGAGGCTTCTAAGGTTGTAGAAGTGTGACAGAGAATGAGTTTTGCCTTCCTTAGCTCTATGGAGTCAGATTTTCCAAACCACCCATGCCTACCACCCTTGCCAGCCTCACCACCATCACTATAATGCACATAAACACTCTCTTTCTCTCTCTCAATTCTCTTAAATTTATATGGTTTTTGTCGCATGGTTACTGTATACATTTCACATTAAACTGTGCCAATGTCAAATGAGAACTTAAATTGTTCCTGGGAATGTTTAACTCCCAAAGGAGAATTCCACCAAAAGGTAAAACACAGCAGCACCAGCAATTTACAAGTAAATAATGACTTAAGTAAGGATAATGAGCCTGATGACATTTGGTTGTACTACATGGTTAAACCTTCCACAAAAGACTCCCTTTCCCATCCTCAAAGTTAAACCTAGAAGTATTTAAGGGGTTCTTCATAAAGTAGCCCTCCCTTGCCAGCCCATGATTCCATAGCTGTGGTCCTTCTGGTCCAGCCTTATTTCCCTATATGTTTCCCTAGAACCTCTTTGCCCAACTGTGCGGGTCTTTCAGATCCTTCATTGCCATGCTCATTCCTACTTCGGGGCCTCTGACTCTTTCTGGATTCTCTTCTTCCATCTGTAACCCCCTGGGGTTCCCTCTGTCTCCCAGTCCAGACTTTCCTTCCAGAGGGCAGAGGCTGTGTTCAGGACACACTCACTGACCCCGCTCCTCATTCCAAGAGGTTGACTTCATAATCTCTCCAGGTGGAATAACCCTCTTTGGTGACCTGACAAGAAGCAAAGAAAGCAAGCCATCGAGGTGAGAGAATGCCATAATGGCTAGCAACCCTGGCCAACTCACAAAAGCCACTGAAGGACCTGCGTCATCACTTAGTCAAGGATTTCCCTCATGAGTCAATGCCAAGAGGTAGGGTGAGTGAAACCACGTGAACTCACAAGCATTGCATTCGTATGTGCTGGTGGCGATGACTCCAGGGGAAGAAATAATAGACTGGCACCACCACCAAGAAGACCTTGCACATGACACTCGATGCATCCCCTTTTGGTCACAGTTCAGACCTATAGGGCAATCTCCATATTGTCCTCTAAGAAACTTCTCCTGGATTCCCCTCTGTGATTTTCTCTCTCCTGTGATTGTGACAATGTCAAAACTGCGACATCACTGACTCTTCATCGTGCCTGAGTCTTCTAGTAGCTCTCTGACAAAGACTGAGTCTAGCTGACCAGACTGTGTTTGCCTAATTCTACTGCTTCAATACATGCTGTTTATAGTGACAAAGTAAAATATTCAAAAATAATCCCTAGCACACAGAATCTCTCCCAGTTATAATTTACTTCCCAATCATAATTATTATAAGCAAACACTTACTATGTGGCAGGTGCTGATCTAAGCACTTTACATAGACTAACTCCTTGAACTTCAAAATAACTCTGGAGGAAGGTACTATTATCTTCCCCACTTTAGAAATTAAGAAAGTGAGACACAAAGGACGTGAAGCGATTCGCCCAATGTCACACAGACAAGAAGTAGTAGTGTTTGAACATGAGCGCCGGCTGTCTGGTTCCCACACTCTTGGACCACTACACAATGCTCCTGTTGTTTGCAGGTTACATATCCACACTTATTGCTTAACCTAATAAATTCTCCTTATTTTAATTCATTTCCCTTTCTGGCAGCACATTCTGTCATATATGATTTCAAACACTATGGAAATTTGAAGAAAACAGGACAGTGTGCTGTGAGAAAGAGAAACAGCGGGGACCTCATTTCAATCAGGAGAGTAAAGGAGGCGCTCGCTGGAGAATAAAACTTGAACTGGGGCCTGAAAGATGAGATCAAGAAGACAAGACCTGGGGGGTGAAGAATGTTCTCAGAACATGGCCAAACCCCAAAGGCAGGAAAGTGGCACCTTCAAAGAACCAAACTAAAACCTTTGGGGTTGGAATAGCGTAAGAGGAAAGTGGTGGGTGTGTGGGCAACTATTTCAACCAATGTGACAGTGAACAGGGACAAGAGCCAGAAATCAGAGAGACGTGGCATCAGGAACTATTGGGAAGGGGGGGAGGCATTTGCATGTTTAAGGGGTGACTGCAGGAAGACCAGAGAAGGAAGTGGTGTAGTATTGAGAGCTCCTAGGTGACTCCATTGCCTGTGCTTCGGAGGTGAAATGATGGAATGTTAGAATGAAAGGGAGAATAATGAAGAGAAAAAGGAAAGAAGGAAAATGAAGGAATCCCTCAATTCTAACACCAAACCTGTTGTTTTCTCTCCAGATCCTCTTCCCACCTTTTCCCTCCCTCCCTCATCATGGAAGTCCATTGAATGACGGAACCGCAGATAACAAAGCTACTCATCTGAGGTTGGAGGAACTCAGGATCCGAGTGGATGACTCACCCAGCAGGATGGCTACATGGTTGGCTGTCCCTGCCCCTTCTCCCCTACAGGACCACCCCTAGGAAACAAACGCTGAAGGGGTGTGCGGCAGAGAAACATCACCAATTCAGTCACCGGCCTCAGCTCACACGATCCCTTGAACAGGTCTTACTCGGGCCACCTCGTAAAGCTGCAGAATATAGCTCCTCTTTCTTTTATACTGGAAGTGTCAGGAGTCTCTTGAGCCATTTATTTGATGGAGAGGTTGCTAAATGTTATGGCAAATGGCCACATCCATCTGGGTTATAGCTGAGTGCTGGTGTCTGCTGAGCCCTAAGACCTCCCCAACCTGCAAGGAAAAGCTTTCCTGACCTCCGGACCACGGTCTGCATACATGTCGGGAACAGCAAGGCCACAAGGCCCTGGCCTGGAGGTAAGGGTGTTCTAGCCCTGATGCCGCTGCCAACTTGTGTGGGCTGGAGGAAATCACTTGTTCTCTGGGGAAGCTTTTACTGGAAGGGAAGAGAGCCTAATATAAACAGCCCCAAACGTGGGCTTCAGAAGCAAGTGCATCCTTTCAGAATTGGGTGATGCCAGTGAATTCCTTTACTCCTCTAGCAGCTAACGATGGCTACCATACTGCTTATTGCTATGTAACAACCACAAAATCCCAGGGGCATGCAGTAATAAGAATCTACACAGAGCGTGCATCTGCAATGCTGCTCATGTAGGCTCCGCTGTGCTGGCTGATTTAATCTGGGCTTGGCTGGGGAAGCTGGCTCCGCTCCGGCAGACCGGCCCAGGTGTCTGATGGCAGAGATACAAGAGAGCAGGCAGGAAGAAACACACGAGGCTTAAGGCTTAGGCTCAGAACTGGCATGATGAGATCTGCACTTTATTCTCTTGGCCAAAGCAGTCCTCTATGTGGCCAAACCCAAAGTTAAGGGGCAGGGAAATAGACTCCAGTCCTTTAATGCAGCGGTTCTCAACCTGTGGGTCGCGACCCCTTTGGCGGTCAAACAACCCTTTCACAGGGGTCGCCTAAGACCATCCTGCATATCAGATATTTACATTACGATTCATAACAGTAGCAACACAACAGTCATGAAGTCGCAACGAAAATAATTTTATGGTTGGGTCACAACATGAGGAACTGTATTTAAAGGGCCAGAAGGTTAAGAGCCACTGCTTTAAAGCAAGGAGCTACAAAGTCATATAGGACAGGACATGCTCAGAGGGAGGAGCCAATGAATTGCTCCACTTGCCTAACCCAATCTCCAGACCATTGTTCTCCCAACTACAGTGTGCCCCCACCTGGAATGAGCCACCACCCACCTATCTAAGCTCTACCTATTCTACAAGCTCCAGACCAACAGCTCACTTCCTCCACCAGGACGCCTTCTCCAGCCCCACAGTTGGCCACTTGAGCGTGTTCATCCTTTGGTTTTAGGTTCGTTCTTCCTATCCCTCTGGCCAGCTAGTGACTGCCTCCTAGAAGACCATGAGAAATGTATCTGCTTTAGTGCCCAAGACACTAGCCCCATACCTGGAACTCACTCAACAGGGGCTGGTTGGTAGGGTAGGCTTGTGTGAAGGGGATGCGGCGTTGGTTCTTACTTTTCTAAGAAGGGGAGGAAATGTTGATTGTCTCTGATATAACTGCCTTACCTGAAACCCCTGGGGAGCAAAATGGTGTGATTCCCCTTCTGGCATCACTGAGCGGGAACCAACCTGTGGTTCACCTGAAGAGGGCGCTGTGCTTTCTCACGTGCCCCATAGCAGCACTGCTTGTGTGTTGGTTGTCACCAGGCCCCTTTCAGCTTGCACAAAGAACCTTCATCCTCCCTAGCCCAGACCTAGCCCAAGCAGTAGGGCTGAGCAGCAGACCATATCGGGTCCCTCTCAGGGATTCTGAATGTCTCATGTCAACCACGGTACCCAAATTTTTCTCGTTGAAGTACACTTTGCTCCACAAAATCAACTGCTGCACAAAGACACTGTGGGTTATAAACCCACACACTCAGACCTCAATTTTCATGTATCCAATCCATACTCAACTACAAATTTACTTTTGTAAAAGTGAGAAAATTCGGTAGAAGAAAAATCAAAGGTAGGAGAAAACAAAACAAGATGAAGCCAAGAGCATGACAAACACAATCAATTACACTGCATCCTTTGTAACACCTAGCTTTCAAAGTGCTAGAAGGAGTCAGTGATAAAACATGTGTGATGAGACCAGTCCAGTTTCTGCCACATAGCCATCCACTGAGCCAAACTGGTTAGGGCTCCCATTCTTTTCATCTTCCTTATCAGGCTCCTTCATTCTAAAGGTCACCCTCACCTCTGGCTACAGGACCACGCCCGATGGGTCTCCAAATAAGTAGAGTCGGCCCTAAGCAGTTTTTCCCAGTGTATAGAGCGTCACCCATGTACTTAAGGGACCCAGGTTCGATTCCACTCAAGAGCACGTACCTAGGTTGCAGGCTCGATCCCCAGCCCTGTTCAGGGCACATGTGGGAGGCAACCAATCACACATGTCTCTCTCACATCGATGTTTCTCTCTCTCTGTCTCTCCTTCTCCCTTCCACTCGTTCTAAAAATCAACGAAAAAATATCCGTGGGTGAGGATTAAAATAAATAAATAAATACAGTCTGATCTCCACACCGATGCCTTATCATCCTCCATGGCCACCCAAAGTTCTGTTCTGAAAGTCAGAGGCAGCCCCGCCCCCTGCACACCAGGCCTCCTCTTCTTGCTAAGTGCCTGGGGACTGTTCTGCACACACCTCTCAGCAGCAGCTGTAGATGTGCGAACAGAATCCATTAGCTCCATAACTGGTCCTGGTGCTGCCCCTCCCCAGCACTCCTGCTTCGCCAGGCATCTGTGGGCTCTGGCAGAGAAAAGAGAGAGCGAGTCCCGCATCCCCTGATGCCCCGTGGCGGCTCCGTGGTCACCTGGAGCACACCGAAGTGGCTTCCTGCTTTTGCAGGCACGAACCTGAGCCTGGCAGAGGCCCTTCAGGGCTGGCCGTGCCGCTCTGCTCAGAGTACAATTTAGCACATGTTTTCCACACTGTTCTGGAAAGTGGGGACCTAAAGAGATTAGGTAATTGGCATCCCAAGTCTTAGTAAGCCCTGATTCCCGCAGAGCGCCTTGTTACTCTAATTGCTCGGAGACCCATTTTCATATCCCAAGACCAGGAGTCAGACTATAATAACCTGAAGGCAACATGTACTACACTTTCTCATTGCCTCTGCTCTGGCCAGAAGGAAAGTTTTCTATTTTAGCTGTGGTGGCAGGGCAGGAGCATTCTAGGGACACCTGTGATCCAAGAAGGACCCTTAGGTCAGGGTCCACAGGAGGAAGGGAGTCATCAGGGTTACCCCAAAGTGGAATAGGTTGGCTTGGGGAGGTGGTGGGCACTCAAGGGTCCAAACTGACCCCCTTGCTCAAGCTAGAAACCTGGGCATTACGTATAGTTTTTCCTCTCATCCTCACGGACGGACTCAACAAATCTGCAAATCCTGACTATGTTAACCTGCTAAATAGCTCTTGAAGCTCTCCCATCCTCTATTTCCCTTACCACAGCCTCAGCTCATCTCTTACCGAGACTATTATCTACATTCACCCCCCACTACACACACACATAAACCACCCGATTTGAGCCTCCAGCCCTCTAACCCAGGGATCAGCAAACTACAGCTCATGGACCAAATTGGACCTGTCATCTATTTTTGTAACTAAAGTTTTATTGGAATGCAGCCATGCCCATTTGCTTACATATTGTCTTTGGCTGTTTTTAGACTACAGAGTTGAATAGTTGCAAAAGACCATGTGGCCCACAAAGTAAAAAATATTTACTATCTGGCCCTTTAAGAAAAAGCCTGCCCTAAACCACCACCAGTGTGAATTCAAGTCACTTAATCAAGATTCACCAACTGTTCCCCTTGCCAAATAGGGAAAAAATGTAAATTCCTTGGCATACATACAGCATCTTTTATGAATCAGTCCTTAGTTAGCTCAGGAATTATAAATTGGCAGCCAACAGACTTCTTCTAGCATATATACTAATATATATATATATCTTTTGTGGCCCACACAAAGTTTAAAATATTACATTAATTGCCAACTTTGTTAAGATTATACATCGAATTATACATAAAAACACAGATTCTGACTTATCTTGAAAAAATAGGAAGCTCTGGCAACAATTGGACCCCATTTCCAAATGGCACCTATCAGCCAAAATCAATGGGCATCTGCCCCCACTGCATGGTGCCTGTGCTCTGGGGTTCCCCAGACTCCACCACTCCCCACTGCCCCACATCAGGCCTGCTTCATTCAGGTAGGCATGAATCTCACAGTCCCTGACCTCCCTTCATTCTTTATCAACCAGCCCTCTTCCTAGAACTATTTCCTGTAGTTATACCAAAATACTGAGTTCCCAAAGGAGCTATATGCTCTCTCCCACCAACACACTTTTGCACATGCTATCCTCTTGTATTAGTCTTCTAGGGCTGCCATAACAAAGTACCACAGACTGGATGGTGTGAACAATAGACATTTATTTTCTCACAGTTCTGGAGGCTGGAAGTCCAAGATCAAGGTGGCAATGGGTTGCTCTACAAGCCAAGGCCTCTCTCCTTGGCTTGTAGATGGACATTTTCTCCCCACATCTTCACATGGTCTTCCCTGTGTATGTCTGTGTCCTGACCTCCTCTTCTTATAAGGACACCAGTCATATTGCATCAGGGCCCACTGATGTCCTCATTTACACTTAATTACCTTTTAAGGACCCTATCTCCAAATACAGTCATATTCTGAGTTACTGTGGTTTAGGGTTTAAATATATTGGGGGGGGGGGAGGGCGGGCCACAATTCAGCCCATAATATCTCTCCTCCGGGAATGCCCTACCCAACTTTAGTCATCTAACAAATGCTCCCTCTTTCTTTAAGAATCTAATCAAGCACCACCTCCCTGGTGAGGCCTCCTCAGAAATCCCTGGCAAAAATCCATCTTGCATTTCCCTGCAACTTGTGCACACGTTCACTAGAGAACTATCACCCTGCCCTGCAATGGTTAAATCCCCTCTTCCCCCAGTGAACAGTGAGCTTCTAGGGGTAGTGACTATTCTTTTTCACCTCTATTCAGTCAATAAACATCTACTGGGGCCTCGCCACATGCCAGGCAGTACTCAGCCCTGAACAAGGGGGACCGAGTCCCTCCCTGCATGGAGTCTATGTTAGTGAGGGAAAAGAATAAGTAAGAGCATGAGCAAAAGTGGCAAATCTCACAGCACCGAGCTTATCTCGTGTAGGTGTTCAAAAAGCCTTCAAATGAATACCTGTGGGGAAATGTACGCACAAGGGGTCTGGATATCTTAGAGCATTTCCAGACGTGGAATTCTGTGTTTGTTTGTTTTTTACTCTGAGTTGCTGAGGCAGTTAACATGTAAAATGTTAGATGGCCTACCCCTTGTCTTGAAAGCTAGTGTCACTAGCTAGGTCACTGCATCCCAATATCCCTCCTTAAAGCATGGGACCCAAAACCATCCCTAGGAAGAGACATGAGACAAAGCCCACCGACGTGTCCCACGGCCCCTGACTCAAAATCCACTGAGCCAAGGTCTGGTTGCCGGTTGTCTGACCCAGAGATGAGCTCTAGTTGCCTGTGTACAACTTTTGGGTAGATTTGTGATGAAAATGGGAGCAGGGCGGGTGACTAGGCCTAAGAAGACCCTCTCCAAGTAAATGATACTCATTTTAGGTGCATCACAGAGTTTATCAGCTTGTAAAGAAGTGATGGGCAATTTCTAGAAATTCTCTAGTAATACATGAGAAGTGGTACAAGCCACACAGGGATCCCCACTCTGATAAAAGCACAAAGCCAGTGGGAACTCAGTATGGCAACCCATAATGTCCACTCTCCTCCTATTCTCTATGGTTTTTTTTGAAAGTGCTGTTTGGGTACTTATAGAACAATTTAAGTAGATTAGGATGTGGGCACAAAATTTACCCATGGAACTCTGTGTCCTTAGATATTTATTCAGACATGAAATTTAGAATCATTTCTGTCACATAAAAATTTGTTAAATTTACAGATTAATGTTAAATATATAGATTAGTAAGAATTGGCTTAAAATTTGGGGCATTCCACTCTAGAATACACCTGGTGGCCTTTTAAAATATTTGGAACATTTTATAAGTACATTCCAATATGTCCTGCATATCAATTACCTGTTGCTAGGTGCTTTATATTGTCGGTGACCACTCTCAATGAAATCTTTTAAAATTATTTTCTACTAGATTATTGTTGGTAAAGAAAAAAGGGAAAATTCAAACAAGCTAGTGAATTCTCTCATTGCTTCTAACAGTTTTTAGAAGATTCTATTAGATTTTCTATGCAGACATGCCTATGCCTATCATTTTATGTAATGATTCTTTTGCCATGTTCTTGCCAATATTTATCCTTAGTTCATTTTTTCCCATCACTGTATTGGAAAGCAATCCAAAGTGCTTGTAAATAATGACAGAGAGTAGTTTCTTCCATATTCAGTGGAAGTGCCTTTAGTATTTCTCTGCACCAACAGCCATAATGTTGGCTGGCTGTTGGTTTGGTACAGATGATTTTTTTGGTGGGGGGAAGTTATGTTTTAAATATGCATTTTTCAGATTCCAATTGTCCTATATCAGCATAGACATCAGGCTTTATCAAATAGTTTTAGGAATCTACCAACACGATCTTAAGATTGATACGATACTCTCTTCTATGCTATAGATTTCCATAATCCTTTCTTTTCTGGTGTTGCAAGCCTAGCAGTGGAATTACTGGGTCAGTGATACAAACATCTGAAGGCTCCTCATGCATTTTGTTAAACCATATCCCCAAAGGATGGAGCCAATTGACACTCCAGCAGTGGATGAAAATGGCCATTATACTAAACTCTCACCAGCACTGTGTTTTATCAACTGAAATATCTGTCAACTGATACAACTATTGAATGTTGGCTATAAGATATACACTCTCCTACTGCAACTGCTGGAAAAGGCCTTAAGAAATGCCTAGTGCAATGACTGAGAAACATTTTGAGGTCACAGAACTATAATTATCTGAAAAAGTTATAGACCCTCTTCCCCCACAAAAAGATGTGCATACACGGAAATTTTTTCTATAAATTTCCAAAGATTCCCAGATCTCCTAAGGCTCCTCAGTGGAGTGTCACAGATGCACAACACAGACATTTGACTATCCCAACACCTCCATTTTACAGGTAAGGAAAACTGAGGCCAGAAAAGTATGGTTAAAAACTAAAATGAAACCTTTTTTTTTTTTTACTTGTTTTAAAATATTTGAGGAGAAAAGCTCATATTGGTTTTCTACATTAAAAAAAGAAGAAGAGCCACATGCATTCTCATGGGGCCAGTGGCAAATGCACCTGAGCAGGACTGAGAAGGCCCGGGGCCTGGTGACGACAGGCCAGAGAGTGAGGTAACTCACGAACCCTGTGAGCCTCACTTTTCGCCTCTGTAAAATAGGGAATAGCATTGTAGGTTGTGGAGGGTTTTGTGTGTGTGTGTGTGTGTGTGTGTGTGTTGAAGGCTGCACGTATGTGTGTTTTCGGTTATGTTGGGGGGCGTAGGTTGCATGGGAGGGAGTTGTGGGTTGTTTGTGATTCTGAACTCAGGGTGTGTGTATGAGCTGTGTGTTTGTGTTGGAAACGAAGCTCAAGGCCAGGCTGAGCCAACTGTGGATGGAATAGTAGAGACTGTTGCTGCCCCACTGGTAACCCTTCTTCAATGCAAGACACCAGGCCTCCAAATGCCAGTACAGGTACCACTTTGCCTGCAGGCCTTCTCTGGGGCTAAGTCCCCCTGTGGCCCCACCCTCAGCAGGCCAGCAGTGCCACTGAAATCATGCTCCCCACCTTCAGAGGTCCCCAATCAATGACTGATGAGGGTCGGAGAGTAAATATCCTGCCCCTTCATCCTGGGGAAGATGACTCCGAAGTTTGTGTTCTGTGCCCTCACTCAAGAGCCCAGCAGGGTCACCCTCCAGTTGCCTGTGGTGCTAACTCATGTGCTTGACAATGACCCGTTGTTGGTTGCTTTCCCCTCCTTGAATCACTCCCACGCCCTTATGAGGCTGTTTCTTGCGATCCTGCCCAACAAATGGCCCGTTCTCACTTCCATTACCTCACTGGTCCATGTCTGGGTGAACCCAAGCTAACGTGCTGAACCTGACACTGTGGGCATCACACAATCTGGAATGTGTTTGAAAATTTAAATAAATGAGACCAACAACTCCAGCAACATTAGAACCCACGATTCATACCCCAAGGGAGGTGCATGAAGAGCCCCCCAAACAAGGAAGGGTATCTGCCTCCCTGCCAAGCAGCGGTGGACACGCTCCAGTGGTCCTTGAGATTCAGAGCATATAGGTGATTCATCGGAGGCCACACAGCTAGGAGCAGCCAAGCCGACACTCAGGTCCACGTGGTCTGCTTCTCACGCCACTCTACTGGCTGCTTTTCCAATAACACTCCCATAATCATTTTGTCCAGACTAGTCAAGAATAGGGCCCTCAGCCAACTCAAACCCTGTGGGTCAGAGCTGCCATTATTGGAAAAGAGAGACCAGAGCCACGTCTCACCCTCGGACAGGCAGCTGCAGGTGGACCCGCTTTAAAGGCGGGGAATCTAGGCCACTCCCAGCCACTGGTCCTGCTGGTGTGGTTTTCCTGGGGAGACCATCACTGCCAGGCGGGTGAGGCCGGGGAACTGTCCCCCGCTAAGCGTGATGGACAACACAGCCTTCCTGGCTGAGGCGGCTTTGATATTGTTCTGTGTTCAGTCTCGTCCTTCAGAGTGAATGAGAAAGGACGGAGCTCGGCCCCAGGATGCCGGGAGGAGGGCCTCAGAGCAGCATGTACACAGGTGAGAAGGAAATTGAACGAGAAGCCTTTAGGCCAGTGGTTCTCAACCTTCCTAATGCCGTGACCCTTTAATACAGTTCCTCATGTTGTGGTGACCCCCAATTTCATTGTCACAAATTGAACATAATTAAAGCATAATGATTAATCACAAAAACAATATGTAATTACATATATATTTTCCGATGGTCTTAGGCGACCCCTGTGAAAGGGTCGTTCGACCCCCAAAGAGGTCGCTACCCACAGGTTGAGAACCGCTGCTCTAGGCCCACAGGATGAGTGGGACCCACCCTCTGCTGTTGTTGGGCCCTCCGTCTCTCCAAGAAGCCCGCTTCCTGCAGATCCTGGCGGGCTGGCATCGCCAACATAAAATGGGGCTAATAATACCTTTCTCATGGCATTGCTGAGGGGGTTAAATGAGACAATGTATGTGAAAATGCCAACACGATTCCTCACACATCCTGTTAATTACAGATACTCCTCAACTTACGATGGGGCAATACCAAAAAAACCATCACAAGTGGAAAATATCCGAAATCAGAAATGGATTTAATACACCTAACCTATTAAACATCATAGCTAAGCCTAGCCTACCTTAAAAGTGCTCAGAACAGTTACATTAGCCTCCCGTTGGGCAAAATCATCTAACATAAAGCATATTTTATAATGAAGTGTTGAATATCTTGTGTAATTTATTAGGCATATCATTTCTGCACAATCATAATGTCAAAAAATTGTAAGTTAAACCATCATAAGTCAGGGACTGGTCGTATTCCTTTCCTTCCCCATTATAATGACCAGCATTTGGGGAATACTTACTACAAGCCAGGCACTGTTGCATGGACGCTGTAAATGTTATCCCCTCTGGCCCTCTACAACCCTATGAAGAAGGTCCTACAATTCACCCCATTCTATAGATTAGCAAACTGAGTCGGAGAGATAATTGTAAGTGCCATGAGTTCCCACACTTGCAGGGGTGGCACCAGGGTTGGAACCCAGCAGCTGTGGTTCCAGAGCCCAGCTCTTCGCCATCCCACTGTCTCTCTGCTTACAGGAGGGCCGCTTTCCCATGAAGAACACTATCATTAGGCATTGTATCGATCGTCTTACTCTTTCGTGTACGCTCCAAGACACAATAAGGCTACAGTAGTGTCGGACATTGGTGTTATATTTTATAACTTTGGCTTTAAAACCAAACAAGCCAAAATAACGATGCTGAGAAGCAACGGTTGGTGAGGAGTGGCCCTTGAGCCAGCAGCATCATCCTTACCCGGGAACTTGTTGGAATGCAAATTCTTGGGTCCTGGCCCTGACCTGCCGGATCAGAAGTTCTGAGGGTGGAGCCCAGGCCCCTGCATGTTACCAAAACCTACAGATGCTGGTAGACCCTGAAGTCCGAGCACCACATGAAGATGCAAACAAATATACAAAGAAGCAAACAAGTCATCTCTCTGGCTTCTAGTTTCCTCTTTATTCCTACCACTGAAGCTCTCCTTTCTTTCTTCCGAGCTCAGCCACATTTCTTTTCTCTCGTTATATTTTACCTAGACTTTCTCTGTAATTAAAGAGAAGCAGTAGGTGTGGATTTGCCACATCCACTCCATCCACTGTGGTTACTTTTCAATCTCCCAGGTCTGCATTAGGTTGCACTGCAGTGCACTTCCTGAGTCTCGTGGGCTCGGCATTGGAACCGAACCACAGGCGAACGCCACCTCACTGTGACCTCCACGCTCAGCATCTTCCTGCTAACCGGCACAGGCCTCGCAGGCACGAGTGGTCTGGCTTGCACACCAGTATTCCCGCACCTAACACAGCCTGCAACATGTAACAGGTGCTCAATAAATATTTTTGAGTAGATAAATGTGTTCGTTGTTAACCTTCATCCAATCCTACAAGATGAATTGCATCGTTCTTCTTTTAAAGATGAGGAAACTGAGGATCAGAGTGTTTGGTAGCTCACGGAGGGTGGATCAGAAAGTGAGCTGCGGATTTTGGATTCAAAATCAAGACCGCTTGATCCCAAAGACCTCTCTTCTCCGTGCCTCATGCCGCCACTTCGCGAGCCCTGGAAGTCCGGAGGGTGAGGTTTTGTAGGTGATGCAACTGGAAGGAAAACAGCGCTGCTGCTTTATGCGCTGGGTCAGGACGGTGATGGCATGGCTGGGAATGAAGGGCGTAGCCCAGGGGCAGAAAAAGCAACTGGATTGCTGACAGAATGGGGTACGGCCGCCATCCCTGCACTGTGGCAACTGACAGGAGATGCTGTTATCCTAACAACAAGGGTTAATCCCTCCAAAAGATCGCATCACACCTGCCCTGAAATGTAAGGATCTTCCAGGTGGAAAGTCAGGTCAGAAGGCCCGCAGAAGCGGAAGCAGTAGCAGGGCTCTGAGACCCTCAAAGCCGGCTCCGAGGGACCGAACTGTTACCAGGAAAATCCCAGGAAGAGAGACCAGCAGTTCCCCGCGGCTTTCAGGCCGGGTGACTCACCTTCACTCTGTGGGACCTTCAGAATGCTGAAACCTTAGCGGGTCTGAAATAGTGGTTATTACCTCAACGTCATAAAAGTCGACTGAAGAAAAGCTGGGCATAAATTGTATTTCACATTGATTTTGACCTTGGTTAAAAGCCAAATAAAAATAGTTGCAGCATGAAAAAGACAAAAACGAAAGGCAATCCACTAAAAGTTGCAGGCGCAGGACTCAAAAGTGGTTTCTTTCCCTTCCTTTTCTATTTTGTCCTAATTTTCACTAAGGAACCTATCTCTTTTGAATAAAACAAAGTTCCATTTTAAAGGACTGTAATGATGCTTGCTGAGTGCTTGCAAGTGGCCTATTTCATTGCATTCTACATAGCCTGAGTGAGCCTCCTTTTATAGGGGCAGGCATGAGGCTCTGCAGGGCTGACTTGACCAAGCTGTAGCTGGTACGTGCAAAGCCAAGGTTTAAAAATAAAGTCGTACGACCCAACCTTGACTGCAGGCTAGCATCATATGGGGAGCTTTTAAAAACCCTGATGTCCAGGCCACACCCCTTAAATCCGAATCGTTCTGTACAAGACCCAGGCATCCGCACTTTCATAATGTCCCCAGTGGTGACAACGTGTAGCAGACTGAGAACTGTTACTCTCGAGGCTGTGTGTTTAGCCAGCATGCTCTACAGTTGCTCGATCTATGGGAACATCTGTCTCCCACAAATGAGAAATATCAACAGCGTTTTAGGAACCCTCGGTATCAACAAATATTGCCGAGCACCCTGTGGATTTCAGAGCCCTGCCCTCGTGACCATGTCAATGCATGAAAAGACCTAGTCATCCAGCAGCAGCGACGACAATGAGAAGAGGCTCCTGAAGGCGGAGCCCTTTTAAATGGGTTACTGGTGGCCCAGACCCTGGAAAGAAGGGGAGGACTTCAGCAACAAGAGAGTCAGAGACTAAAGGGAAGTTCTAATAAACCAAGACCAGAGGGAATTCAGGTCAACAGCACCTACCATTGAAAGGCTAACATGAGCCCTGGCGGGTGGCTTAGTGGGATGGAGCACTGTCCTGTACACGCAAAAGTTGTGGGTTTGATTTTGGTCAGGACACTTACCTAGGTTGTGGTTTTGACCCCCGTTGGGGTGTGTATGGGAGGCAACCAATCGATGTTTCTCTCTCACATGGATATTTCTCTCTCTCTTCCTTCCTGTCTCTCTAAAATCAATAGACATACAGTGGGGCCTTGACTTAGGAGTTTAATTTTTTAGGAGACCGAGCTCATTAAGGAACTCGTTAAGGAGACCATTAACTCAAATTACTCTGTCAACTCAATGCAAAAAATCGGCTGAGAGACAAAAAACTCGTTAGTTAGGACACTCGTAGGTCAAGGCCCCACTGTATTCTCAGGGGAGGATAAATGTTTTTTTAAAAAAAGCTAACATGTACTCCTATAGGGAAGTGATACTGTTATCATAGGTAGCTAGATATTAATAGAAAGAGAGCAAAGGGAATCACATGACTTGTTTCACCAATAAGCTATAGCTCCATACACTCCAGGGGGTCACAGCAATGCCCACCAAGGACTAACACCCTTCCCTTCTCCCCTCTGGAACCGGTTGTGGAGGGAGCAGGGGGAGGTAAGCCCATATGCAATAGAAGTCAAAATGGCACAGGGGGAGGTGCCTGAACATAGAGACATGACAGTCTAACCTGGGAAAGAGATCAGTTGGCTAGCGGGTGGACCCACCAGAAGCCCAAAAGCTTGAGAAGTTGATTGGTTATTTTGAAAAAGTTCCTGGTTCTTCCCAAACCTGAGATAATATAATCCCAGGGGAACAAAGAGGAGCTCGCTCTCTCCAGCTCCGTGACCTGTGCTGGTCCCATTTGTTCTCACATTTTCTCTCCGTACCATGTGGCCCTCGAAACCTTATGGCCAATGGGCGGGCAGAGTCCAAATGCAGACTTCAAATAGGAGCCCGGACACAGCACAGCTTCAGGTCACAGATGGGAACACAAGCTAAGCTAGTCAAAGGGTAAGAAAGGTTAGACGGACTGAGCTTTAACGTGGCACAGGAACTTTGGACATGGATGGAGATGGGACAGTGGGAACCCAGGAGGGACAGCCTTCTGTTTTCATCCAAATAAATCTTAACACCAGACTTCATCCTCCCTGTAGATCCAAAAAAAATGCTTTTTCTCGCAACAACGCAAGCACCCCACTTCCATCAGCAAAAACACCAGGAAGTGACAGAGGGTGAGCTGCCTATTTACACAAGTAAACACGTAGGCAGGGAAGAGGAAACTGAGGCCCCAGAGAGGAACAAATGAACAGATCTGATTGGTTCACAGGCAAGAGGTTTAAGCTGATGCACACAGAGGTCAATTGGAGGTCAGAGCACCAGGCTAGAGAACAAAGACCGAGCTAGTGCAGAGTAAGGACTCATAATATCTAGGACAAAAACATGTTTGTGGAACCCTCACCATGCATAAGTGGTGGTCTGGATTATTGTTCTTCTCTCCTTGTTCCTGAGGAGAGGGTATACTTCCCAGCCCCACCAACTAGAGCAGCGGTTCTCAACCTGTGGGTCGCAACCCCTTTGGTGGTCAAACGACCCTTTCACAGGGGTCGCCTAAGACCATCCTGCATATCAGATATTTACATTACGATTCATAACAGTAGCAACATTACAGTTATGAAGTTGCAACAAAAATAATTTTATGATTGGGTCACAACATGAGGAACTGTATTTAAAGGGCCAGACGGTTGAGAACCACTGAACTAGAGGCTCGGCCATGTGACTCACTTTGATCAGTGTGGTGGAAGCAAATGTTGATATATACAAAAGCTTGTACTTGCAAGGCTGGGCTTGCTCTCTCGTGCTCCTGCCTTTCAGCGTGTAAAGAACATGTCATGGATAGCTGCTGGTCCACGGAGGAAGAGAGCTGTGGAATAGTCCTGGGTCAACCCACAACATTGGAGGCAAAACTACTCTAAACAGCCAAATCACAGCACAGCATCTGCAGATGCATGGGCAGGAGATGGATGCTATATTAATCAGGGTTCGCCAGAGAAATAGCAGCACTAGGATATATATTCCAAAGGTCTGAGAATCAGGAGAATCAATGATGTCAATTCCAGTCCAAGGACAGAAGGCCAATGTCCCAACTCACACAGTTTGGCAGCAAATTTCCCTCTGACTCAGCATTTATGTTCTAACCAGGACTTTAGTTGATAGATGAGGCCTGCCCATAGTAGGGAGAGCAATCTGATATACTCAGTGCACTCATTCAAATGTTAATCTCATTCAGAAACAGCCTCTCAGACACACCCAGGATAGTGTTAGACCAAATATCTGGGCACCCACCCATGGTCCAGTCAAGTTGACACATAAAATCAATCATCACAGCCCAGACTGTGGTTGAGCGTTGGCCCATAAACTAGGAGGTCTCAGTTTGATTCCCAGTCAGGGCACATGCCTGGGTTGCAGGCTCTATCCCCAATTGGGGGGGGAGGTACAGGAGGCAGCTGACTAATGTTTCTCTCACCTTGATGTTTCTGTCTCTCTATCCCTCTCCTGTCCTCTCTCTAAAATCAATAAAGATATATTTTAAAAAATTAATTATCACAGGAGTTACTGTGGTATGCCACTGAAATTCTGAGGGTATTTGTTATTGCAGCAAGAGCTGACGGAGACACATGATTATCTCATTTCATCCTCTTCACAACCCAGGTAGGCAAGCATTGTCACTGCCCCCGTTTTATAGAGACAGAAACAGAGTTTCAGGGAGGGTAAGTAACTTGTCTGAGAGCAGTAGGTGGCAGAGCTGGGTTTCTCATTTAGGTCCCCCTTTAAGGACCATGCTTCAACCACTATGCTATGCCACCCCCGTGAACTTCAGGGCAAGAGAGCCAAGGGCTGCCCCAGCAGTGACACTTTTCCAGCGTTTTCATTGAGATCTGAGTCCTTGTCCAAGCAGGTGAAATTTCAAGGCCAGAGAACAGAAGCTCTCAGGTGGTCACAGTGGCGTTGCTCTGAAAAGGACAGCGTGAGCGTTGGGGTTATGTTACAAATGGTCAAGATTTAAAGAGGGACTGGGTCAACCCACAACATTGGAGGCATCTCCAAAGCTCTTAATGGGAGCATTCTGTTTTGATGGGAGCATTAACAACTCTGGGAGAATGAGGGTGTAGGGTCTCAGGAAAAATGAGCACCCTCTAACATAGGGTTTCTCAACCTTAGTTCTGTTGATACTCAGAGCTTTACAATTACTTGTTAAGGGGGCTTGTCCTATGCACTGTAGGATGTTCTGCAGCATCCCTGGCCTCTACAAATTAGATGCCAATAGTATTTCCTAGATGTGAAAATGAAAAATATCTCCAGATATTGCCAAATGTTCCCTGGGGGACAAAATCACCCTTGGTTGAGAATTACAGTTCTAATATATTATCTCCTTGGGATCTTCTGTGTGTCAGGCGACCTCCACACCCTTGACTCCTGCGGGAAAAATTTGAAGACACACAGTCCAGGTGAACGTGAGAGTAAGTTTATTAAAGCCTGGGACAGTGAGGCGAAGGAAGGGCCCATGGAGACAGGACAGGGGGTAAGCTGCCCATTGCTCCCCTGGGCGCAGGTCTTGATGGGACCTTTACAGCTTAGGATAGAAGACGCAAAGTACACGCCTGAGGAAAGGGGGGGGGGCAGGCGTGCTCAAGGTTTTTCTATTTTCTATAGGCAGGAATTTTAGGGGAGGTCCCAGGGGAGGATCTCAACCAAATGCTCATTAGATTTCTGGGTGTGTTGTTTAGTCTACTGAAGTATTAAAATGAGCGTATAAGAGGTCTGGGGTCATTTTCTGATTAGTTTTGCTTTATCTTAGATTAGTCTGACTCTAATTGTGTGTTTTTGCTTTGTTTTGTTTTTTGTTATCTATCTCCCTGAGTAAGATGATTTAAACCACCTGCTCTTAGGTAGCTTTGGTTAGGGAGGGGTAGAGTCTTGTGACTTATCAGTTGGCTGTTAATTGCTCAGCCATTCCAGGCCATTTGTGCAACCATTTGTCTCGGTTTCTTCATTCCATTTGCCAGGGAAGTTTCCTAGTTTCTTACTCACCTGCCTCATTTCCCACTCTTCCTCCCTCGCAAAATCCATGCTGCTATTTCCCTTCTCTGAACCTGCATAGCATAGAAGACACAACATACACTCCTGAGGACCTCTCCTGTCCTCTCTCTAAAATCAATAAAAATATATTTTTAAAAATATATTTTAAAAAATTAATATCTGAACTGGAAAAGTGTAGGTTCCTAGTAAATTCCTCGAGGAGGTGATTAAAGTCACTGTCACAGATTTAATTTACAATTAAATTATTTTAATTTTAAATTAAATTTAAAATTAAATTTTAATTTAATTTTACCGTGTACTGGGACCTCCCCTAAAATTCCTGCCTATAGGAAATAGAAAAACCCATAGCATCTGGTGATCCCCAGTGCGTGGCTGTGATCTCCGCATTTCGTCCTGATGTGTCCTATCTCAACAGCTCCACTGTAGACTTCTCCAGGGCAGGTCTTGGTCAACTTCACTGGGCTGGGCACTTAGGAGGTAGAAGTGAAAAAGGAGTCCTATCGGATTCAACAGATGCCAAATCAATGTCGGGTCACAGGAGGGGGAACCTGGGCAAGGCAGCCCTGAATTCCGCTCGGTGGAAAGACTTCGAGTCTGGTAATTTGCATACCGATGACATTCTACAAAATGCAGGTGCCTGCCTTTTCACCACAGAGGCCAATTAAATGCTTTACGTTTTAGAAGCAGACTCTTTAAGAAATGCCTGTGAGAACAATTAAGAACACAAAACACAGTAAATGAAACTGGAAGTTGTTATCAAAAGCTACTGAGCAAAGTTGAGGAAAATGGCCTGTGGCCAAATGGGAGGAACTGCAGTCCAGGGGATCAGATTGCAGACCATGGAAGCCAATAGTCAAAGGTCCCAGTCCCAGCAGAGCCCCTCTCGGGCCAACTGTAAAATAGCGATAATAATAGTACTTGCCTCAGAGGGGGGTTGTTAAGTTGAATGTATTAATATATGTAAAGTAATTAAAACTGTGCCTAGCACTTAAGCGCTCCATGACTGTGGCTGCTATGATTATAATGGTTATTAATATAGTATTATGTATGCTCCAAAATAGCAGGGACCTTTTCCACCTTGTTTTCCCAGCACCCCCGACTTCCGGCACACAAGAGGAAACTCGATAAATGTTTGTTGGATGGTTGAATTAAATGGCAAGCTTAGCTGGTGACAAATTATGATCCGGAGCAGCCTAGAGACTGCTGCCAAAGTGCTTTTCACTGCTCCTTCCTTCCCACGCAAAGTCTCAGGAGCCCTTTATTACTTCCCATCCTGGCGTGACAGACTCGGGGACCCCCTCCCAGCTCTCCCACTCAGTCTCTCCTGGCCGAGGATCCATCTCCTTCATAACAGATCTGGCCCTGCATGTTGCCCAACCCCCTTTCAACCTGCACACTCTGGCCCTCCCAGGGCTCCCAGCTGGGATTCTGGAATCTTACAGGCCTGGGTTTAAATCCTGACATTCAAGAGTAGCCCTGCTGGAGCAGAGCTAAATGCTTGGTATGCTAATTATCAGAGGAATTCTGCATGAGGCTTGAGTTTATGTAAGAAAGTGCCTCTCCTGAAAATATATACAAAATAATGACTGTTTATGCAGGAGACTACATGCAAACCGGACTCCCATCAGCAGTGGTCAATGACCAGGAACAAAGAGATTTAGAGATGTAGAAATCTAAATCTGCCTTTCCTTGAATCCCTGTTGGCACCCAGGTGTCTTTGGTAATCCATCACCTCTTGCCCCGCCCATTCTCTCTTCCCTTGACATAAAAGAAGCCTGAATTCTGGGCTTTTGGAAGATGAGTTTGAGGAACCTCTAAGGCCCCCACCTTCATTTTTTTTTAATATATTTTATTGATTTTTTACAGAGAGGAAGGGAGAGAGATAGAGAGTTAGAAACATCGATGAGAGAGAAACATCCATCAGCTGCCTCCTGCACATCTCCTACTGGGAATATGCCCGCAACCAAGGTACATGCCCTTGACCGGAATCGAACCCGGGACCCTTCAGTCCGCAGGCCGACACTCTATCCACCGAGCCAAACCGGTTTTGGCGGCCCCCACCTTCTTGAGCTGGCCCCTTCTCAATCAACAAACCTTTCCTTACTCCAAACTCTGATATTTTGAATATTGGCCTTTTGAAGCATTGGGCACATTGACTTTGAACCGTTAACATTGCTAACCTGTATCCTTGGACCATTTATCATCTCTCTGACCTCAGTCCCTTACCTGAAAAGTGTAATAACAATACCCTCTATGTATGTAAATGCCCGTAACAAGCCCCAGCACACCATCTGCACACAAAAGGGATGGCCCAATGCTAATGCCTTCCTGGCCTGCTACTTCCACAATATGGTGAAATCTCTAGAGCCCCATAAAAACACTAGATGAGCCATTTGGCCGGCCAGAGCCTAGTGATTGAAATCACCGGCATCAAGTCTATTTCTCCAAAAGAGAGCAAAACTTTGTAATAAAACTGAGTTGTGGTGGAATGCTAGGAAAAGCTGTTTGCTGCGGCCTTAACGGGCAAGATATAAAGGGCACATCCTCAGAGGCCAGAGGACAGGTTTATTAATAGGATTAAAGCCTGGGGAAGCTGCTGGAGAGTCAGGGTTGCTTATCAGCATGAAATAGTATGTACTCGCAGATAAGATCACCCACAGAGCAGCCAAGAGGCCACTCCAGAAAAAAAAATGTAATGGGTTACTGGGGTAGGAAATGCCAGTGGTCCCCCAAGCACTGGCCCATGATCTTCTTCTGCAAAGATGGCTACATTGGGATCACCAGGGGAGGTTTCCTGATATAGAATCCAGACCCCATCCCTAGTAGTTTCTATTATAGTGACTGTATGTGGTCCCTGGACATCTGTTAGCAACTGTTAAAAGGTTTGCAGGTGATGATGCTGAAGAGGCAGCCAAATTTGGATTGAGTTCCCATGTGAGGATTGTTTTATAACTAGTTTAGTAGTGATCCAGACACCTGGATTTATCCATTTATTTATTTAACAAATACTCAATACATGTTTTTGCTAAGAAAGAAACCAGAAGAAAGAATGGTCCCATTCCTCACTGAGCTTACAGTTGACTAGTGGTGATATTGATCAAAGAACCCAACATTCAATCATTCATTCATTCAAAAATTAAGTGCCATGATGTGCCTGGCTCTATGCTAATGACCTGGGATTTTGACTGGGCCCTAAAAATGGAAACCAACCAGAAACTTGGGAGAAAGTCATATTTTAGATCACATACCCAAGGGAGTATCACTGTTTCTTTTTTTCTTTTTCAGAATTATGTCCTGAGAGGGGAGAAGAATATTTCTTAAAAATTCAGAGGAAAATATATGTTTCCTAGATCACAGTCCCTGGGCTTGGCGGAGAGGGTTGCATAATGGAAAGACTGGCAGTAGGTTCCCATATGATACTAATGAGGCAGGAAAAAAGTGAGTAGAGTAAGAAAAAATAATAATAATAGCAGTAGTAATAACATCTAACATATTAAGCACTTATTATGTGCCAGGCAATGATAAACGGTGCCAAATAAACATTAAAAAACACACATGCATGGCGTTTTCATTTGCTACAGGAGGGAGCGGCAGGGTGGCCATCCTTTGGCAAGGTAATCCCACAATGGCACCAGTGGCTCTACAAAACGTTCCTGCCATTTGACCCTGTTCTTTCTTTTCAGACAGAGCATCCTTTGGAACTAGCACAAAAGCTCCGTGCACAAAGGCGTGCAGCACTGGCTTATAATGGCTCAAAACCTGCAAACAAACTAAGCATCCCACAAAGGGGGTTTGCTTCATGATCTCCGGTGCATCCACATCACAGAGGAACGAGGCGGCTCTCTTTGAACTGATAGAGAACCTTTTCCGAGACTAACCATGGAGTGGAAAATGCAAGGTGCAGCAGAGCATGCGGTATCTTTTACATCTTATGTCATGTGCATGTATTAACTTTGAAAAAACAATTTGAAGCAATATGCCAAACTACTTGTAGAGTGTAATCCAATCATCTGTGCAAGGACGAGAAAAGTTGGGAAAGAATCTGGGGAAAATGTTAACTAGTTTTGTTCGGATAGGACACCACTGGGTTTTTCCCCTCACGTTTTTCTAAATTTAGATTTCTGGCAAAATGAAATATTTTATCACACACACACAAAAGATTTTTAAAAAGAGAAATCATGGATTCAGGCTTAAGATTTCCTTAGATTTTTAAAACCTAAAAGCATATATAAGAGGGGACTCGTGATTAAGAAACAAACATCAGCCTGGCCAGTGTGTCTCTGTAGTTGAGTGTCGACCTACAAACCAGGAGGTAATGGTTCCATTCCCAATCAGGGCATAAGCCCAGGTTGCGGGCTCGATCCCCAGTAGAAAGCATGCAGGAGACAACTGATCAATGTTTCTCTCTCATCATTGATGTTTCTATCTCTCTCTCCCTCTCCCTTCTTCTCTAAAATCAATAAAAATATTTTTAAAATAAATAAACATCGAAGACTAGCAGAAAATGTCAAGGATATGAATCAGAAAGGCATAAATCCTTGGATAATTTGTCCAAAACCAAAACTTCAAGGGCCCTTCAAAATTAAGTAATAAAGCATAATTCAGAGGGGTTTTTTGTTTTAGAGTTTATATTTAAAGTGTATTGGTTAGGACTCTTTTTGTTGCCATTGATGGGAACCCCAACTCAAAACGGATTAAGCAAATAATGAGATTTATTGTCTTACAGAATTAATTTTGAAATAGCTTGGTTATTGGGCTCACTTGCATCTTATATATTTTTTTATTGATTGATTTTGAGAGAAGGGGAGTGCTCATAACTGGTGGCTGCTCTATGAGTTGTTAGCATTGTCCCAGAAAAAGCCCCAGTGTGGCCAGCAGCCTTGCCTAGTCTCTGCAGCATGCATGTGGCATTACTGTGGACTCCCCTCAGAAACCATGCTTACTGCCCCTTTCATGTATTCCTCTACGAGTCAACAAATGTTTAAGTGCCTACTATGTGCCAGCTGCCATGCTAGGTGCTCAGAATACACCCATGAACCAGAGAGACACACAGTGCCCTTACTGGAAACAAAGTCTGGGCTACAAGGATGGTGGGTCTAACGCAGTTCCAGAAATGCATTTACCAAGCACCTTCTATGCACCAGCCCTTATGGAGCGTGAGGAGTGTCACAGGTAAATGAGACACAGCCCCCGCTCAGAAGTGCTCATGGACTAGTAGGAGAGACATATCAAAAGATGAGATATGTTATTTTTACTCTTTTATTAGAGTTTTATTATTAACTGAATTTATGGAGCACTTTCTATGTGTCAGGCACTATACTAAGCATGTTACGGGCATTAACTCATTTAATCCTCACAAACACTCTTTGAGGTAGGTATGCTGACTCTCCCCATTTCACAGCTGGTGAGTGACGGGGCCGTGACGCATGCGCGCATGCCAAAGCTCTGTGTCTCTAAGATTCTTCTTTTATTCACCATGCTGCTGCATTCTACAGCATCCACATCTCCCTCGTCAGCAGACTCTTCCAGACCCCACAGGACCCTACTCTGTTCTCATCAATTTGTGCCTGAGTCTCCAAACTCTGGGGAAAACCCTGACTTGAACTACAGTCTATCAATAGCTTCAAGGACTGAAAATTGTGTCACGTACAACAAAGAATACCAGTTCCCCGGGCACCCAGTGAGACGGAAATGGGTCTGTTAACAGTCTTGTATTCCCCATTCCACTTGGAAGGTTAACACTCGGGGTCAAATTCCCCCTGAGCTTAAACCCAGGGGCATTAAAGTAATGAGGGGTGCGAGCACTCCACGAGTTTCGGACTAATGACTTGTGAGCTTCTGTTCAGCCCTGAGCTCCTGTGATTTTGGTCAAAAGCAGTCATGATCATTTAATGGAAAAGGCTAACTGGTCCATATCCCACTATCATTTTATTTTTAGACCAAGCTAAGTCATCATTCTACCCATTATTGTATCCCGGCCCTTCCCTGTCCCTGTCACACACCCAGTCGCTGTCAGCCCTCCCTGGGATGTGAATGTTCCTCAGATGTCTCCCTGCCCTTTAAGATTCCCTAGACAGTTTTTCCTCCACTGCAGATGTGTCATTATCTATCTCCACAAAAAGGTCTTTCTGCTTACTGAGCTGCTAGGTGGCTCCATCAGGATCCCTCCTTTCCCTGAGCCATCCCCTCCCCACGCTCCTGCTCTCCAACCAGACCCTTCAATTCACTTCAACAATCTTCTCCTGAGCCTCTACTCTGGGGTGGGCACAGGCCTGGCTGGGGTAGAAAGGTGACTGGGACCCAGCCCTTATGGACCCAGATCCATATATTCACAGTCAGAAAGAAAAGGTAAAAGGACTTATCCCCAAATCCAAAATAAAAGCATTAATGTGTTTCCCATGCAGTATTTTCAAGAAAAACAAGATAAAGAGGAAGGGTTTTTTTATATTCCCTGTGGGGTAAATAGGAGATGACAAAAAGAAGTTTTCACAGATGAGGGTTTTAAAGGTTGAATAGGAGTTTTCCAGGAAGAAAAAGAGGAAACAAATGCAAGAAACTGTGAAAAGGCATGTTGGTGAGTTGGGGGAATGGGGAGAAGAGGTTTACACATAATTCAGTCAAGCTTTAGTGTTGAACAGGGGAGAGCAGAGTGGTGAGAAATGAGCATGAAAACTTGTGATGGCCCCCAACCACTTTGCTGGTTTCATTTTGTAAAACGTTTACGTTTTGAAATAATTTCACACTAACGGGAAAGTTGTAAGATTCATATAAAGAACCCTCATATACATTTTTCATCTAGTTCCCCAAAACAGTCAAGATTTTCCCACACAAGCTGTATCATCTGAGAGAGAGAGAGAGAGAGAGGGAGAGAGACTTGTATTTTTTTCTGAGCTACTTGAGAGTGAGTTGAGGTCATGATATTCCTTCACATCTAAACACTTCGTTGTCTATTTCCTAAGACCAAAGTCATTATTTCCTTGGATAACTGCTAGATAAAGTCAGAAAATTTATGCTGACTTAATACTATTATCTAATCCACAAACCTTATCCATATTTCACCAATTTTCCCAATAATTTCCTTTATAACAACAAAAATGTTGACCACCTTATTTTATTACTCTATTAAATTTTTTCAATTATAATTGACATTCACAGCATAGTGGATATACAATCATATACTTTACAAAGTGTTTCCCCTGATATTTCCAATACCCCCCTGATACCCTATAGAGTTATTAAAATATTATTGACTATATTCTCCATGCTGTACCTTATATCCCCGTGACTATTCTGTAACTACCAATTTGTACTTCTTAATCCCATCCCCTTTTACATTCAATCCCTCTAACCCAGTGATGGCGAACCTTTTGAGCTCGGCGTGTCAGCATTTTGAAAAACCCTAACTTAACTCTGGTGCCATGTCACATATAGAAATTTTTTGATATTTGCAACCATAGTAAAACAAAGACTTATATTTTTGATATTTATTTTATATATTTAAATGCCATTTAACAAAGAAAAATCAACCAAAAAAATGAGTTCACGTGTCATCTCTGACACGCGTGTCATAGGTTCACCATCACTGCTCTCACCCCCTTCCCATCTGGCAACCCTCAGTTTATTCTCTGTATTTATGAGTCTGTTTCTGTTTTGTTTATGTGTTTATTTTGTTCTTTAGATTCCACATAAAAGTGAAATCATCTAATATTTGTCTTTATCTGATTTATTTTACATAGCATAATATCCTCTGGGTCCATCCAACTTATCATAAGTGATAAGATTTTTTTTTCTTTTTTATGGCTGAACAATATTCCATTGTATATATGTACCAAATCTTCTTTATGCAATCATCTCTTGCTGAGCACTTAGATTGCTTTCATGTCTTGGCAATTATAAATAATGGGGCAATGAACAGGGGTGCATATATCTTTTCAAATTAGTATTTTGCATTTCTTCAGACAAATGTGCAGAAGTGGAATTGCTGGGTCATGGGTAGTTCTATTTTTAATTTTTTGAGAAACCTTCATACGGGCTGCACCAATTTGCAATCCCACCAACAGTGTGTGTGAGTTCCCTTTTCTCCACATCTTCACCAACACTTACTGTTTGTTGATTAATTGATGATAGCCATTGTGACAGGTGTGAGGTGCATTCCTCTCATGATTAGTGATGTTGAGCATCTTTTCATATATCTGTTGGCCATCAGTGTGTCCTCTTTGAAGAAATGTCTACTTAGGTTCTCTGTCCATTTTTTAAAATTGATTGTTCAGTTTTTTTGGTGTTCAGACGTATGAGTTCTTTATAAATTTTGGATATTAACCCTTATCTAACCATCCTATTTTACATTGGAACCCCACCACTCCCAACATGCCCTGGCCCTGTTTTCTTTTTCTTTTCTTTTTTTAAATAATTCTTTATTGTTGAAAGCATTACATATGTCCCCCTTTTTTCCCTCATGAACCCCCTCCAGCCAGCCCCATTTTTTCTTCACAGCTCTTTCCACCATCTAACATATAACACAATTTTCTTATTTTTAAGTTGTCTCTTCTTCCTACCACCCTACTTGAATGTAAGCCTATAAGGTCAAGATTTTTATCTATGTTGTTCACTGTCCTATCCACAACACCCAAAATAGTGTCTGGCACGTGGTAATTGTTCGATAAATTTCTTCCCACAGCTGAATGGCCAAAGTACTGCTCTCCCTCCTTTGAAGTACTTGGAGTTCTTCATACTTTTATATGTATGTAATATACATTGCAAGTGAAAGAGCTACCCCGGAACAGTTAAGGCTTCTCTGAAGGGTAGCCCAAGTCAACTAAACCCCCATGGGGCCGTTCATACAGATGCAAAAGTCTTTGAGGTACAACAGTATCCATTCCTCTGCAAACAGAGTTAGCAACTTTAGATCTAATGGTAAGATTAAAAGAAACCCCCCCAACTGAAAGGTCAATTTATAGATTCAACAGTTAAATCAAGCCATATCCTTAAGCACACAGGACACAAACCTTGTATTAAATCAAAGACTTAATCTGAGTTAAGCCACCCTGGCTGGAAACCTGAGCTGGAGGCGTGTAATTAATACCCGCCAATCAGCACCAGCTGCTTCAGCAGACCATGGCCAGACTGGACAACCTTGGACAGTGTCCAGGGGTTTGGGGGATGGCTCACCTTCAAGGTGCAGAGATGGTGGGCTTCTTTCTGTCGGACCTCATCTCCTATGACTCACCCTAGGCTCATGACACTCCACCACCAGCCTCTTTGTGCTTCTGAAACATGTCAAGGATGCTTCAAGGTCATTTATACCTGCTCTGCACCCAATTTCCCTTTGGACTTTGCTCAAATGTCACCTTCTTGGTGAGAACTTCTCTCCTGCCCTATTTAATTCTATGAACACCTATCCTCCCTGCTATCCCCCAATAACATTTCCTGCTTTATCCTTTCCCTCAGCACATATCATCTAACATACTACACATTTTACTTAAACATTTATTCTCTTGCCTGCAGTGATATGCAAGATCTATGATGGCAAGAGCTTGCTTTCTCATTCAATGCTGCCTCCCCAGTCACCTAGAACAGTGTCTGATATATATTAGGAACTCAATACCAAATTATTTAACTAATTGGTTAGTTATATGATTTATTGATTGATTAAGTAATTAAGTGGTTAGTTAATTAACTCCATTCCTGTGGCTGGCCTGGTGTGATCACCTGGCTAGTAAACTCCATCAAAGCCTATGGTTGTTACTTTGGTTACCAAGACAAATAAGATCCACATAGAAAAACCCTAACCCCAGATGTCTCCAATATCCCACCTGAGTCATTGATGCAGATTAGTACCCTTAGGATAAAATTCAAACTCTCTTCCCCCAGTCCCTATCTC
>NW_006287910.1:1896642-1903082 GCF_000327345.1 Myotis davidii | reverse complement strand
CTAGAGTCCCTATCTCCTGCACCCTCATCCTCTACCACCCCCAATAGTCCCTCTACCCTCCAAAGATCTATTTCTTTCTGCTCCTCAAAGTCATTAGGTTCTTCTCACATGCAATGTCTCTCTTCGTAGAACAGTACTCTCCATCATCCCCTACTCTTCCAGCCTGGCCAAGTCCTACTTATCAGGTTCACCTCCTGTCACAGCACTCATCACATTCTATGGTCATTGTCTCCTTGCAGGTCAGCCAATCTGAGTAGACTGTGGGTTCTGTGAAGGCAGACCTTTGCCTTCTTCCTCCACATTGTGTCCAATGTCTAGGGCATTGCCCAACTCCTAGTTGAATATTTGCTAATTTGGACAAATTATCATCCATTAACAGATGGAAGTTAAGTATAGTATAATGATAAGACCATGACCTTGAAGACATGACCTCTGAGTTCAAATCCCAGCTCTCCATTTAATTGATGTGTAACCTTAAGGAAGTTTCTTTAAGCTCTACAAATTTTTTTATCCAATAAATGATGGACATGGTAAGTTCATAACCCATTTAGCACTGTTCTCATGGCTGGGAATATGGCAGTAAACAATAGGTCTGTAATGATAGCTAACCCAAGTCATAAGTGATCAGAAGGATCTGGCTATCCTGCGCACTAAAGGAAGAACATCTGAGGCCAAATAAACATAATGTGCCACAGCATTGAGGCAGGAACAACCTCATAATGTTCAGGGAAGAGAAAAGAAGGCTAGTGGGGCAATTGGCATTCTCAACAGCAAGCCTCCCAGAACCTTAAGAAGTGCGGAGCCACTTTTCCTGCCCATTTCAGGCTGCTCACTCAAGGCTCCGATCCACCCAGCTTTGCACTCTGAGGCCATCATGGGCTCTGGTGAAGTTCACTGCTTCTCCACCCACAGCTTTCTCATTGCTCCTCAACCGCAGCTGGAATCTCCCTCTGGCTGTCCACCCTGATACTTCCCACTAACCTGGCCTCAGTTCCCTACATCAGTGTCCCCTGGGTGTCACTGTTCGCCGGGCTGGCCTGGTTCTCAGGCTGAAAATTTCTAAAGCAAAATCAATGGGCACTGGGAGATAAGTAGAATGTGGGGGACAGCAACCCCAGGTTTTGATGCAACTGGGATCTAGTTAGGTCAGAGAATGGAACGATCCCATATCCCCATAACCAGATTTCCATCCGCCTCTAACTCCACTACCTCTGAATGCTCAACTCTGTGGTCGGCAAACCCATTAGTCAACAGAATCAAATATCAACAGTACAACGATTGAAACTTCTTTTGAGAGCCAAATTTTTTAAACTTAAACTATATAGGTACGTACATTGTTATTAACTTAATTAGGGTACTCCTAAGGCTTAGGAAGAGCCACACTCAAGAGGCCAAAGAGCCGCATGTGGCTCGTGAGCCACAGTTTGCCGACCAAGGGTCTAGACCTTTGGATATTTTATATTTAATTAGTGTTTGCTTCACTCTGGTCCCTTGACAGCACTGATTCTCAACTGGGGGCACTTTTGCTCCCCAGAGGACAATGGTCAATGTCTACAAACATCTTTGGTTGTCACAACTAGGGGGAAGGTGCTACTGCTACATAGTGGGTAGAGGCCAGGGATGGTGCTAAAGATCCTACAATGACCAGGACAGCCTGCTCCCACGCAACAATGCCAAGGTTGAGAAACCCTGATTTAATGGAACCTCATACACATAAACATTAAATATACAGTGGGGCCTTGACTTACGAGTGTCCCGACTAACGAGTTTTTTGAGATACCAGCTGTCTCTCGGCCAATTTTTTGCATTGAGTTGATAGAGTAATTTGAGTTAACGAGCTCCTTAACGAGCTCGGTCTCCAAACGAATTAAACCCATAAGTCAAGGCCCTACTGTATATATAAAGAGATGCCAAAATGTATTTGTAAGCAAAGAAATGCAAATTAAAGTATTAGTGAGATATTTACACCTACTATGCTGACAAAGTTCAAAAAGGACAATTATTGGCAGGAATGTGGGATACAGAACCTTCAGGAATAGTTGGTGGGAGTGGACACTGGTATTGCTATTTATCAGAGTAAGAGGCGCAGACCCAATGACCAGCGGTTCTGCAAGAAATTCTCACCAGACTCCTTACAAGGACATTTACAAAGATAATCACTGCAATGTTACTTGTGGTTTCAGGAATTTAGAGGCACCAAGGGTGTCCATCACTGGGGAAGAAGGCAAGTAAAGGTGGATGAATGAACACTATGAAATATTAGAAGTGACATTTTAGATATACAGCAGTAGAGATGGACCTACAACTATAATGCGAGGGGGGAGGGTAAGTGAAAAACAATATGTGGTCATTAGTACCATTTCACACAAATCAATTTTTTAAGTGTACACAGTAGGAGCGTACATTAATACAAGCACTTTGGAATATTGTTTGGCAGTATATGCTAAAGCCAAATATAAAAACTATGACCCAGCAATTCCACTCCTGGAAGTGTATTCAAGAGAAATGAGTGTGTCACCAAAACACATGTATAAGTATGTTCACAGCAGTTTAATTCATAATAGCCCTCCCAAAACATGCAACAGCCAGTTATTAACAAATAGAGGTATATCCAGATAGTGGAATACTATATAGCAATGAAGATGGAAAAACCACAACCATATGCAACATGGATGACCTCATAGACAAAATGTTCAGCAAAAGAAACCAGAAACAAAGAGAATATAACATGTGATTTCTTTAATGAAGTTCAAAATCAGACAAAAGTAATCAATAGTTTTAGAGATCATTACAGTAGTCCCCTCTGAGGATGACAGACTTTAAGAGTCCACAAGGAAGATTTCTACAGTGCTGGAAATGTTCTTCATCTTCATCTCGGATGTGATTAAGCAGAGATCTTCACATATATCAAGCTGTCCATGTAAGATTTGTGTTCTTTATATTATGACTAAAAATAAAACTTGGAGGGGGCACCCTCAGAAGACACAGGCTCCCCTGACAACACTCAGTGCTGGCAAACATGCAGCGCAATTAGAAATTCTCACACATTGCTGATGGGAATGAAGAATGGCTCAGCCGCTCTGTAAAATAGTGTGGCAATTTCTTATAAAGTTAAACATACACTTACGATATGGCCCAGTAATCCCACTCCTGAGTGTTCTAAAGAAATGAAAACTTATGCTCACACAAAAACCTGTACATAGGTACAGAAATGTGTACAGCAATGTCATTCATAATCACCAAAAACTGGAGACAATCCAAATATCCCTCAGTGAGAGAGTGGATAAACAAACATCCCTTCCACAGAATACTACTCAGCAAAAAGAGAAAAAGGAAACAGCTGACATAGGCAACAACCTGGATGAATCTCAAAGGCGTTGTCCTGAGTGAAAGAAGCCAATCACAAATGTTACCATATGAACCCATTTATATGACGTTCTTAAAAAAAAAATTATAGTGGGGCAGACGGTGGTTGCCAGGGATTATGGATGAAAGAGAGTGTGACAATAAAGAAAGAACACAAAGGAGTTCCTTGGAGTGATGAAAGTGTTCAGTATCCTGATTGTGCCAGTAGTAGTTACATGAATCTATAATGTGTTAAATTTCATAGATCCATATACCAAAACAAAAAGAGACAACTGTACTGTATAATTTAAGATATAAAATAAATAAGATATTGATTCAAAGTCCTATTCTATCCTATATAATAAAAGCCTAATATGCTAAATGTCCAGTCATCCAGTCATCCATTCAATCAATCAAAGTGTAATATGTTAATGACATGCTAAGACCACTCAACTGCTCGCTATGATGTGCACTGACCACCAGGAGGCAACACTCTGACCAGTAGGTTAGCTTGCTGCTGGGGTCAGCGGATTGGGACAGAGCAAGACAGGCCAGATATGGCCTGGAGCCCTCCTGCGGTCCCTCCCCAGCTGGCCAACCTCCCATGTCCCTCCCTGGCCCCAACTGTGCACCAGTGAGGTCCCTCAGCCTGGCCTGTGCCCTCTTGCAATCCGGGACCCCTCGGGGGATGTCAGAGAGCCAGTTTTGGAGAACACTCAAGTAGGGGCTTCCCCCTGGTGGTCAGTGCGCTCCCACAGGGGGAACGCCGCTCATCCAAAAGCTGAGCTCATGGCTGACGAGCGCAGTGGTGGTGGTGGGAGCCCCTTCTGCCTCCAAGGCAGAGCTAAGAATGTCCGACTGGAGGGCCTAAGCCATCAGTCAGAAATCCCCCGAGGGCTCCTGGACTGCGACAGGGCACAGGCCGGGCTGAGAGACCCCCTCCCTGCACACCGAGTGCATGAATTTTGTGCACCAGGACTCTAGTAAATAATAAAGAACCCCATTTTAGAAATACAATGAATAAGTTCTTGGGATCTAATTATGTGACATGATGGAGGCATTAACTAATGCCATGGTGGTAATAATTTTGTAATGTCTAAGTGCATCAAATTGATGTGTCCTACCTTAGCTTATACAGTGTTATATGACAATTATATCTCAACTAGAGGCCCAGTACATGAATTCATGCACCAGTGGGGTTCCTCGGCCTGGCCTGTGGCATCAGGCTGAAACTGGCTCTCAAACATCCCCTGAGGGGTCCTGGATTGTGAGAGGGTGCAGGCCAGGCCAAGGGACCCCGCTGGTTCACGATCGGGGCTAGGGGGGGATGCAGGAGGTTGGCCAGCCAGGGAGGGACCATGGGAGGGCTCCAGGGTGTGTCCGGCCTGTCTTGCTCAGTTCCGATCAGCCGGACCCCAGCAGCAAGCTAGCGTACTGGTTAGAGCATCTGCCCCCAGGTGATCAGTGCACGTCATAGCATCTGGTCAAAGTGTTGACTGTCTGCTCCCTGGTGGTCAGTGCACATAATACCAAGCAGCTGAGCGGTCTTAGTATATCATTAGCATGTTACACTTTGATTGTTTGAACGAATGACCAGCACTTAGCATGTTAGGCTTTTATTAATAGGATAGGCTAGAAAAATAGAAATATATACGTATATATATATATATATATATATTACACCAAAAAAATACACATGCTGCAAGAACATACACAAACAAAAAGATATATGTTAAGCACAAAATGGTGGCCCCTTTAGGTAGTGAATAGGAATGAATGGGAGTGAGGTGTGGGGATAAAAAGAGATGAACCTGAAGACAAATAAATAAAACAGTCAGTGATGTGCTAGGAAGACCAGCACCTAAGACTGAGAGGCAACTGTACTCACTGTAGTTTATGACAAGGACCAACAAGGGGGAAAGAGCACATCAGCCATGATTGGAGGAATCCATGCACAGGCCCGCAGCATTCACTGCCCTGCTCCATTCCCGGGGATCACACTGAACATGCTCTTCCTCCAACAAAACTCAGCGACGTGTGTGCAGTGCTTCTGCCAGGGGGCCCACTTCAGACTCACAGTGCAGGGGTTTTATTGTGAATTGGTTATGTATGCACAACAACCAGGTGTAACTTTTGAAATCCCAGGCTCCTAAAAAGGAAGCAGGTATTCAATGCCTGCTACGTCAACTCTTTCTTGCACTGGAGCCCTGCGTAGACCAATGTTGATGTTTGATGAGCCTAACAGTTCAAAAGAAAAAGTAAAATAAAATCAACACTGTGCGAGCCAAACAAAAGGATGGTTTGATCAGATACAGCCATGGGCACCTGCTGTGTCTCTGCTCTGAGGGCTGCAACCACAGGGAAAGGAGCCCCAGGAGGCAGATTAAGGCTACCAATGACTTGAGGTAGAATAGAGACCCCTCCCGTTTCCTACCTTAAACCAGCACTGCCCTTGGCAAATGATCTGAAAGTATTTTGCTCTTGCTTTGCCTCATTGAGTGACTCCCAAAAGTCACACACACACACACACACACACTCACACACACATACAGACACAAATCCCTCATCAAACTTTTAAAAATGGAGAAGTATACAAGGGCTGAAAACAACTCACAGATCTCCTCAGGATGACATAAAGATGGAATGAATCTTGCCCTCCTGTGGTGAACCTCGCAGCCACCCAACTCTAAAGCATCTCAGATTAAAGTAAGTTCTCTAATGTGCACAGTTTCCGCTTTTTAAAGCTCCAGGCATGAAAGATTTTTGCTCTGTAATGATACCTCTCAGATGTAGCAGGACCTGGGCTCTGTCTAGCTGAGGAATTGCCTTTATGTTCACCACAGACTCCCCTCGCCTCAAAGATAAACCCTCAGCAAGAACGAGGAGCCTGAGAAGCCACAGATACTGTGATGTTAATTGATCTGCTCCGAGTTGTCAGTTCTGGTCATTATTTAAGCCATGCTATGTGTTAACCAGGCAGACTCACTAGATTGATGGATGGGTAAATGAATGAGTGGGTGGGTGGGTGGATGGATGGATGGGATGATTGGACAGATGGATAGATGGATAGCTAGGTGGATAGATGCAAGGATGGA
>NW_006287910.1:1891777-1894598 GCF_000327345.1 Myotis davidii | reverse complement strand
CGCCCCCCTCCTGCATCAGAATTTGTGTAAAGCTCCCGTGGCAACTCTGATGTGCAGCCAGCAGTTTGTATTGCACTTTGACAGATTACAAAGTACTTTCTCAAGGATGGGCCCTGGGTCTTGTCCCTGCATCACCCACTCCAAGCACAGTGCCTGGCACAGAGTTTGTCACTAATACATGTTACATGAATAAAAATAACATCACTTGATTACATTATGGTTTTTTTTTTCAATTATTTACCTTACACATGTGTCCAGGTACTTATTAATTTTACATAAATGCATAAAAATGACTAAATCATGCTGAGAGAGAGAGAGAGAGCACTTCCATTTCCTAATCATTTTTGCTTGCTTGCCCTGCCCACCTCTCAACCCCACCCTGCCCAGTGCCCTGTCCTGTTTGAAATCCCATACAAAACAGCCCAGTCTGTGATCCTCCATATATTCTCCATCCTCATTTAATTCCAGACAGACATGTAGGCATAAGGGAGCATGGTGGTCACTGTCTGTTCTGTAGAAATGGGATCTTATTCACATCAATTCCTTGCAGAAAGCCCCACGTCACCTGCTGGAACTCTACTTCACTCTCCGAGACAGGCACACAGGTGGATGGATGGATGGATGGATGGATGAGTGGGTGAATGGATAGATAGATAAATGATGAATGGATGGTTGGGTAGATGGATGGATGAGTGGGTGGCTGGGTGGATGGATGAGTGGACGCATGCATGCATGCATGCATGCATGAGTGAATGCATGGATGAATGCCTGGATAGAGATAGGCAGATATAGAGAAAACAGAGATAGATATGAATAGTTCAAAACTATTAGAGGTGATTTATCCATTCATTCAAAACATATTTGTTGAGTTATCTACTAGGAGCCAGGCACTGTTCTGGGTGCTGAGTCTATAACAGTAATTCAAACAGACAAACACTCCCTACCTTCATGAGCCTGCATTCTAGAAGAGAAGAGACAGACTATAAACAAGTACAGCATATAGAATGCTAGTTGGAGTTAAGTACTATGGAGAGAAAAAATAAAAAGAGGGGGCTGGAACTGGCTGGGGAGAGTTTAAATTTTAAACAGTAGGGTTAGGGAAGGACCCACTAAGAAAGTGATTTTTGAATAAAGATCTAAAGGAGATTAGACTACTCAGGTTTAATAATACTTTTTAAATAGATAGACCTAATTACCTGGGGAAAAGCCAGCTAATACCAAAAATGCTAAGACATTGAAAAATCACAGAAGTTGGCTTAACACCAATAGGATCTACAGGAGACCACAGAATGTAAATATTTATTTGTTTGCCAGATTTGCATTGGAGACGCACAGTATGACTTGGGCACAATTGGAAGAAACCAAGGGACTATCACGAAGAATGGCCTGCCAGGCCTTAAGTAACCAGGAACTCTATGACACTTGTGTCATAATAATGTAGTAACACAGAATGATGGAGAGAGGCATAGAAATAGGTGGCAGTCTAGAAGCAACTAGGGCTGATACAGACACCCTTGGGACATACCAGCTGGGTCAAAAAAAGGAACAAGGACAAGGAGGAGGCTGAAGTTCTCTATATGCATTATGAAAATGCAAATTAGAGGCACCTGAGACTCTCAGGGGCTTTTGCACATCTGTGGCTTCTCCAACTGACCCATCACTAGCCACATAGATAAGCCCATTCAGACAAAGTCATTCTGCACACTGTCACCTGTTCTGCATTGCCACAAGGACTGCCTGTGGACTAGGAAGTAGCAATGATCACAAGCAATGAGAGTACTTGTAAGTCAAGTTCGAATTACAGGGCCTCATCCCACCCTGACATGCACACCCCTTTCTAATCCGACTTTGCTGTTCTTCCCAGTAAGGAGTGGAGTCTATTTCTCCACTCTTTTGAATCTGAGCTGGCCATGTAATTGGCTTTGTCCAGTACAATCTCAAAGAAGTGATATTCAAGGAGTTCGAGCCTAAGCCTCAATAGGCCTACAGACTCTGCTTTCCCTGTCTTGAAATGCTTCCCTGCAGGGTGAGTGCAGCTTCCATTTTGCATCCCAGGTGCCTGCTTGCCTCAGCACTGCCCCGCCCTGCACCTGCCCCTCCATCGCCCTGAAAGGCGGCAGGAAGAATCCTGGGAAGGAGGAGGGCCCCATCCTCTGGGTGGGCGGCATGATCGGTGCCCTCCGTTCCTGTGCAGGTGGGCTGACTGATGGCACAGTTAAAGAGAGCCAGCTGCTGCCTTCAGCTCCCTCCTGCAGAGATCCTTAATTACTGGGCTTCACCTGTTGAGCCTCCTTAAGCGACATGTGTGTATTTTTAAGTGGGCAAACAATTCATTAGGAAGTGCCGGCATCTTAGAGGAGGGAGAGCCCCCAATTGAGTTCAGAACCTCACTGCTTCCGCCCGCCCGGGAAGAACAGGCCAAGGAGGCGCTGCTTTTATCTGAATGCCACCCAGACTAAAAAAGACCTTCAGCAGATGGCAGGGACTCAGAAGCCCATGGGGAGGAGCCGTGAGGTCAGACCACGCCCTTCTTAGTTGGCCTCCATCCTTAAGCATTCTCCCCAGTCCCCCCTTTAAGCTCAGTAGCCTTGTAATGATGCTGTACAGGCATTCAGGGACCACCCCCACAGGGCCGAAACTGCTGGAGCATTTTGTTAAATACATGAAAGCCTTGCAAAAGCCTAGCCTAAAGTTATTAATAGATATTGTGGCCTAAAATAATGTCTTAAGGTATTAGAATACAGGTCCTCAGACAGTGTTCTCAACCCTCACATTAGGGGAGAATCTTTTTAAACTCAGGTGCCCAGACTCCAGATTCAGA
>NW_006287910.1:1869582-1891545 GCF_000327345.1 Myotis davidii | reverse complement strand
TTTTTTTTTCAATTATTTACCTTACACATGTGTCCAGGTACTTATTAATTTTACATAAATGCATAAAAATGACTAAATCATGCTGAGAGAGAGAGAGAGAGAGCACTTCCATTTCCTAATCATTTTTGCTTGCTTGCCCTGCCCACCTCTCAACCCCACCCTGCCCAGTGCCCTGTCCTGTTTGAAATCCCATACAAAACAGCCCAGTCTGTGATCCTCCATATATTCTCCATCCTCATTTAATTCCAGACAGACATGTAGGCATAAGGGAGCATGGTGGTCACTGTCTGTTCTGTAGAAATGGGATCTTATTCACATCAATTCCTTGCAGAAAGCCCCACGTCACCTGCTGGAACTCTACTTCACTCTCCGAGACAGGCACACACGAGTCCATGAGCAGATGCACAGGAACTGACTCAGTTACTGCCCCTCGGAGAGGCCGGCACTTTGCTTCCCATTCCTCCCACATGAGAAACCAGACAGCAATAAACACAAGGTGGTTTGATGCTCGAAACCGCCCTGCAAACCACAAATACCCACACAGATCTTTCTTCCCATCCCAGAGACTCACCCAGTGTCTGGCAAGCCTGCCCTGACACCCTAAGCTCCATCTCTGGCCGAGGGGGACGGTAATGATTTACACGAGATCCTGCACACAAAAAGCACTTTACAATCTGCAGAAGGCTTTGTGTCAAAGGCGGCCCGGTTCTCCATGGCCAGCCCATCCACAACGGTGGAGAGCTGCTCAATAGCATCATTAACAGCTCATTGATCCAATTACATTTCTTTCTGTTCCACTTCAGAATTACAATCTCTGTTCCCCCTCGAAAGAGCCCAGATAGATTCCCGATGACCAGTGGAAGAGGTGGCTGCCATCGGGACTCACCTGAGGGACCCAGACACTCATCTAACTGTGGCATGGGATGAATTAATCTGGTTGACACATCAGACTGCTCCATGGGAACTTGTCATTTTCTCCAGCCTCTTTGTTTTCTGGGGAGACTTAGGAGTGCAGCCAAACTTAGGTCAACCCAGGAGCATCACGGGGCTCTCTCGTATGTGATGGGCCCTCAATAAGTAACTGTGGATTGGAAAATGCCCAAGGGATCATAATTGGGGCTCAAAGCAGAGCAGGTTGGCTGAATAAATGGGATTTTTCCAGATGGTCTCTTTGTGGGACTGGCCAGTATGAGAGCTGGAATATGAATCCAAAGGTAATGCATAAAATGAGAATATATTCTAGAATAAGGCAAAGTGAAGACCTTGAGTGACAGTAAAGGGCAAAGTATAAGGAACTGAATACATGTTCTAAGACCAATGGGTAGGATAATGGAGGAGAGAAACAGACAGTAATAGGACCAGAGCAGGGAGCATTCACTCACTTGATAACTATACATATATCCATACCTACCAAATGCCAGCACTGAGCTACGTATTAAAGATACACGGATAGATGTCACAATGCTAGCCCTCAACTGCTCGTGGTCTAGTGGAGGAGACCAAGATATAAACCCACAATTACAACAGAGCCAGGAAAATACAGGACAGAGAGGCCTATGACAGAGGTAAACCCAGGGAAATCTGAGAGTACACGGAAGCGCCTACGCCAACCAGGGAACGTAGAGAAGACTTCTTGGAGGAGGAGACGGAGGAAGGAGAATTAGCCAAATGAAGGGAAAACAGGGTAAATTGGCAGGTAAATAGTTTATACCAGTGCTCGGCAAACTGCGGCTCGCGAGCTACATGCGGCTCTTTGGTCCCTTGAGTGTGGCTCTTCCACAAAATACCACCTGCGGGCGTGCATGTACAGTGCGACTGAAACTTCATGGCCCATGCGCAGAAGTTGGTATTTTGTGGAAGAGCCACACTCGAGGGGCCAAAGAGCCGCATGTGGCTCGCGAGCCGCAGTTTCTGAGCTGCAGTTTGATGACCACTGGTTTATACCATGAAGGGCTGTGGCCTCAGTCCCCTTGCAGTCCCCTCTGTCTTTAAGTTCTACAGCTAGACTCCTGGACAATGACAATCTATGCCCAGTGCTCTCCCACCTTTGTCCATGCTGTTCCTTTTCCTTGAACAGCACTATCCTCTCCCCGCAACCTGCAAAGCCATCATGCCCCCCTCCATCAAGAGACAGCCCCAATGTTACCAACTCCATGAAGTTTTTCCAAATTCCTCTACTTGGAATTAATCTCCGTCTCTCTTTCTGAATTCCAGTAACACTTTGCTTGTTCCTCTCTTATATTACACAGCACTCTTGACATCCTATATAATAAAAGCGTAGTATGCAAATTGTCCCCTGGACCAGGGGGTGGGACCGGCCAGGGGAACAAAGGGAGGCCCTGGCCAGTGGCAGCAGGTGGCCTGGGGAAGGGAGGGAGGCCCCAGCCAGCAGCCGGCAGCTGCTAGGGTCCCTACCATTGCAAGAATTTCATGCATTCTGCCTCTAGTTATAATTATTTGTGTATTTGTCTTAGCTCTGCTACTAAACTATAAACTCCACTGGGGCAGAAAACCTCATCTTAACCACCTTCATATTCCCCACAGTGCCTTATCCAAGGCAGGAGCTCAATACATGTTGAATGAAGACTGTGTTTATCAGATTCCAGGTGAATGGGAGAAAGTTAATGGACAGCACAGCTGGAATCGGTGGACTGGGCCAACTTTCTAACAACTGGAATTGGCCACTTGCTAAAGCCGTGAATTCCCCATGAATAGAGAGGTTCTTAAAAAATAGGAGGACAAGATGATTTTTAAGCTCATCTGATCTTTGCCAGGTTACTAGGATGAAGAATAGTTGATAAATAAGCAAAGACAGCAGAATCCCATTAACAGGTGAGACAGAAATAGATGTAAGTTCGTGTCAATGTTATAGCACTCGGGCTGGCTGACAGGTGCATGGACAGTTATTAAATTATTAAATATTTAATCCATTTAAGTAAAATAACAGATTCATTCTTAGAGAAATGGCAGTGTCTCATGGACAAGGACTATAATTAACCTAAATGTGAACAGCTGAGATCTATTTTAAAAGCTTGACCTATCTCATAGCTGATCCCCAGATCTGATTTGGTGTGTCAGTGGGGTCAAGTGATGAGGGCTCTCTAAAGCACAAACTTCACAATGTCATCCTGCTACATAAAACCTTCAGTGGTTCCCCAGTGCCCCAGGATATACTCCTAGATCCTTAGCATAATGTTTGAGGCCCTGAATGAGGTAGCTCTTGCCAGCCTCACCTTCCACCACTCCCCTGTCATACTCAATCATGTGTCCCAATCTCAAAGGCCAGAAGGGACACAGTAGAGGGTGCTGGGAGAGGAAACCACAAGTGCACACCCCAACTCCAGACCTGAGCAATTTCACATGCCCAGCTCCTTTTCCCAAGAGGAATACAGACTCAGTATTGCGAGCTCTTCCAAGTTTTCAAAAGAATCAGGAAACCCAGATTTTTGGTAGGATCTGACATTTTTCAATATTGGCTCAAAAGCCTTTATGCACAGGTCAGTAAAACCCCATCTGTGGCCCATGGATCCCTACCAACCCTATGCTTTACTTAGAATCTATTTTTTTAAATCTACTTAGTGTTACTATAAAGTGATATGCACGGTCATGTACATAATTCCCTCCCTGGTGTTTCCTCTGCCTACATCATTCTTCCCATCTCCTTTTTCCAGATGCATTCCTAACCTTTACAATTTGCGTCCAATAGCTGTTACTCCTGCAGGGTTCTTCATTTCTTCGCACGTTCCTACATTTTCACAATTTTTATAATAAACATGAGTAGCAGATGCCGTCATTGCTCTCCCACATCCCCCAGGATCCCTTTGACATTTTCATGCCTACAAGCCCCCCATGGGCTTCCACTCTCAACAGCCTCAGGCTCTTGGAACCCACTTGCTCTTCAGGCTTGGAGAGCCACAAGTCCCTGGGAATTTATGTCCCCCAAGAGCGGCACTTAACCAAGGAATGGCAGGTGGGCGGGGGGTATAAATACTCCAGGTCCCTTACCCCCCAATGGGGATAACTCCAATAATGCTGTCTCCCCATCTTCCCTGTAGACTGAGCCAACGTCTTCCTCTGTAGGACTTCACTTGTTATCACACACTGTGTGTGTTATTTCCTGGAAACACTTCCTAACAGACCAGTTTCAAATGAGTCCGCAGTCCAGGAGCTGCTTCCGGGAGCTGTGACAGACAGCTCCGACATGGCATCCAATGACCTCCGTCTCCTTGTGTTCCTGCCCTTGTGCAGTCCTCTCTGTTGAGTGTGACTTGCTTCTAAGATTAAAGCTGAGGGGTGTCACTTCTGTGATCAGGTGAGAAATGATGTGTAACTCCCATCTTACCAGCAGCCTCTACCAGACTTGCTAGGTGTCTTCCCACCTTGCATGTTTTGACAGTGCAAGAGGCCAAGTAGCACGGATCCCTGTGGCAAGGACCCGAGGGTGGCCTCTGACCAATGGCCAGGAAATAGCTCAGTGCTGCCAACAACCAGTCAGTGAGCTTGAAATGGATACTTCCCCACTTGAGTCTTCATAGATGTTGGGCCTTTTGCAACACCATGAAACAGAGAACCCAGCTAAGCCACAGCCAGACTCCTGACCCACAAAAATTGTGAGATAATAAATGTGTGTTGTTTTAAGCTTCTTGCTTTTGGGATAATTTGCTGTGAAGCAATAGATGACTAATACAGGATCTCAACTTAAGAAAACATATACTACTTCTATAATTAGAAAAAACCCCATTCCAGACATCTTCTCCAGAAAGCCATCTCTGAGTCCCCAGGCCAGAGCCCTGTGTCCCCTCTGTCGTGGTCCTCATCACTCTGAATGTCCCGGGAATCATCCATGTCGCCTGCCTCTCCCCATGTGTCTTCCCCAGTTGTCACATTGAGTGTAGGCCTTTGGGTGAGAAAAAGGCCTGATATGCCCTAACCAGTTTGGCTCAGTGGATAGAGCGTTGGCCTGCGGACTCAAGGGTCCCAGGTTTGATTCCAGTCAAGGGCATGTACCTTGGTTGCGAGCACATCCCCAGTGGGGGGTGTGCAGGAGGCAGCTGATCGACGTTTCTCTCTCTTCGATGTTTCTAACTCTCCCCTCCCCTCCTCTCTGTAAAAAATCAATAAAATATATTTTTTTAAAAAGAAAGAAAAAGGCCTGATATGTTTATCTTAACACTTAAGCATAGTACCTGGGATATAGTAAATGCTTAATGAATGTTTATTAAAGTGATTTACTTATTTGTTATTTGTTATGTGTTTCTGCCATGAGCTTTTGGCCAAGTGTCTCCCTATATCTGTCATTCTCTAGATGCCAAATCAGACCTTCGGGACTCAGCGAGATCTCCCCTCTCTGCGCCCCCCACGTCATTTTCCAAGCAGTGTCCTCTTTTCCATCACCAGGGCACATATCAATTTCACACTGACACCTCCTCCCATCTGTTCAATTCATCTGTTGGACAGTAACTTGCTGCCACTTCAGAGCAACAGGGAGTTCACTCTTCCTTTCACAGCCCTCTGGGAAGTTCAGTGAAATTATCTCTGATTGATGTGATTTCTTCTCTTGGTCCTAATGACAAAATTACAGTAAAATCCAGCTCTATTTTGCACCGCACTTGGAAAAAAATCTGCTCAGCTTTTGTCTGCCAACCACAACAAAAATTTGATTAACTGGGGATCAAGCACACATTGGTTTTATGTTTTTAGGGTGTGTTTTTTCCCCCTGGCTAGCTGAGGAATAAAACTGAAAATACCATTTATTTCCCCCCTTATTATTTGGAAAAAGAATCAATAGGTTCACCCACGTTGCTGCCCACTGGGAATAAATTCCCCCAAAGAAATGGAGTCTCTGACAGAGAAGAGCATCCTGCAGACCTGAGAATCAGGAATTTGGGGGCTAAACGTGGTGTTAGAAATTAGGCAGACTCAGCAGAGATCTTTGGCATGTGGGATTTTTATTTAAAACTTTATTTGCTATCACTCATTTTATTTGCTATTCCTTGTCTTTACCCTTCTCCTAGAAGCCAAGGACAGAGCCTGTGTCCTGGTTATTTGAGGATGCAGATTCTTGAAGTCCAGCTCGTGTAAGTGGACTGTATTCTAATGAAGATGGTAGAGACTTTTACAGATAAGTAAAGCCAAGCTTATTAAACGACTGTCTCAAGGTCCATCTTGGACTCTCGTCCCCCTCCCTCTGAGACACATGGAACTCCCAGCTGGTACCTTCCCTTGGTCTATGGCATTGTGAGAAAAGGGAAACTTTCTTGTTACTAAACTAACAGATTCTTTTAGCTGCAGGGGAGGAAGAAGCAGCCAGAATGGTACTTTGATACCTTGACCAAAATTCAACCATACTTTAAGGGAAAGGAATTATTAAAAAAGGAAATAGATTATTGAGCACTATCTCTGTGCCAGGCACTGGATTGAGATTTTTTAACTGATAGCCTAAGAGGCTCTACATGATCTGCCCCCTGCCTACCTTCTTGACTAACTCTATGCCCAGGTCTTCACATCACTAACCATGCTACAGCCATGCTGGCCATTTCCTACCTCAGGACCTCTGCACTTGCAGCTGTTGCTGCTGGCAATGCTCTTCTCCAGATACATGTGTGCTTCCCTCCTTGTTATCCCTCATTTCTCGATTCATTGTCATCTCAGAGAGGTCCTCACTCAGTAAGGTGCCCATCTTCCACACCCAGCTATTCTCTATGATGTTCCTTTATTGTGTTCTCTTCGTAGGCCATCACCACTTGTAGTTAACTCATTCAATTACTGCCTGCTCCTCATGAGAATAGAAACTTCATGAAAGCAAGGAACGTTCCTGTCTTGCCACTGTGCGACCAAGAAGCCAGTACATGCCTGCCAGGTTACAGAAGCTCAATACATTTTTGTGGAATAAGTGAATAAACAACTTTCTAATCCTCCAAGATAAATATGTTTATTACCCCATTAATACATGAGGAAGTTGAGGCTCTGAGCAGACAGGGAAACACCACAGGTTTACACAGCTGGCAGGTGATAGCCATACTTTGGACCATAGAACTGCCTGAACCCCAAAGCCTGAATCCCCCTCACTACTAGAAACTGTGCTTTCCAACTTCTGTTCATGAAAAATGTCTGAGCGGCTGTGACAGGAAAAGAAAAAGTCTTTAATCAGCCCGCAACCATGAGTATGTCGTACCAGGGATGTATCTTTCAAATCAAGCATTGCTATTCTGTCAAAAACCTGGATAGAATGAAACTTCAGAAATCATTGCATCTGGGCTTCTCTCATGCCCCTTCCCCTTTTGGGGGATCTTCAAAATTAGGCAAATGAGTCCAAACAGTGAAATGGGTGATGCGGGCATCTGTCTAGGATGGTTGGAGTGCATGAATTTGATAAACACTATATTGGGTGTGTGCTGTCTGCCCTCATGCCAAACCTTTTCACTGAAGTAACCACTCACCCAACAGGGAAGCCAGTGGTACAAAATCGGGGGACTTGGGTCCCGTTGGTAGCCATTGCTCTAGGAACCTCTCCTTTTATTAGCACCTTGCTTATGCTCTCATCTTTGTTTCAGTTCATATTCACCCAGGTATCCCACCCTTTACTTCTTGTCTCCAGCTCAAAGCTCAAAAGCCTCACAAAAAAGGACTAAATTTTATTTTCTGAATCTTGAACCTTGGGTGCCCTAAAGAAGGGCCTGCCCACCGCTCACCCATCTTCCAGTCATTTCTGGGCGTGACTGGTTTAGGAAACTACTCCAACCAGCTTCGGAGCCGCAAACAACGTACCCTATTCTGGATGTTTCCAGGCAACAAGTGTCACTTACAAGGAAATAACCAATGACCCCACCATACTTCCTGGACTGAAATTTTCTGCCTCGAAGAAAGGAACCCACTGGAGGTGACCTGGCCATAGAGAGCACTCACAGCTCCCTGACTCACTCCAGAATCAAAGAGAAGTTAGAGTTCAAAAGCAAAACTGGCACTATCTTCTCGTTCCTGTATTTTCTAACTTTGTCTTTTTTATTAAGAGAATCATAATGTTCTCTATCTACATGACACTCCCCATCTTTAAACATTAACTAATTAATTGACTGAAATGGTATCTCGGGAGCATTCATCATCCATCCCATTAGCCAGCGAGCCAGGCGACTGTCTATAAAACTGCCGCACACTCAGCGGAGGCCCTGTGTTTCCGCTTCCCTTCCCAGAAACGGCTTTTGTGTGTGTCTGTGTCTGGACGTGGAATGGAAAAAATAAAAGGAGAGGATTTTGCTTCCACCAACCGCTATAAAAATCTACCTCTGGGAGACATGGAATTTCAATTGTGAAATCATCCGTCTTGGAAATTGTCCTGTCCTCCAGGAAAAGAAAAAATAAGTAGTTTAACAGCCATTGCCCTTCAAAACAATTACTAATTATAATGTCTATAAAGAAAAATACCCTTGGTACCATTACTCCTAATAAAGCCAGGCGAATCTATAGAAAGGAATTAGCTGGCATGTCTAAAATCTGACCAGAGAGCTCTTGGGAGTGGGTCGGAAAGGGGGTGTTCCAATTGGTTTATAAGCCCCAATCCAAAGCTTTAGGAGCTTACCACCTGGGGCAAGCCCCTTTCAGCAAATCCAGAAGATTAACACAGGCCTCAAGGAAATCAGGCCAGGACAATTACAGCTGAGAACCCTGGTCATTTTTCCTGACCTTCCTTTCAGAGCCTCCCACCCCATGTTCCCTCCCCACCCACTTCACCTCCTCCTAAGCAGTTGCCATAGTGCCTGGGATTCATGCTCTGGGGTTCATCATCACACTCTCCACATAGTCCTCTGAAAAATGCAGAGATGCCTGGGGAAGGGTTACATCACATCCCTACGGCCGTAGAATAAATTGACTATCGGATCCCATCTGATTGGAACAAATGTGCTGTGTGGAAAGAACACTAGAGGAAAGACGCGAGAAAGGGGGCCCAGACAGGAGACCTTACAGGCAGCACTAAAGGTAGACAAATGAAGAGAGTCAAGTTCTCCATCACTTATGTGCCCTGAAACCTGAGTCAAGCCATTTGAACTCTGATTCTCAGACCTCAGGTCCTCATCTGTAAAATGAGGCAAGGGGCCAGGGTACGGGAAACCTAGTATTGAGGTAGTGTTTCGTTGTAGACAACAGAAACCACTCCAGTTACTTTAAGCAGAAAGGAATCAATTACTAGGTGTAAGGTGACTTAGAAAAACCAATGGAAGGGCCAAAGAGTTGGCCCTTCCACGAACAACTCCCTGCCCCCCAAATCTCCCTGCCTCTACGATGATCAGAAAACGGCCACCACTGCTACAAGAAGTCACCAAGTCAAGGAGGCAGTGGCTGAAGAACCACCCCAACTCTGCCTTGACCCGCAGCAGCAAGGTGGGTCACATTATACCTTTCTCCCTTCTAACTCATTTCGGAATTCAAGACTCAGAGGGAATCTGATTTGCAGAACCTAAGTCATAGCCAGGATCCTAGCTGCAAGAGAGTCTGGGAAGTGTACTTTTTATATTTCCAGCCTCTGCAGTATAGATGACACAGTCAATAGGCTGGAATGGAAGTTGAAGGAGACCATCTACAAAGTGCACTGCCCACATGTTTCAGAGTTATCAAAAGAATCAAATGAGATGGTATTTATCAAGTACCTCACACAGTGCCTTTGAGAAAATAATGTCTAAACTAAGACCTGAAGAAGAATAAAAGTTAACCAAGTAAAGAGTGAGAGAGGGGTTCAAAGGCTGCATGTTGAGAAACCGGAAGAATACTGGCATGGCTGGAGTATTCTGAGTGAGAAGGAGAAGTGGGTGAGAATTACCATGGCTATGCCCCCTAGACAATTATCTGGGAGTAACATTCCCCTGAGGTTGAAATCAGACATGTTCGGCAATTAACATTTCACAAAAATAACATTTGAAGCAATTTTAGTCTACCTTTCTGCATCTTAGTAGTCTCTTCAGCAAAAGAAAATAATATTAACTTTTCACTGGTGGTTGTGAGCATTAAATGAGCTAACAAATATAAGTTGTTAAAAGAGGGCTGGCCACGTCTTGAGCAGCAGCAGCATCATCAGCAGCAGCAGCAGCATCATCATCGTCATCCTTGATGTCTAAGCATACCACTCCAGAGAGATCCCCCATTTTCATGCCTTCTCAGAGACTCTCTCCAGCCTACACACAGCAGAGGCACCCATGTGACACCCCTGGCCACAGCTGATTGGACAACAATGATACCGCCGCCTGAACCTATCAGATTCTTAGACTTGGAAATGTGAAAGGGATACAGAGGCTGAGTTGGTCAGAGGGTGTTAGAAACTAGAACTAAAAACTTATGAGAAGGACGAGCTAGAGCTCCGGACAAGTGGAAAGTAATAAAGAGCAAAACTTGAGGTCTGGGTGGCAGATGTGAGTCTGTAGAGAGCAGAATGGAGCAGATGTGGTGAGAGAAGCCCCAGAGAGAGAGATGGAGAAAACGGTTGGTTAACAACATTCCAGTCCCATGAGGTCCAGCTGTTACACTGGATTCCCCAAGTACCTTCTGTGTCCTGACAACCAAAATTCCTATTCACTTTAATTTCTTTGAATGAGTTTCTGTTCCTTAAAATTAAACCATCACTGCTGAAGAGACTCGTCACAGTGGAAAGCTGAGACTAATGTTCCTTAAAATCAGACCTAAAATGTAACCCCATCTTGGAAACAGGTCACAATGACCACAACCATGTGCCCACCACCACAGTGAGGCTTTGCACAGGCTGTTGCCTCTGGACAGAAACCTCTTCCAATCACTTTTCCAAAACTATCTCTCACTCACCTTCTAGACGGCTCCTTGAGGATCACTTCCACAGATGGACCCTTATTGTGATTTCCATAGCTCTCAGAACTTCCCTTTGCAGCATGCAGCTCACTTTGTCACCTGTCCAATGGCTGCCACCCCACCAGATGTTACACCACACATGTTCTTGCCTTGTTTCCTGCTATGTCTCCAAGGCTTGACAGAGGGTCAGGCACACAGGAGTAGTAGCTGCTTGATAAACATTCAATGAATGAATGATCAATAGTCTAAAAGGACCAAATTGACTTTGAGCTCTCTTAAAGTTTTATTTTAACCTACTGGGTGCTCTACCCTGTGCAAGGTGTTGGAGACACAAAGATGAATTAGATGTGATCCCTCTGTTTAGGGTTTCACCGTCTAGGAGAACACGTGGATGTGTAAATAAATACATTTATCATAATGTAACATGAATATTAGGAGGCATAGAGAGAGGAAGGGAAACACTATCACAGGCGTATTAAAATACTTATCTTGGGTTTGGATGAGAGAGGAGGAGAGGGGTGGAGGAGAGGGGTCCTAGTGTCCCCCATACCACCATCCCTCTGAATTTCCCTAGAAAATAAATGTAGTGGACATGTGTTGCATGGCTGCTCAGCATCTACTCTCCCTTATTCCAGAAATGCCCACACACCCCTGCCCCCCCCCAAAAAAACCCCACAAACTTTTCCTTTTGGAGAAACACTTCGCCACCCTCTCAGTCCAAGTGTTTTAGATGGGACCAATCTAACATCCTACCCCACCCCATGTCAGGGTGGGTGTATGTCGCAGGTCTAGCCAATATTGTAGCCTCACTATGAGTGGTTCATGGATGACCATATATAAAGATTAGCCAAATGAGACTCAGTCTCAGGAAACCAATGAGAAAGACATCCCTTTCTCCACTAAAATGGCTGAGCTAATAGCCTTGAGCTGCCAAAGCCCATCTTACAACCATGATGGGGAAACCTCCCCGAGAATGAAGCTCACGGGAAACATGGCAGGCCCAAGAGTAAAAGGTGCTTCTAATGAACATCTGAGTGCAACTAGATTTATCCTGGATTTCCGATTATGATTCAATAAATTCTACTTTTGTTCTTAGACCAGAATTTCTCCACCTCAGCACCACTGACTTTTTGGCTGGGAGGGCTGCCCTGTGTGTTGTAGGGTGGTTAGCAGCATCCTTGGCTTCTACCCTCGAGATGCCAACAGTCACCCCACAGTTGTGACAACCAAAAGTGTCTCCGGTCATTACCAAATGTCCCTTCAGAGGCAAAATCACTTCCCATGGAGGACCACTGGTTCAAACCAGTTTTTAGGGCGTGTAACCCAAAAGAGGCATGACCACATAACCCATCAAATAATTTCCTACCTACTTTCCAGGAATCATTTTCACTCCTACATTTCTTTACTTCCCATGGTATCTGAAACATCTTTCTATGGGCTTTGCTTTCCAAAGCCCATCAGTCTATTTCACTTTTTTTTTTTTTAATATTGGAGTAAATGAAAGTCAGTCAATCAGATCAAGAACAACTTAGATTTCAGTTCCAGCACTACTTTTATAAGCACCAGGTTTGGGTACATCGATTGTACCCTTCCCCCCTCCCTTTAAAAATTTAAACATCTTCCCTCATTTACTTTATTTTAGAATTTTCAGCAGTCAATTTTCTTTTATGCACAGACCTTGCCTTCGATGGGAAACTAATCAATAAGAAATTATTTTTTGCCAGGCTATTTTAAAGTAATGTAACCAGCATATTTCTCTCTCATTCATGGCTTTATTGATTATGAAGTGAAAACAGAAAGATAGAGAGTCCACACTGCATTCCTGAGACCCCATTTCATTAGGCTCCGTCACGCCGGCTTTATCCATCGGAGCTCTTCCTCCTGATAACATTGCTCGGGGGGAGCTTGAGTTTGATCATCAACCTCATATTGTAAATTGAAGCTCACCTAGAGATGCGTTAGTCCCTTAGAGTGGGGGGTTGCAGGGTGGTAATTAACAGCAAACGTCGGGCAGATAAGCTGCATCCGCTAATTCTATCTGAATTTTTTATTTCATTTATTTTTTGCCAGTTATTACTCTTATGGCAATGCTGCTCCACCTTTTGGCTCCCAAACTGGAATATACCTTTCAAGAAAACATCACATTGCCCTGAGAGGTGGCTCAGATGTTTAGAGCCCTATCCTATACACCAAAAGATCATGGGTTCAATTCCCAGTCAGGGCACATATGGGAGGCAACCAACTGATGTCCCTCTCTCACATAGATGTTTCTCTCTCTCTCCCTCCCCTCCCTCTCTCTCCCTCCCCCTCCTTTCCTATTTCTCTAAAATCACCTCGGGAGGATTTTAAAAAAAGAAAAGGACACCTTGTGTTGAATAAGAAAATCAAAATGAAAATGGAATTTCAAGAGGACAACAGCTACCATCTTTTCAATTGTCTTTTAAAAACACATGCAGGAAAGCTTTCAATGCACAGGCACAGTCAGACATGCGGATTCGTTTCATAGATGCACTCATGTGTCTGAAAACAGCCATAATGCCTGTGAAGATGCAGAGAGAAAGATGGACAGCCAGTGCCCTTCATCCCATGCACACGGTAGGTACTGGGTGGCTGGTGGCCTGACTTCGTTTCTCAGAGTGAGGGAGGGGGAAAAGACTCTGCTACTAGGAGTATTAGTAATTTGAAAAATGTACTGATCCTTTATCAGAGGGAGAGAAATCCATCTGTTTGGGGGCAGTAGCTTGACTATGGCAAGTCACCGATGGAAGGCACATGCCTGGGTCAGCAAGACATGAGAGCACACTGACCACACCCCTCAGAGCACTACACCCTTTCAGCCATGAGACTAAGAACTCCCGTCAAGTGAAACCAGCAGTAAATGGGCCTCCCTGGATATCTGCACGTCGCAGAACTCCACTCCCTGGCTATGCACAACCCTCCATGTCAACGTTATTACAGCAAACGCGGGCACGTGCAGACGAAGAAAGAATGGGATTGAACAATACATAATCTAGCCAACTCCATGCTAAAAGCAAACAAGGGATAGAGGTTGGGAGGGATTTGACCATTTATTCTTTCAACAAAATGATCGGGCTCCTATTCTGCACCCAGCACTGTCCTAGGCTTTCGGACTATAAACAAAACATAGATGCCTGCATTTGGGTGGGGGGCTGTAGCAGGCAAGGATGAAATCTTGAGTGTATGGTTCAGGGCTGCGATCAAAGGGACTGCATTAGCCTGAACACTACCTAGATCCTACATGCCCATAACGACCCCACTGACTTGGGAAGAAGTGAGTGTAAAGAAAGAAACAAAATGTTTCCTGCACCCGCGTGTTCTCCTCTATCTTACCTGCCAGGGAAGCAAGCTCCCATCTCCAGGACAGGAGGTGGCGAAGCAGGAGGGGGAGTAGCAGCGGTGTGAGCCAGCCTGAGCTGTGGCCAATGTTACAATTCTCTGTTTAGATAACACCCATCCTTGGCTGCCATCAATGAAATTGGAGCCTCCATGAAGCCGTTAGGATTAGTTCATAGGAGAGTCTGCAAGCATCAAGAACTCACTCACGTTGAGTCTGCTCTGCCCATCCCTTCCCAAATATCCTGTCTCATTTCACTTTCACAGCAATCGGATGAGGCATTGTGCCTCCATCTCACAGATGAAGAAAGTGATGATGAGAGAGTAAGTGGCTTGCATTGGGTCTGGCTGACTCCAAAGTCTATGTCCTTTCTTTGTCGCTATGCTGCCCACTTCACTCAATACAACCCACTCATTAGTATGTGAGTGTTAACCTGAGTCTAGCTGGCTCTGTACCCATCTCCAGGGAGGCATTGTACGGGTATGGAATGAAGGTGTGCAGTCTTTGCTCTCCTGGGATTAACAGTTGAGGAGACAAAGGGGGAAAAAATACCCATTCAATTTTTAGCAAACAACACCATGTGCCACCACACCCACCTTATCCTGTACAAACCCCTGGGGGTCCCCGAATGTGCTATGCCTTTGCACAAGCCTGCAGTGCCTTCTTCTTCCTCCTCCCTCCTTCCACCAAGATCCTCTTCATCCCCCAAGAGTCAGCTCCTTTAGGAAGGTCCCTTAAACCCCCAGGCTGATCAGTTGCTTCTCTTCTATGCACCCCAACCCCTGAGTGTTTACCTCCACCAGGAAACGTATAATATCCCTAAGAAAGGGAATATCAGTGAGAACTTCAGGGGTCAGGGAACCCAGTGGAGAAGAGCCTGAGATGGGGAGATGGAAAAAGAGAAAAGGAGTGAAGGATATGCTGTGGTCCAAGGGGGGGGACCGTCTGTGAGTGGAAACTGATAGCCAGACAGCAGTAACACAGAGAGCTAAGGATACTCAACACCCAATTAATCACAATGTTTTACTTCCACTTATTTTCTCTAGGAGCTCCCACCTCCGGAAGCATAGCTGATCACCACAGGAATGAGGTAGGTTAGTAGATACAGTCATCCCCATCTGATGAAAGAAGGAACTAAGACACTCTGAGAGGTTTGGAAAGCTGCTCAAGGTCAGGCAACATAAAGCCCCCCAGGCAGCAGCCCCCAGTGGTTAAGATCACACCCTCCGGTGTCAGGCCAAAAACAGCTCTCAGCTTCCTGGCCCTGTGACCTTGAGCAAGAGACTAAACCAGCCATGGGCAAACTACTGCCCGCTGGCCGGATCCAGCCCGTTTGAAATGAATAAAACTAAAAAAAAAAAAAAAAAAAAAAAAAGACCGTACCCTTTTATGTAATGATGTTTACTTTGAATTTATATTAGTTCACACAAACACTCCATCCATGCTTTTGTTCCGGCCCTCCGGTCCAGTTTAAGAACCCATTGTGGCCCTTGAGTCAAAAAGTTTGCCCACCCCTGGACTAAACTTTTCCCTAAGACTCAGCTTCTCCATCTATAAAAGGGGATGAAAACTCTACTTCATAGCGTTGTTGGGACCATCAAATGATGATAGATCTTAGTCAGCCTGTGACATTTGTGACCACCACTTTATCCCACCCATCACTGCTGCTTTTGTTTCGTCTGAGTCGTCTGCAAAGCCATGTGTATGGAACTGGTCCCAGTTCTCTGGTAACATCAAGGTTTCCTCTGCAAACCTGCTGGACAAGACGACTTTGGACCCCAAGTTTCTGAGCTCTTGTCCAAATGCAGATCCTCTTCCTCACAAAGCCAACTTCGCTTTTCCTTCCTAAGCTGTCAGGAAATGAAGGCCAGGGGCTGGCTTCACAGAATGGTTTGGGAAATAATTAGTTTGCCTTCCACAAAGGCCAAAGTTCACTGCTGAGATATTTAAAACTCCGCTGATGGCTTAAAATAAATATCACAATGGAGATGTCAAAATAGCAGTGTGTTCTAACACATGACATTTGGGGGTGGGGGGAAGCAAAAAATGTTAATGGATTTACCAAAATAATCTCAAGGTAAGACCTTTGAGGTTGGATACCTTAGAAATGTCACATTGTTTCAATTTTCTTTTTGGTTCTTTGTAAGTTTATTTTCCTCCTTTGAGGGCACTGAAAGGTTTGTCATGAAAAAGAACCAAGAAGTTTCCTCAAAAAGAAAAAACTAAGCATAATTGTATTTTTTAAATCAATGATAACAATTTTCAAATTTTAAGTCATTTTTTAAAATCAATCATAACAATTTTCCATGTTTAAATCCATTCTAATAATTGTTTCTTTAAGAGCTTAATGCAATTCCCAAATGCAAATAACTGACTCCTCCAAATGAAAGATGTAGTGAGTACCCAAGGGAAGCCATGTTCTGGGCTGGGTATTTTAAATATTTCTTTCATCTTAATCCTCACAGATGCTCAGTGAGGCAGGCAATGGAGACCTCAGCTACTTGCCCAGGAACATGGGGCCAATGAAGTGCACAGTCAGGATTGAGCCTAAGTCTTTTCTTCTTCCTCCATGCTCTTTCCGGCATATTCCCAGAGCCCTCCACTCCATCCCAACCTATGAGAGTTAACACCCAACATGATTAGGAAAGGCAACAAATGCAACCTTATAAACTGGAACTCATGGCCAGTATAAAGCAACAAAGACTAAATGTCAAATGCAAGCAGTTCTAGTACATATCCATAAACTCAAGAATATGTCCTCTTGCCCTGGCCTGCCTCAGAGCCTTCTTCCTCATCTCCAGCACTTCACACCTTGCACTCCATGCTTTGTTGAACACCAAATCACATATATGGCCCGAATTACCCATGCCTCCTGTCACTATGCCTTTGCAGATGCTGTTCCTTTTTCCACATGCTCTTCCTCCACAATACACTTGGAAAACTCCTATTCACGCATCAAAACCCTGCTGAAACATAATCTTTTGGAAGAAGTCTTTTTCTCTCTCTCCCACTCATACACCCAACGGAACTCATCAGTTTCTTCTCAGTCCTTTCTCTATACCAGCTACATGCTTTCTTTTTGTAATTAGCACAGTGTTTGGGTTTTTCTTCTTTTGGTTGATTGGTTGGTTGGTTGGTTCGTTGGTTTGGCCAACAAATCTGTTCCCCTCACCACAGTGACTTTTGTGCAGGCAGGAGCTATGCCTTAATCCACTCCATATCCCCCATGCCCAGGCTCAGTGTCTGAGTCAAAACAAGCATTTAATTGAATTGAATGGAAACTGAAAATGAAAACAAATATCATGGAGAACCAGAAGAAAGGGAAGCAAGTGCTAATGTTGTGAAAGTCTATTACAGAGCAATCAACCAGACCATGTTTTCCTAATACAGATTACAGAACTGGCGCAGAGACAGACGGGGAAGCAGTGGGGAATCTGACTCTCCGGACATCTGCTGGGCGTCTCATCTGATCAAGCCTCGCCTTGCCGTGCTGACGATTTCATCTTTCAGAACTCAGAGGAAACGGCCAGGGAAATGGTTGCTTGGCACCAAGTCCTGGCAACAAGGAAACACTGGTTGATGAGAAAGTGGTGGAATCTTTGGGAGAAAAAAATCAGGCACGTGAGCTTAGAGTTAATCACGGTGCAGAAAAGAGGGGAAGCATGCATTAAACACCTACTGGATACCGCCTACTTTACATGTGTTACTACATTTAATTCTCACAACAACCCTAGAAAGTGGGTATAAGTCGCTTCTATTTAAAGAACAGGAAAAAGGAAAAACAGAAAATGGAGAAAGGTTAAAGTCACTTGCCCAAGGTCATATAACACATGTCTGTCTGCCTGCAAATCGCAAGTATTGACCTCACACTGAGCTGCTGAGCAACTATCAGGGCATTGCCTGACTGACCACCTGGACTTGAAGAAAAAGGGTATCAGTCCGTATAGCCTAGATAATACTACAGTAACAACACACACACCCCAAAATCACAGAACTGTGACACAACAAAAGTCATTTCTTCGAGGCTGGGCAGCTTTCTAGAGTAGCATCTGCTGTATTTTGTGTGATGGCCCAGAACTCATGGGACTCAGGGACCCTCCATCTCAGCAGTGTTTGCCTCAATTGGAAAGGACCTCACACCAGGGCTTCCTTCCCCAGTGCCTAGAAATAGCACACGTCACTTCCATTCACATGACCCAACCCAATGCCTAAGGGGCACAGAATACAATTCTCCAACGGGAAGGAAGAAGAACCAGAGAGGACCAGACACCAAAAGTCCCTGTGGTAGCAGCCTCTGTCAAGTTGAGAAGGAAAGCTGCCTTGCACAGCAATGGACACCTGAGGAATCCTGCCTCTGTGTGCTCCCAAGAGAGAGGAGAGCACACGAAAACAAAAATTAACTACATAGCAGTTCTTGAAAGGAGAGAGAAGGCACCCTCTTAACAGGAGAAACTGATTATGAAAGATGATTTCACAACCAAGAATCACCAAGCATGTGGGGAAGCACGGTCCCCTATGAACAAGGTCCCGTGGCCACAACTCCAGAAGAAATTAAATTGAAAAATGAAAGGGGGTATTTATAACATAACTAGAGGTCCGGTGCATGAATTTGTGCATGGGTAGGGTCCAGCCAGCAAGCCCCACCCCCATAAGGGTAGGGGGGCAACTGGGGGGGCAGCAGGGGGCAGGGCTGCAGGCGGTTGGCCAGCTGGCCCCGTCTCCTGGTCGAACTCCTGGTCAAGGGGACAATTTGCATATTAGCCTTTTATTATATAGGATACTGTGGACTGAGTGGCCTGCACAATAGGAATTTATTTCTCACAGTTCTGGGCTGGAAGTCAAAGATTCTTGGTGTGCCAGCTTGGTCCGTTTCTGGTGAGAGCCCCCTTCCTCGTTCACAGACAGCAATCAAGCAGAGCATGTGTTCCTAATACAGACCACAGCCTGCTTGCTGTGTCCTCACAAGGTGGAGACAGAAAGCTCTGGTCTCCTCCTCTTCTTACAAGACCACTGATCCCACGAGGAGGCTCCGTATTCATAACCTCATCTAAACCTGATCACCTCCCCAAGGCTCACCTCCCAAAGGGCTCACCTCCTAATACCACCCATGGTGGGTTAGCACTTCAATGTATGCATTTGGAGGGATCACACACATGCAGTCCATAATAGGGAGGCCCAGAGAACCTGTGTCTGTTCAGTCCACGTTTACCATTCCCAATGAGAAGGAGGATGAGGCATCAACAGCAATTGACAGGAATGTGCAAGAGCTTCCTGGAAGCTTATATTTGAAAAGCTATGAGCAAAAGCTGCAACATGGGACACCAGTAAATGTGCCTTTGGAAATGCATGCAAGGTAGCATGATAGAAAAAGTGCTGAGCCTTTGCCACTGAGGGAAGGGATGCTCCATTTACACACTAGAATCCAGTTCATGTAATTCTGTATCATTAATAATATGAAAGCTGAGCTCTATCAAGATTCTTACTCTCACTTAGAAGCAACAGTTTGCAAACAGTTATGGTATCTGATCCTTTGTCAATTTCTGATTACTTTTGGGACAAAGTGACAAAACATTAGGGCCATTATAACACCAGATTTTATTTGGATGAAAATATCAAAATTCCTAGAGGCAAGAGAATAAGTATCCAGGTACAAATTATCTAGACGTACATCCTTCATTTCCTTCAGGGGAAGGGCCTCACATACACCGAGCCCTTTCACAGTACCAGGCCCCATGATGAGCAACTTAAATATTTTATCCATTTCATGTCCACAGTAAGGGTTATGACAAGGTACTATTAAGTTCTATTAGCTCCATTTTCAGATAAGAAAACTGAGATTCAGAGAGGTTAATTTCATTGCTTAAGTCCACAAATTTAGCAAGGAGCAGAACTTGAAGTCAGAGCCATGCCTGTCTAACTCTAAAGACTGTGCGTTTTTCACTACAAGGGATGGAAATTGGGGAAAACAAACTACTTTAACAAACTGGAATACTGGTAGACTCTCTTCTTTATGATTCTTGAAGGAGCTTCTCTGAAGCTACCAAAGCCAGGCATGGTGATGTGCTCGGTCCACATAGGTCCTTTGCCCCATCTGATAATTGATTACTGCCCCCAGTAGACCCAGCTCATTGATAGCCTTTAATTAAATCCATTCATCACAATTACCACCTGAGCTCCATGAGCCAACAAAAGAAGGAATCTGTTCACCCAACTGACCTTGAATCGGGCTCACCCTTGATCTCAATGCTCATCAGATGGAGAAGTCTTCCAGGCCGTCATGGAAAACTGAGGACTGCCCCCAGCCCCCAAAGCTGGCAAGTTAGTATCACATGAGATGGCTTTTGGAAAGCCATCAAGTTAATATCACATGAGATGAATGGAAGCAGATGGCAGGTAAAGTACCTGGAACAGCTAAAGATACACTGGACCAATGTAGCGACTTGTATTTCCCACATTACTCCAAACAGCAGCATCCTCTCAACCCAATTACCTCATGAGTCAAAGCACCTCTTGCAAAGCTCCATATGCTCAACCTTGACTTTTAAATGAGTAGAAACCTAGGAGACAAAAAAAGTGATGAAGAGTCTTGGCTCACAGTCAGCCAAACCTGGGTATGCATTCCAAATCCACCGCATGCCAGCTGTATGTAGGACTTAAGCCGTTAATGTTTCCACACCTCAGTTTCTCCCTCTCTGGACAGGAATAAACAGAGCATATTCCTGCCATCCTGTTGTGAGTGCTAAGTGAAGAAATACAGGTCACGTCCTTGACACAGGCCCCAGCACACAGTAAACACTCAATAAATGTTGGCTATTGTTCCTAAGGAAGAAAATGGTTAGCTAGTCTACACATTTTATAGGTCAGCACCAGTACTGAAAATAACTTTCTGCCATACCCTGAATCTTCCTCTCTTGATTGGTGAGCTTATGATTCTTGAATTTCAAACATCTCCTAATTAGTTATTTGGGGGGAGAGGTCTGTGGGTAATTAATGACCCCAGGATGCCTTTCTCTGCACCCGGCTTGACTCATGCTCTTCCTGGGGAAATCTCATCCACATTATGATTTACTCATCCCCTCAACAAACACTTATTAACCTTCTACTAATCACCAATTACTATGCTCTCTATATGGAACTAGGCACCTCGTATCCCACTCAGCTCCACTTAGATGCCCAGGGGCCTAAACTCAAAGGGTCCAAAACTCGACTTTACATATTTCAAAACATGTTCTCCCCCTGCCTCCTTTCTTGGTCAATGGCTCTGCCGCACTGGAATCACCCTGGACTTCCTCCCTCCCCCTCCCTCTGCACATCCAATTGATGCTCCGTTTGGGGGGACTGAGGTCTGTGCCTCTCCCTTCCCATTTTTCCACCTTCACGGCTGATTCCCACTCATCCCCAGCAGCTTCCACCATGGCCACACTTCCTCCGGCGTCCCCCAGTACAGCCCCCACATGCAGGACCAAGTCATCTGACACCTGACTGTGAATCTGCCACTTTCCTCTGTAAAAACCTTCAAGGATTCACAAAACCTCCCAAATAAAGTCCGCTCCTTAGTCAGGAAGGCCCGTCAGGATCTAGCCCTGCCTACTGACCCGGCCCCCTCTCTGGCCATTTCTCACACAAGCCCCTTCCCTTCAGATGCAGCAACCTACTGGCCATCCCCCAGTGTGCCCTCGCACTCCTCCAAGCCTCTGAATATGCTGCTGCTTGTCTCACAATTCCCTTCCCACTCCTTGGCTGCCGAGCTGACACCTAGTCATCCTCCTTCATGAGTTCAAATCCCCCTCCTGGCCTTTTCT
>NW_006287910.1:1866830-1869553 GCF_000327345.1 Myotis davidii | reverse complement strand
CCCCCCGCCCGCCCCGACCTTCCTCTGTGCTCCTTCTGACATTTTCCTCCTGTCATAAGTAGGACACAGTCTTGTGATTTGTTTTTGTTGTTTTTTTCTTCTTTCTTATCCCTCCAAAACCAGATGGTCATCTCTTTGAGGATAGAAATCCTGTCTGATTTACGTATTTCCAATGTCATACATGTTTTTAAGGTAAAAGTCAAGACAAAAATAAAGTTTTTGCAACTGTGCTGATACCAGAAATTTCTGAAAGTAAATGTTTTATGACTATCAGGGGAATCATTATAATAATAATAATGACAACTATTTCTAAGTGCTTAGTCTGACCAAACACTTTATAGGCATAGCTCATTTAATCCTTTTAACTGCTCTATAAGGAGGTACTATTTTTGTTCTCTCATTTCGGGGGAGGGGGATAAAAGAGCACACACACACATTCACACTCACACACACACTCACACACACAATCACACACACACTCACACACACACACTCTCACACACACAGGGCTTTGGAGTCTGAAAGACACAGTCCTAATGTGGTCCTGTCATTTCCCTTCTATATGCCCTCCTGGCAGCTCACCTTACTCCATTTGTGTTCTTATCTCTGGAATGAGGGTTTATTATGATAATTAAAAAATACTATTTATAAAATTATTGGCTCATTATAGATGCTCAGTGTTAATGCCTCTTTCCACAAACAATGACCCCTGGCAACTTGTCCAAATTCTGACTCCTTAGGAATATTATTAAATTCTTAGAAGAAGTAGAGCTCTGGTTGGCTGGGTCTGCTCTGGCTTACCAATAGACCAGCTTTGAGCCTCCCTCGTCCTCGCCACCACTCCTCCACAGCCCCCACCAACACCAGCTTCATGGATAAGGTGGGACTCAGGGCAAGTGACCCAGGATGGGGCTAGAGCGAGCGTAACTCCTATACAGTTTACTTGATAATTTTTAAAAAGCGGAAAGCTTAGCAGTTTGGCTTTGGGTTGTGAAACACATGAGGAAGCGTTTCATGTGTATTTCTGTCAACCACAGCGGGAAGACCACGTCCACTGTCACGGATGCAGGTGTGGAAGCACTTGACGGAGTGGGAATTTGCCGCGATAGGATTTAAAGGGCAGCCTGTTGGCCTGGTGATACTGAGGCTGTCTTCCCATCAGCTCTGCCTCCACCCTCCCACCACCCTCCTCTCCTCTCACCCGGAATACATTGACATTTCAAAATGTATTGATCACAGGAGCAGACTTGGTTTGGGCAGGGGAGTGGGGAGAAATGGATTAATTCTATTATTTGTGGGAGGGAGGAAAAATAAACAAGGGTGCTTTTGTTTGGAGGACAAAACCAAAATTATTGGTTGAATGGGATTGAATTAAGCACTTAAAGTTCAGTCTTTCGAGAGTGCTGACAATGCAGGTGGCGATCAATACGGAAACAATCTGCACCGTGGGGAACCCGGCCCGGTTATTAACAACTAATTATGCCAAGTGTTCTGCAGGATTCGGCTGTTCTCTGAAAGGCTGTGATACGGCAGGACTCGTCAGCAATGTCGGGGCCAGGAAGCGATTCGGTTCCCAGAACAGCAAGCCCACAGCTGGGCTCAAGGAACTCCCAGAGACCTCTGCTCCATGGAGCCCACTTCACAGTCTGCCACTCACCAAGCAGGGGAGGGGCAGCCCACACATTTTTATCTGCATTTTCAAGTATGACTACCAGCAGCCAGACTGATACTGCACCAGGAGCATCAGCACAGCCACACCAGCTGTTAAATAAATGAAATCTTCCCATACTAGTTGATCAACAGCCACCCCTCATGAACTAAGAACTGAAGAGTCGACACCTGGCAGAGGAAGAGGTCTCCAGAACATGCCTCAGGATCCATTCTGATGAGTCAGTGCTCATGCCCTACAGGTGGTCAAATATTCTGAGTATGACCCTGACTACAGACAATGGCTTTCAGCCAGTCACCAGCAGCTAGTCTACACACCCAGATACCTTCCTTTGAGGGAGAGGGTACTTAGTGAAAATAAGTAAAATCACACACAAAATATATATACATTTATACATACATACATATACACACATATATAGTTGTGTATACATATATAGTTATAGATAGCTACATATATAGTTACATATAATTATGTACATATTATGTATAGCTTTATATATTCAGATAGATATATAGTTTATTTAAACTTGGTGTGTTTTGGAGATATTTCCATGTTACACATATAAGTTTATCTCATCTGTTAACAGCTGCATGGCACTCAATCATATGGGTGTACCATCACTTAGCCACTCCCTTATGGATGGATATTTAGGTCACTCCTACTTTTTCACTAGTATAAACAATCCTATCTAATAAAAGAGAAACATGGTGATTAGCGTACGACTGCTACCCTTCCCATTGGCTAATCAGGGCAATATGCAAATTAACTGCCAGCCAAGATGGCAGCCGGCAGCCAGGCAACTTGAAACTAACATGAGGCTTGCTTGCTTCAGTAACGGAGGACTGCAATGTTCCTGCCTGCCCTGCCGGCCTCTGAGCCTGCAGTTTCAAACATTGTAACAAAATAGAAGCTAAACAAAACCCCAGAAACCAGCTTTCAGCGAGCAGGGATCTCAGAGCTGGAGTCAGAGCTGGAGTTATACATTATTTCAAACCGAAACAAACCAGATACCTACTTTCAGCAGCGGAGGCCTAAGCGCTGGCGCCTCAGA
>NW_006287910.1:1859596-1866005 GCF_000327345.1 Myotis davidii | reverse complement strand
AGCCTGACCAGGGGCTGCACCTAGGGATTGGGCCTGCCCTCTGCCACCCGGGAGCAGGCCTAAGCCAGCAGGTCGTTATCTCCCGAGGGGTCCCAGACTGTGAGAGGGCATAGGCTAGGCTGAGGGGACCTCCTCCCCCGCCCCCCCCGAGTGCACAAATTTTTGTGCACCGGGCCTCTAGTGCTGTAATAAACATCCTGAGCATATGTCATTCCAAATACATTGAACATTTCCGTACGGTAGATTCCAAGACATGGAATTGCTGGATCGATGAAAATATGCCTTCCTAAAGTTGACAGATGTGCCAAACTCTTTATACATTCTTTTATATGCAAATGACAGCAGCACCTGCCCCTTTTACCTGGATGGCTTTGCAGGAGTCAGCCCCCCTCAAAGTGCTCTCTGGTCTAGGAGAAGAGCCTGGTTGTACCGTGATGTGTTCATCTTCATTTAAAAGTCAGAGTCCACCAAGCATGTTCTCATCTGCGCTGGCACACGTTTGCCCACAAAGAGGCAGAGGGACTCCTCACTGCCATTTCTAACCAACAGATTATTCCAGGTGCCCCCAAAGCCTCCACTCGGCTCGGCTGGGCTATCTGGAAATAGCAAACAGCAAGTTTGCCTGCAGAGCCTGGAAGAATGACACTCTCGCCAACCCAGTGTCACCACCTGTCACCCAGGCCCTGAAGCTGCTCTGCTTGTCTCTAGAGCCATAGGCAGTTCCTTTGAGAGTTCTTCCAACTCTGGCCACACCTTGCCTGGGATGTTACCAAGCAGCTGGTGAAAAGCAGCTGCCAGTCTGTGGCCCTCAGACCCAGCGCAGAGGGCTAAGTGGAAAACAGATGCTAGTCCACCCTCCCTCCCTCCCACCTTCCCATAGCAAAACCTTCTGGGCCTGGGAGCGGGCAGAGGAGAGAGAGGTACTGTCCAAGGTACAAGTGTCTAGACCCCAGCTCGGTCTGCCAAAATGCCACGCTACACAAGCAATTTTATGCATGCCACAAAGGACTTGAGGGAGCTTTTGAGAAGGGACATAACACAATAAAATTGGAAAATGTAATTAAAAGACAAAACCAGGGAAAATATATATACAGGACAGGACATAAAGGCCAAGGGGAAATGCATCTATGCAATCCACTAGGTTTTGCACAATTTTTAAGCATTAGAACTCCAGCTGGGCTCCAAGCTCCCTGGTGACCAAAGGGAAAAAAAGGGGGTATGGGAAGATTTGAGGTGAGTTATTATTCAGCCCAGCCAGCATGGCTCAGTGGTTGAGTGTTGACCTATGAACCAGGAGTCATGGTTCGATTCCCAGTCAGGGCACATGCCCAAGTTGTGGGTTTGATGCCCAGTGTGGGCTGTGCAGGAGGCAGCCGATGATTCTCTCATCATTGATGTTTCTATCTCTCTCTCCCTCTCCCTTCCTCTTTGAAATCAATAAAAATAATTTTTTAAGTTAGTATCCAGATTCACCATGTGCATGAAGAAAATTCCCACATTTAGACTTTAAGAATAACGGCAAAGAGGAAAATAGGATATAAAGATGACACAATTCTCAATTTCTCAGAACAGTTCTGTTTCTCCTTTGAACACGGGTCCCAGCAGCTGACCATCAGAGCGCCCCTCCACCCAGCCTGGCAAGACCTTTCTGAGCTGACCTGAGGCTCCCTGACCTTTCTTAAGGCCCCCCCAACCCCACTCCTACTCCTCTCAGCTGCTTCCTGCCCATCCCCCCATGGGTTGCAGCCAAGATCCTCCCACACAACCTTCCAAGGTCCCCGCTCTCTAGGGAACACAGCCCTTCTCCTCCCTGGGCACCTAGACAACCAGGTGTGTTTCAGGAGGATATGGGAGGAGGATGTTCTATTTTTTCTACACCAGAGACCACGATTAGCATTTTCATTCCCCCACACCTTTTTTACTTGGTAACTGTTAAATATTAGAAAATATATAAAAATCCAGATCTGCCACTTTTTACAAATCAGGCCAAAAAAAAAATTTTAAGTAGGTAATACAGCATCTCCTCTTAGCTGGAGCTGAGAGCCAGCTGCCTCCTTACACAGAGAAAGGCACCTCCAATCTACCACAGTCCTCACCCTCTACTGTTTACACCCAACCCTCTTCCCTCATCATGTTCACAAAACCCAGGCTAGGCAACAAATACTTAAACTTAAAAAAAGGAGAGAGAGAAGGAGAATGGAGTGAGCAAAACTGGCCTGAAAGACCTGAATTCAGACCCATGGCTTAGCCATCCATCTTCTATTCACAAAATGAGGGGTCAGACACTGAGAGAGAAGTTCTTCCCACCTCTGACAACATTCCTTCTTCTGACAGGCAGGGGCCCTGCTGCCCAGGGTGGGGGAATTTGTTGACATCTTCAGACCACGGCCATTGTGATGAAGGGGTCAAGAGAGGGGCCCTGTGTGAGGGGGCCCTGTCACTTTATTTTCTGCTTGAACTGTCTCACCTGCCAGTGCCTTCACCGCCCCAACCCCGGGGTTTTGCCAGCATATTAGGCTCGGGTAGCCGCAAAGATGAACTGCGGATGCAGAGTCAATAGATTAGTTTTACAAGCAGAAACGCAAACAAAACAAAGGCCAAAAAAATTATTTTAATCTCTTGCTCTCCTTACGATAAATTGTATGAAACCAGTAGCCTGTTTATCAGAGGCTGGAGCCCAGGTGTGTCCCGGAAGCCAAGCCTCGAGCGCCATCTAGGTGCAGAGGACGGCACTGCAGGCGCTGATCCTTGAGCTGGTCCTCCCCACTCCAGCAGACACCTTCCCTTCCTTAATCCCTTCTCAGGCTGCCTGAAGGTCACAGTGGAAGCGATATGCTACAGTGGGGGGCCAGGGGCTTTGCAATCACACCCTGCCACTTCATTAACTGTGCGGTCTTGGGCAATCTGTTTACTTATCTGCAAAGTGGGGACGATCATGCCACCTTACTGGGTGATTGGAACTCTAAGAAAAACTACGTAATCTGGCATATAACATGGAGTCCATAAACTTTTATCCCCTTTCCCCACTGCACCGAAAATTTACTCAGCCACAGACAAATAACTCCCCGGGGTTTGTTTCGTTCGTCTGTAAACCGGTATGGGACCCTGGGAGGGCGGTTGGAAGCGGACAGAACATAACCAATATATACAACTCCTGGCTCGCACAGAGTGCTCAGCCGTTAATAAGGGAAGGGAAGGAACTGTAAATCTGGCCCTGATCAGTTACAGGCACTGAGGTTACACAAACACACGAGACAGTTATAAAGATAAATAAGACAGTCCTGTAGCGAGAGAGCCAAATGTAAATAATAATCCAAGGTCATAAATTAGATGTTTAAACAGAGTGCATGTCGATACGGATCTCCAGGCTACATCAATTACCTCACCTACTCCTCATACACACCCTGCAACCAAGGATTGTCACCCCAACTCAGGGATGAGCCAGGGCGGCTCAGGGAGGGTGAGGGGACGTAGCCTGGTCTTATGCTGTTCATGTCCTCACCTCCTCTTTGCTTCTAGTTTAGATCTGACCGGTTCTCCAAAATGGATTCCCCATCTCTGCCACTGAAGCAGAAAAAGCTTGAAATCGGACTCCTGCTTCCCTCTCTCCCCTCCTTGCCCCAGTACTCTATGGGCCTGAAGTCTGGGCTATTCCAATTCTTCACATCTCTCCCACACACACCCCTCTTTATGTCTCCACTCTCTCCAGTTAGACCCCTCTCACTCCACCCCTGCAGACGCCAGGGCTCTCTCTGTCAGCTCTTCTCCCTCAAGTCCCTCCGTAGTGGCTCCCAGGAGGATCTCACCAAGTCCAGTTGCAAGTCTAACCTCTCTAGGCTGCTCACCTTCCCCCAGGAAGCTTTTCCAACTACACTGCCCACAGCATCTCTGCTTTCCCTCAACACAGACAGGTGGCTGACAACTCTGCCTGCACATTAAAATAACCTGGGGAAGCTTACACATCGTTCAACAGCAAGCACATGACGCATTAGCCATCAGAAAAATGCAAATCCAAACCACGTTGAGATACCTCTTCACACCCACTAGAATAGATAGGGAGTAATTGGAACCCTCTACTTTGGAAAACAAAGCTGGCAGTTCCTCAAAAGATTAAGCATCGAGTTAACCATATGACATATCAATTCCATTATGTAAAATATCCATGTAAACACGATACACATGCCCGGCTATCATACATAGCTCAGTGGTTGAGCGTCGACCTATGAACCAGGTCAAATTTCGATTCCTGGTCAGGGCACATGCCCTGGTTGTGGGCTCAATCCCCAGTAGGGGGCGTGCAGGAGGCAGCCGATCAATGATTCTCTCTCATCATTGATGTTTCTCTCTCTCTCTCTCTCTCTCCCTCTCTCTCACCCTCTCTCTCTCTCTTCCTCTTTCTGAAATCAATAAAAACATATTTTTTTAAAAAAAAAAACTATATACAGCCCTGGATGGTGTGTCTGAGTTGGTTGCGCATCATCCCATGAACCCAACGTTCACTCTTTCAATTCCCCACCAGGACACGTGCCCAGGTTACTGGCTCTATCCCTGGTTGGGGTGCAAGCAGGAAACAGCAGGTCAATGTTTCTCTCTCTCTCTCCCTCTTCCTTCTCTCTCTAAAATCAATTTTTAAAACAAAAATTTAAAAAACTATATACAGATGTTCATAACAGCATGGTTCATAATGCCCAATCCTCCTCCATTAAAATCCCTGGGGGTGGAGCCCAGGAGTCTGCCAGCATGTGTAACACGTGTTCTTTATGAGACATCCTGAAGGTTGAAAATCACTGACCTACAGAATCTAATTCATCCAAGGTCTGGGTCACAGTCAGCAAGACTTTACAGCCTGGATCTGTGCATCTCTGATTCATTTTTCCCCATTCCTGCACCAACACCTGCTTCTCCAGGCAACAGCAGTGACCTCTCCCTTCCCTTCATTTGGCTCCTCCAACTGGCCTCCGGTAGCAAGCCATCCCAGGCTCCCAACCTCCTACAATTGCACTTACTATAACCCAGTGGTTTTCAACCAGGGGTAATTGTGCTCCCCAGGGAACACTTGGCAAATCTGGAGCTATTTTTAATGGTCACAGCTGGGGTTGGGTGAGACTACTGTCTAGTACAGCAGTTCTCAACCTGTGGGTCGCGATCCCTTTGTCCGTTGAACAACCCTTTCACAGGGATCGCCTAAGACCATCCTGCATATCAGATATTTACATTACAATTCATAAAGTAGCAACATTACAATTATGAAGTAGCAACGAAACTAATTTTATGGTTGGGTCACAACATGAGGAACTGTATTTAAAGGGCCAGAAGTTTGAGAACCACTGGTCTAGTAGGTAGAGTCCACAGATGCTGCTAAATATCCTGCAATAGACAGAACAGCTCCCCCCACACACACACACACACAAAATGAAGAATTATCCAGCCCAAATGCCAGTAGTACTGACACTGAGAAACCCTGCAGTAGCCTATTGTCATGTGAGGTCCTCAAGGGCAGGGAATGTGTAATATTCAATCATGTAAGCTCAGAACCAGCTATAGAGCCTGACACACAATAGATGTTCAGTAAATGTTAGTGGAATAGATCATCTGAACACCTCATCTGGCATTGGAGTGTTCACTTATTCCCCACCTTATTCAGGAAAAGAATTGCAGCTGCTGACAAAAACAAAACAAAAACAAAACAAAACAAAAAAACAACAACAAAAAATCACGAAGACCTATGCAACAAAACAGAATAAAATAAATGAGGTTGTCTTAGGAAAAAAAGAAGATAAAGTCACAGGAGGGTTGGGATCAGGTAAGTATTGGGAATAGTGATCACAGGCCCCGGTAGGCATGAGCTGACATTTGACTTTGGGCTTCCTGCTGGCCACAGCAAAGAGGGAAACATGAGATTCATAGCATTCATCCAATGAAATACCCAACTGCTCAAGGGAAGCACAGCTTTCTCTGATGCAGTGACATGACAGGCGCGGGAAGGGGAGTAGAGAGGGAGGAGAAGGCAACCCTCTGAATAGCATCAACATACCAGGAGTCTTTCATGACTATTTCTTACAACTTTCTCTGAGTTACTTTGACCTCATTCTCTTTGCCATGTAACTTGGTAGTTCCTTTCCTCTCACTGATTTTGGACTTGGCCATGTGACTTTCTTTGATCAATGAGATGAGGACAGATAGGGTGCAAGCAGCAGACTTAGATGGGTTTGTGCAGCTGGATGTGGTTTCTTGCATTTCTGCCATCACCATGAGAAGGATGTGCCTGGCTACCCCCTAGTCCTGTGGTTGGCAAACTGTGGCTCGCAAGCCACATGCGGCTCTTTGGCCCCTTAAGTGTGGCTCTTCCTAAGCCTTAGGAGTACCCTAATTAAGTTAATAACAATGTACCTACCTATATAGTTTAAGT
>NW_006287910.1:1827676-1857436 GCF_000327345.1 Myotis davidii | reverse complement strand
GCGGCTCGCAAGCCACATGCGGCTCTTTGGCCCCTTAAGTGTGGCTCTTCCTAAGCCTTAGGAGTACCCTAATTAAGTTAATAACAATGTACCTACCTATATAGTTTAAGTTTAAAAAAATTGGCTCTCACAAGAAATTTCAATCGTTGTGCTGTTGATATTTGGCTCTGTTGACTAATGAGTTTGCCGACCACTGCTCCAAACAAGGTGAGAGATATGTGGAGCCCAGCTGACTCAAGTTACCCCACAAACGTGAAACCTGTAGCACAACCACCCAGCTGAGCCCAGCCTGGCACAGCAAATCCCAGTTGCGTGAGCAAGCCCAGCTGAGTCCAGCAGAGCCTCCCCAGCCAGCACCTTTGATGCACAATCCGAGTACATGTCCACTGTTACGGACAACTGAGCATGGGGAAGGTTTGTTATGTGGCATCATTCTGGCACTAGCTAACTAACACATCTCCCAAGTGCAAAGTGAAGGGACAAACAAATATAAGCAATCTTTTTCAGGGCTAAGATGGAGCGAATGGGTCTACGTTAGGTTTTCCAACTGAACTAGGTAGTAACTCCTTGATGATGGAACACAGGTCCCCCTAAGTGGCTACCATAGACCTGGATACTTAAAGACACTTGATGCAAATGTGCCCATTGGTATTTGAGTGGGAACGTAATCAATCAGGGCATTTCAGCACAATGCTGAAATGAACCAAAGTCAAAATGCTCACAAAACTGCACAATCAATTCACTGAGTTGGACAGTCAATAGGTTCAGCTGCTCTAAATGCCCTGTCAGATCAGATCTGACAGAGGACCTAAAATAGACAGTGGTGACAGGTTTTCTAGGCTTGGCCCTCACGTGGTAGCCACCCTCCTGCATATGGCTGGGTTCTTTCTGGCCACCTCAGACCCCTCAGAAATGGGTCCAAAAACTCCCTTCATCTCCAATTCTTGCACATGGCTCCACTTCCAACTCAGAGTGAGCCTACATGTACTTCCCTCCATTGGGTAACTGGCCTGGGATCTCTAGCTTGAGCACTCAGATATTAAAAGGCTCAGCCCCATCTATACTTACATTTCCTTAACGCCTCATGTAACAAAATGTTTAAAGGCATAGGCTACAGAGTTGGTCGATCCTGGGTTTCTACCGCAGCTGTCACGTATGAGCTGTGTGACTTTGGGAAGGCACTCAACCTCTCTGAGCCTTAGTTGTCTTAACTGTACAATGGATATAACAATATTTACCTGCCTTAGGGTTGTTGTTAGGTTTGAAAACGGTATCCTATATAATAAAAGCCTAATATGCAAACTGACCGAACAGCAGAACGAGCAGTGGAATGACCAGTCGCTATGGCACGCACTGACCACCAGAGTGCAGACACTCAACGCAGAAGCTGCCCTCAGCCAACACGCCCCAGGCCAGCCAAGGCAGGTGCCAGCAGGGGCCCCCTGATCACCCTGCTGGTCACCCTACAGAGGGAGGCGACCGGCGGTGGCAACGGGAAGTGGGGCTGGCGAGCGGTAGCACCAGGTCAGCCAAGGCAGGTGCCAGTGGGGGCCCCCCAATTGCCTCACAGAGGGAGACAACTGGCAGCGGCAGGGGGCAGGGCCGGTGAGCAGGTGGTGCCAGGCCAGCTAAGGCAGGTTCCAGCAGGGGTCCCCCAATCGTCCCCCAGGTCACCTCACAGATTGGCCCTGATCACCAGCCAGGCCTAGGGACCCTACCAGTGCACAAATTTCATGCACCGGGCTTCTAGTGGCATATAAAGTAGTTAGCATAGCCCCTGGCACACAGTCAGTGTTTAATAAATGTGAACTATTGTCATTTGGCTTTGACCTCGGAGAGTAGACTGGTCAGAGAGAGTTTCTGTGGATTGGAATGGAAAAGTCTTGTGCCAGAATATAATAAAGTAATATATACCAAAAAAAAAAGAAAAAGAAAAGTCTTGTGCCACAGAGAGACATGTTGGCGGCAAGAGTAAGGTCAGATACGCTACCCCACAGGTGGCAGTGAGTGCAGCGGGCTGCCTCCCTGGGATGTATGGCGCACTGGCAGGTCACTTATGGTCCAGGCAGCTTTACCTAAACACCTTTGCAACAGCTTCCACTTTCATGTTGAAGACCCTTCTCAGTAATGGCCCTTTGTCACCTCTGGGAACCATTTCAGCAGCTTCATCTGTGCACTTCTGTCACAATGCTAGATTTCCTCTCCCACCACCCTGACAGGCCAACAGTACCGATCCTATTGTTTCTTCACTAAACTGACAGCTGGTCAGCTATGCAAGAGTACGTTAGCAGAGACTGGTGCAGGAGCAAAACCAAAAAGAAGAGGCACCCTGGCCTTGTGCTCAGTGGTTGGAGCATCTGCCTGTGCTCCAAAATGTCACGGGTTTGATTTCCAGTCAAGGGCATGTACCTTGGTTGCAGGTTCAATCCCAGACCCTGGTTGGGGCACCTATAGGAAGCAACTGATCAATGTGTCTCTCTCACAGTGATGTTCCTCTCTCTCACCCCTTCCCTCACTTCCACTTCTCTAAAAATAAATCAGTGGAAAAAATATCCTTGGGTGAGAATTGACAAAAAAAAAAAGAGGCAAGAGAAGTAAAAATGAGAGAGAGAGAAAGAGGACGTTTTGAACAGAGGTCAGATTATCGATGAAGTGCGCAGTAGCCTCCCATTGCCTGGTCTGAATGTCCCCCCTAGGTGGGATGGAGCTGTGCAAACCATTGCCCAAAGCAGCAAGAAGAGCAGGAGAAGGCGGAAGCTGACATGGTCCAGCAGAGAGAAGAGTGGGACAGGAAGAGGAAGAGGAAGGTCAGGCTGGAGCGAAGCTGGAGTGGAAGCATGGTTCAAAGTCTTGGCCCTCCCGCCCCTGGTCCCGGTAGAGAAACACATGATGATTTTGATACCAGGATACTTGAGGTAAGAAATGTTTTCAATATGACAGCAAAAGAGGGAAGAAGGAGATCAGTCTGTGTCCTGGTCGCTGTGGGGAATGGCAAAGGAGCCACAGGTTTTGCCACTGGAAAAGCCACTGAACCGTGGATGCTTCCAGAAAAGCAAAGAACAGAGCAGTTCACTCTTTGCATTATACAGAACGATATGAAGACCATGTGATATCCCATGGGATCCCTTTAACATTTAATAGGACACATATCAAGATGAAGAAACAACCCAGAGGCCATGGTCTCTGCTGCCACCCGGCCATCATCACTGTCTGCCCCTCACTGGCATGGAAGACGGGTGTGCCAAGGTCTCGGGGTCCCTCACATGCTCACCTCACCTGGGCCTCTTCCATGAGCTCTCTCACCAGAAAACCCACCGACAGCTGGCTGGGAAGAGTGTCTGTGTTGTGAAGTCCAAGGGGAGTGCCGCCCTCTGCCCAGCGTGGCCGTTCGCCAAAGGGGCCTTGAGAAAGGACCTGGGGCCAGAATAGCCAATTGGACTGGGAAGAGGTGAGGACCACCCAGGAACAAAGTGCTCCATACAGTCAGGTTTAAGGAGAGCCCCAGCTGAGCTTCCCTGGGCCTCATCCACCACAGTGCCGGGCGGGCCAGCACCTGGAGGAGGCTCAGCTCTTACGCCTGAGGGTTTCCTACTACATGTACTCCCTCTTTCCATTATTTTTCCAGTGGGGGTGTGTGTGTGTGTGTGTGTGTGTGTGTGTGTGTGTGTGTTAAGGAAAGACTAAAAAAAAACAAAAAACACAAGTGTTCCATGTTTGTACCCCATGGAGTTAAAACTTCTTCCCAGGCAAATTACCTGCCATTTATTATGTATGTTATGCTAAGAGCTAACCCCATCTAACAGGTGGGGAAACTGACGCTCAAAAAAGTCCCAAAGCACTCCAACTAAGAAACTATCAGAGTGAAGATTCAAACCCAGGCCTGTCCCCCCTCTTTTCTCTGCGCCCCCAGCCCTGGCTCTTGCCCCTACACTGAGCTGTTCCCCATATCATGGCCACCTGCCTCAGTTTGCAGACATCCCCTGGGCCTCCTCAATGCCACTTTGCAGGCCTCGCCCCAGCCTGTTAAGTGGGAGAAGATTCTAATTGTGTCTGACCACAAGGTCTGCAGGGAGTTAATAAATTCTTCCAAGAGAATATTTGCACTGAAGGCCTTATTGACTGGAGTCCATTTCCTGAGCTGGCATAAATTTTCCCCCCAGCAACGGCTGCAAAGCAAGTTCAAGTACAAATCTTGATGCCTAATCTATAGGACCCCTTGCTTATCTCCAAGGCTACATCGGCAAAGCCTGCCTGCCAGTCAAGGCCACTGCAAAAGGACAATCCCTAGAAAACACAGAGAGGTAAGTTTTAGGGGTTCCAGGTTTCCAAAAAAACGGACTTCAGTTCTTCTTTTCTCTATGGTTTTTCAAATGAATTATCACTTTTCTCCCTCACAGTCTCATCTTTTTCCTGGAAAGAACCACAACCGATTCATTGCAGTGTTGTAATACCCCATAAACAGAAACAACCCAAGCATCCACCAGCAGGGAAATGGTTCAGGAAGCATGCTATGACCCTCCAACAGAACGCTGTGGAGGCACACTAACGAATGAGGAAGACCTCTATGTCCCCAATACATAATGGTCTCCAACTTGTATCTTTTAAATGAAATTATCAAGGTTTAGAAAGAGTATATAGCTTTGTGTAGGAAAGAGATGGGAATATATAATTTATAGTAGCAACATGAAAAAAAATGGAAGGATAAGCCAGCAGGAAAAGGTTCCCTTGGATGAGGAGAGGATAGCGGTAGTAGTGAAAGTGGGGCTCCTCTGAGGCAAAGATGGGGGACAGACATGGCAAGAAAGAAGGAGTGGGAAGTGGTCCACCCAGCCAGTCAATAAGGTACACAGTCTGTAGAGAATTCCAAAAACAGCAATAGCCCTGGCCGGTTTTGCTCAGTGGATAGAACGTCGGCCTGTGGACCAAAGGGTCCCAGGTTTGATTTCGGTCAAGGGCACAAACCTCGGTTGCAGGCTCCTCCCCGGACCAGGCCCTGGTCAGGGCTTGTGCAGGAGGTAACCAATCAATGTGTTTCTCTCACGTTGATGTTTCTCTCTGTCTTTCCCTCTCTCATCCACTCTCTCTCTAGAAAAAGCAACGGAAAAAATATCCTGGGGTGAGAATTTAAAAATAAATAAAAATAACTACAGCCCTGGCCAGTGTGGCTTAGTGATTAGAGCATCAGCCTTTACACCAATGGGTCACAGATTCAATTCCAGTCAAGGGCATGTACCTGGGTTGTAGGTTTAATCCCTGGACTTGGTCAGGACACCTGCGGAAGGCAATCAATTAATGTGTCTCTCTTACATCGATGTTTCTCTCTCTCCCCCCTTCCTTTCCTCCCTACTACTCTATCTAAAAAAAAATCAACGGAAAAATATCCTCGGGTGAGGATCAAAAGAATAATAACTACGAAATGAAATGTGGTGTCATGGATTGGGTCCTGGGTCCAAAAAGGGACATTCGTAGAAAAACCAGTGAAATCTGAATAAAGTCTGTAGTTTCGCTAATAGTATATTGATGTTAGTTTCTTAGTATTGAGAAATGTACCAAGGTTATAAGGCACTATATTAGGGGGAGCTGGACAAAGGGTAAGGAAGGGAATTCTCTGTGCTGTCTTCACAACTTTTCGTAAACCTAAAATTATTCCAAAATAAAAGTTTATTTTTTTAATAAATGAGATGTGCTGAATGACATATGAATAAATAAGCATGGTGAAATGGGGGTGGGGGTAACTAAGGGCCATCTGCTTTTTATTATTACCATGGATGGCAATGCTGACCAGTAGCAGTGATAGAACACCCGCCTCCCCTCAGGGCACCCCTCAACGGCACCCCCTCTTTAGAGTCCTGTGCTCTAAAGGTACTTTTTAATACCATTCCTAGTTTGGAATTATGTAATTAATTTCCATACACAAAAAAGTACAACAAAATTTGAAAATAAAAAAGAAAGAACCACGATGCTGGGCATAAATAACCCAAAGCTGGGAACCACTGCCCAGGGCCTCCGTCCAGGCCAGGTTACAGCAACTCTCACCAAAGTCCCACAGGAGTGAAAATCACGGTGGGACTCAATCCAGGTCCATCCGAGCCCAGGTCCCACAAGCTTTCTGATGGACCTTCTTGGAGGCAACAAAACATGCACAACAGATCAGCATGGGAACCTGCAGCTCTTCTTCTGCCCTTTTTAGAGGTGTCAGCAGGGACATTAAGATTTTATCGACGGGATGGGCATTTTGCCCTCCATCAGGACTCTGCTGCTCCCGGGAAGTCAAGTTGGCAGAGCCTCAATCACTGAACCTAATGCTGGAGGCAGTGGGCAGAGCAGACAAAAGCTGAGGACAAGCCCTTTCCATTCAAATCAACAAATAGTTCCTTTGAGCATACCTGTCTCAGGGTTCCTCCCTAAAAGGAATGCAGGTCCACGTGGAAAACCCACAGCCTCAGCTGCGTGCTTTCATACTTAATGGTGACTTCTTCTGTTGCATGTTTTCTGATTATAGCCATCATTTCCAAGACCTGCAGGTGTTTGCTCACTGTGGAGCCTCTGAAAGAGTTCCTTCTTTGCTCTATTTGCCCCAAGATATCTGCATGACTCACCCCCTCAGTTCACCCAGGTCTTTGCTCAGAGAGGCCTTCCCTCACCATCCTCTCAAAATTGAGGCACCTTCTATCACTCTCCACCCACTTACACGACTTTATTTATCCTCACAATGCTTGCTGTCTCTTGGCGTTTATCCACATGTTAACTTGTTTGCTATCGTCCTTCTCTGAAAGCTCCATAAGAGCAGGGTCTATCCAGGCTGCATTCCCAGAGCATGTGACCTTGCAGAGTAAACCACAGGTGCAAAGGTCCTGAGGTGCAAACGACCATGTGACATGCTGAAAGAGCAGAAAGAAGGCCAGTGTGGCAAGAGGGAGCGTGCTAGGAGATGAGGCAAGAGCGGCAGGCAGGGGCCAGCTCATGAAGGCCGTTGTAGACCATGGCAAGTGGTTTGGCTTTAACTCCGAGTATAATGGGTAGCCTCTGGAGAGCTGTAAGCTAGATTCCATTTAGTCTAAAGATTATTCTCACTCCTATATGAAGAATAGACTGTACAGGGCAAGAGGTAACACAGGGACCAGTGATAAAGACTCCTGGACCACTCCAGTGGCGATGGGGTGGTGGCTTGGATTAGGGGGTAGCACTGAAGATGGCCGAAGAAGAAAGGTGGCTTATGAATGTTTCCTGGCCATAGGCTGATGAACTGGATGTGGGATGTAGGAGAAAGGAAACAGGCAAAGATGATTCCAAGTTTAAGGACCTGAGCAACTGAGTGGATGGTGGTGGCATTTACTGCGATGGGAGAGTTTGAGGGAACTATACCTTGGGTTGGGGCAGTGGTAGAAAATGAAAAAGTGTTCACGTTTTGTTCCATGAACACCAAGGAGCCCAAGGGGCATAATACAAGCTTTTGGAAACCACTGACCACTCCTTCTTCAGAGTATGCAGTCCTTTCCCTTCTAGCAAAAACTTCTTCCATGCCCAGATTCCTTGCACAGAGAAGAAAGGAAAGGGGTTGCTGTGATTCACAAAAGGACCACAACGAAGATGGGTCTATATTAGACTTTGCACCAGAATCCACTGTGTTCCTAATTTCCAAAGATGGCCCCCCAGCATGCATGCCCTTCTTCTTGTGAAGAAGTACAGGCAATTCCCCGTCCTCTAGGCTGGGCTGGCCTTTTGATCAGCGATGAGCAATAGAGTAAGTGATGGAAGTGATGTGCCAGGTCTTCTGAGCCGTAAGAGGACTGACAACGTTCACTCCCTGCCCACTAAAGACCAGCTGCCAAGCTGGGAGAAGCCCAGGCACGTGGAGAAAACACATGGAAGGGAATGGAGGCAATCTGGCGGGGCTCCCAGTCAACTGCAAGAACCATCACCAACCAGGCAAGAGTCATGCTGAGTGCTCCACCGAGTCAAACTCCCAGACGACTGCAGCTCTACCTAACGTTGCCTGGACCAGAAGGTCTGAGAGCTGAGCTGAGCCAACTTCCAGAACCATAGTGATAATGAATCAGTCTAAGTTTGTTGTGGGTTAACAGTTAGCAGTTGATACCATTCAATCGAATCACTACTGTGTTTTCCTTGATTCTAGGATTCTCTTGATGTAATAATCACACACTGTGTGCACATATAAATAAAAAATACATCATGATTTCAGAAACCTTAAAAATCTGCTCAATGTTTGTCTTGGAATCAAGAATATGGCCACTAGATGACTCCAAGTTCTATACCCTCCAGATTCCCACTCTTACTTCAATTACATGCAGACAACAGAACAAATCTTTAGACAACTCAGGTTGCATCTGGCTTGTCACCTGGTTTGTCCCTAAATGTATTGCTTCTTCAGAGTGTGCAGACATGTCCCACTCTATCTCCCTCTCAGGGGGTATTTTAGTAACACTTCTTTTTGATGAAGTAAGACACAGAAGGAGTCCTAAAACTCAATTTCTAGAAGTCAGTGGAGGCCAGAGTTTGGATTGAAACTCCCAGTCTTGCCTAATTAATGACACACGTTACTGTCCCGGGTCCCCTAACGAAAAGCAGCCTCGGAGCTTGATGTGTCTTCCCCAAAATAAAATGCAATAAACGAATTAGTGTCCGGAGGGACTGTGGTGGGAATAAAGGGAAAGCCACGAAAGATAGATGATGTCTCAACTAATTTTATGATTTATCGATCTCCACTTCGTTCATTTTGCAATGTGGGAGAGCTCATTTTTCTGCCTGGCCCACGGTGGTGTCACCCTTGCTAATAGATATGATTACCATCCCCAAAACTGTGTTTGTGAAACAAGAAGTGTGGCTTCTCTCTGCTGCTGAGCTCAGCAGTTTTCTTTTATTGTGTGTGCCGGACCTGCCAGGAACCAAAATTGATGCACTTATCCAGAGACTTGTTGGACGGTCACAAGAATTTTTCTCATTTTTCTTCCAAACAAGTTCATCTTTAAGCAAGTGCAGATTCGTGGTTTAAATTACTGCGTTGACACCTCATCTGTTTCCAGTGTGTGTAACCTCACACAGAGGCGAGAGAAGAGGAGAGAAGTGTCATCGCTAACCATTTTTGGCCCATGTGACAACTTGAGTTTAAAACAATATTTGTCAGGGCCCAACACAACCCAAGTTGGATGGCTCAACAATTCTGTCCAGCAGGTACTGATTGGATCCAGGTATTGTGCTAAGTATGCTGGGGTAGCTAGTCAGCCTGTAGTCAGTAAATATTCATTTGGCACCTACTGTATGCTCGGTGCTGGCATCACAGAGTGAACAAACTGGACATTGTCTCTTTTCTCATGGAAACTGTTGCCCAAGGAGAAAAGACTGAATTTCAAAACAAGGACTATGAAAAGAGTAGAATAGAATGTATTGGTCAACGATGCCACAGTTGTGCTATGCAGCCCACAACCAGTGGCTTACAATGACATTTATATCTGCTAATGCAACTATGATCCACTTGTGTTTGGCTGATCTAGTCAGGGCCTAGCTCTAGGCTACCAGTTCAGTTCAGGTCTGTTCCAGGCATCTCTCATTCTTCTGAGACCAGCAGGTAGCCCAGGGCATGTTGCTCTCAGAAATGAAAAATGTGAGCTCAAAACTTAGTCATATTTCAAATCTCTGCTCACTAATGTCCTATTGGCCAAAACAAGTCATAAGTCCAAGCTCAAAATCAAGGAATAAGGGCGTAAACTCCATCCATACTGGAGAGGGAAGGGAGTGAACATTTGAGGAGAAATAATCCAATCTACCACACAGAATAGTGTCATAAACAAGTGTTGTATGAGGGATCAGAGAGAGTAGAGCCTAGTGACCAAGGGGTAAGTTTATTGGGATGATGTCAGGGAGGTTGGCAGGGGACAGACCTTGTTGGGCTATTAGGCATATCTGATTTATGATTTCAAACGATCACTTACATTGTTATGTAGAAAATGGATTGTAAGGGGCACAAGAACAGAAGCAGGGAATCCCATTAGGACACAGGTGTTCCAGGTGGGTGGCATGAACTTGGGTGGTAGCAGTAGAGATGAAGGAAGTGATTAGATTGAGAAACAGAAGCAAATGGTCAAGGTAGTGAAGTGACTAACATATGGTCCATGGCCTTAAAGAGCTAATAACCTATATGATGAGACAAGGAAGTACATAAATAGCCATGGTATAGTGAGGTCTGATATTTTATGAGGCCATGAACAATGCCCTTAAGAAAAATAAAGATCCCCGTGAACTTTGCCTGAGGACATCTGGAAAACTTCAGGGAGGAGGCAACATTTGAGCTGGTCTTCAAAATGTGTTGTCTTAAGTGGCACCAAGCTGGAGAGCAAAAACCATCTCAATCAGATGTCACCAAGCCACACCTGTGATGGGCACACAGGAAAGTGCAGCAGCCAAACAGAGAGAGGACAACTTCTCATGCAGACAAGCCATAGTTAAAGAGTACAGGCTCTGAAATGCTTTCACTGGTGCATATACAGGAAGGAAGGCCACCAGGCAGTAAGATGAGGAACAGGTAGGTACTCCACCCCACTATTCAAGGAGACCTGTTATCACTGCATATCCATGAGGATGGCTACTAGCAAAAAGACAAGAGATAAGTGCTAGTGTGCATGTGAAGAACAGGAAATCCTTGTGCATTGCTGGTGGGAGCGTACAATGGTGCAGTTGCTAGGGAAAATGGTATGAAGGTTTCCCCCAAAATAAAAATAGAATTACCATATGATCCAGCAACCCCCCCTTTGGGATATATATCTAAAGAAAATGAAATCTCTATCTTGAAGAGATATCTGCACTCTCCTATTCATTGCAGCATTATCCACAATAGACAAGACATGGAAACAACCTAAGTGTCCGTTGATGGATGAATGGATAAATAAAATGTGATATATACACCATGGAATATTATGCAACCATAAAAATAAGTTAACCCTGCCACTTGCAACAACATGGATGAAACTTGAGGGCACATGCTCAGTGAAATAAGTCAGACAAAGAAAAACAAATATTGCATGATCTCAGTTAATGTGGACTCTAAAAAAGCCAATTCATAGAAACAGAGAATAGAGTGATGGTTGACAGGGGCTGGGGGAGAGGGGCAGAGGAAATGGGGAGATGTTGGTCAGAGGGTAAAAGTTTCAGTTATAAGATGAATAATAAGCTTTGGAAATCTAACATTCAACATGGTGACTATAGTTGACAATACTGTATTGTATACTTGAAAACTGAAAATAGAGTAAATATTAATTGTTCTCACCACCACCAGCACCACCACACAAAGGTAACCATGTGAGATGATGGATATATTAACTAACTTGTGTGCTGATCATTTCACAATATACATTTGTATCAGATCATCATACTGTACACATATCTATAATAATAAAAGCGTAATACACTAATTAGACAGGACATCCTTCCGGACGAAGCCAGGGCTGCAGCCATGGGATCTAGGCAGCCACTGTGGCTGAAAAGGAGGGATCAAGGCAGCTGCGGCATCTGCAAAGGCCTGCTCTTGCACAAATTTCGTGCATCAGGCCTCTAGTAATGTTGTATGATGTTAAACTTATATATTGTTATCTGTCAGTCAAATCTCAATAAAGTTGGGGGGAGAAAGGAGATTTGTGACTTTGTGCACCCCCAATTTGCCACCATCCTGGGACAGGAGACTTGGGGGAGGCAGTCTGACAAAGACAAAGCCTCAGAATTGGCCATATCCTGGTTGGCTCAGTGGACAGAGCATTGAACCAAGGCCTGAAGGGCCCCAAGTTCGATTCTGTCCAAGGGCATGTACCTTGGGTGCAGGCTTGAGCCTCTGCCCTGGTGTGGGCTCGAGAGGGAGGCAACCTGTCAATGTGTCTCTCTCACATCTATGTTTCTCTTTCTCTGACTCTCCCCCTCTCTTTCACTCTCTCTAAAAATCCATGGAAAAATATCCTCAGGTGAGGATTAACCAAAAAAAGCCTTGGAATTGAAACTAGCAAAGAAATCGCTACGATAGTTGGGGGCTAGATGAGTCTGTATTTATAATTGTAAAAATGTAGAAAATACCCAAAGACCCTCAATAAGGTAATCCTATATAATAAAAGGCTGATATGCAAATAAACTGAACAGCATAACAACCGGAACAACCGAACAACCAGTCACTACGACATGTGCTGACCACCAGGAGACGCGTGCGGAACATGGCATGCGTCGGCCGTGGCGGGATGGTGGAGCAGGTGAGTGGGGGTGCTCGACCAAGGCGGGGTGCTGGTCGCTATCATTGGGGCGAGCCTCTGGTGGTTACTGAAAATTCTTTTCTCCTGTGAGCCGTGGCGGGATGGTGGAGCAGGTGAGTGGGGGTGCTCGACCAAGGCGGGGTGCTGGTCGCTATCATTGGGGCGAGCCTCTGGTGGTTACTGAAAATTCTTTTCTCCTGTGAGCCGCAGTCCCACCTGGCGCTCGCACCTGCTGCCAGCGATGGCCCAGCTCACACCTGCTGGTGGCACCAGAGCCGCCGCTCGCACCCACTGCCGGTGCCCGGTACCAGTCCCTATTGCTTAGCACCATCAGTGGGTGTGAGCAGCGGTGGTGGGAACAGGGCTGCCAGCAGACAGGAGACCAGGGCCATGGTGGAGGAACTGGGCAGAAGCGCGGAGGATGGGCCGAGACCCACCCCTGTGCCTACCGCAGCCTCACAGCCCACAGTTCCTTTCAAGGTGCACGAATTCGTGCACTGGGCCCCTAGTAATTAAATAAACAATGGTGTGTCCATACCATGGAATATTATTACTGTGCAAAATTTTCTCATTATAAGAATTCATAATTGAGAATGTGGGAACTACAGAGAGACGCCAAGAAGAAGATGAGACCCCCTCCCAGAGAGAGCCTGTTAGCGTCTTGGAGGACGCCCTTCCATTCTCTGTGGTATTTTGAGTCTGTGTGACTTCCTGCATCCAGGTGTGCTTATCTAACACAACTGAAAGTTTATTGAACTTGCCAGTTAGAATCCTGCTTTTCTCCCGTAATATCAGTTGAGGTGTTTTCCCATATCTATAAATTTTTATAAAGAAGATTAATGGTGTGAGAAATTGGTACTGATTTTATGAGGGTAGAAAGTGGGAATGCTAAATTATACATTCAACATGATTTCAATTACATAAACATTTCACTGGGACAGGCACGTGTGTGTAGAGTATGGGAAGAACCATGTGAGGGACAGTAAAGAGAGAGGCCCCGTGTTCAGCATGGCTGTCTTTGGGTTGTGGGATTACTGCCAGCCCTCATTTCATTATTTACACTTTTCTGCATCTTCTTCATGTTATACAGGAACATGTATTGCTGTTGCAATTAAAAAAAAATGTTTTTGCACAGAGACAGTGGATTTGAAAGAAAATGAGGGTGAGCTGGTTCGTCAACTCTGACATCTACGATTCTGGGGTCCCATAAAACAAAAGAAGTTTACAGAAGCTCCAGGCTCACCTCAGACTCCCAGAGTTACATCTTCTGCTCAGGCCAAACTTAGGAGTCAAGGAACAGACTGGAGAGGGGAGGTCCAGGCTGGGAGTTCATGGGACCCAGAGGGTCTGCCCCATGAGCTTGAGGGTCAGTAGATAAGGGGAAAGATCTGGGTGGTCTGGCAAAGCCAAACACAGAGAAAACGAGGCTGAAAGATGCCAGATGTTGGGAGGTCAGAGGGTAAAAAGGAGCTGCAGCGGCCAGCCCTCATCCAGGCCACAGGCTCCCTACGCGGCAGGACTGGGAGAAATTCTACAGCCTGACCCTCAGGACATCCCCTCACCCTCACTTCCTGACGGGGATGCAAGGGCAATCTTCAGTGTCACTTTCCCCAGGAAGATAATAGAGAAAAGGGGAGTGGAAACCTAACAGTGAACTTATTAGGGCTTCAGCGAATGCTGGCCTAGAAACCTTCAACACCCTGCCGCTGCCTGGGAAGAAGAGCCAACACTCTGTTAACATGGCATTCAGGGCTCCCCTGCTTCCCTCCAGCAGTCGCCTCCTTTCCCCTATCTCCACTCACACACGTGCGCACACACACACTCGCGTGCACATACACACACACGGAAACACACACGTGTCCACACTCGCCAGGGCTTTGCACATGCTGTTCCCTCTGCCTGGAATGCCTTTCCCTTGTTTCCACCTCCTGAATTTCTTTCTCTCTCCAAAGCCATCTTCCCAGAAGCCTTTTGAAAAACTATTGCGTGAATAAAGCAAGAGACAGGTTCTGTTTCAATCCAGGCCGACCCTGGGCAAGCTGGGCCATCCTTTGGATCACAGCTCTCTCATCAGTAAATTCAGATTATGAAGTAGATGCCTCAGGATTGAAGGAGAAAATGTGTTTCTAGTATCTGTCAAAAAGCAGTCAAGTCGATTACAGCAAATGCCAACAAACGTCAGGGCCTCGTCCTTCCTGGTATCAGTTCTCCACCAGTTTTCCGGGTGGTGCTTTGCCTATATATTCACCATCTTCTGTCAAAGCCTCCTTCTACATCTCCAGAGTCGAAGATGGTGCAATTGCCAAGAACAGCACCTCCAAATTTAGATGGAGTTGCGTTGCATCCTAGTGATGACATCTCCTAGCTGTGTGATCTTGAACAAATTATTTCACCTCTCAGAGACTAGGTGTTCCCATGTGAGAAATGGGTTTAAGGTTTAATATTGGGAATGTTAAGCGGGTTAAGGTACCCAGAACAGTGCCGACACACAGGAAGTGCTGGAAGGTTTGTTATTACTGCCTCTTGGGGTTACGATGAATACCCTGAGTCCTGGCTGGAATGTAGGAGTGGAATAATCTGGCATTTGGTAAGCACATCCAATGCCCCTCTCTCCACCCCCTGAGCAATTGTAGAGATGTCAGTCAATTCCTTTTCAGACCAAAAAGGCCTGTTCTCTCCAATTCGCTGGGCTCCCCGGATTCATTTAGCCATTTCCCCACCCAGGTCCTAACCAGGACTCCTGGAACCCAGTGGGATCATCCTCTTGCACCAGGAGGACCTGGGGGTGAGGTAATGCACAGGCTGGCTCACTTGAAGCTGAGGAGAAACGCGCTGGAGGACACCCACCAGGCTTATTGCATTTCCTTCCCCATAAAGGAACCCTACGGCCCAGCCCAGCCAGCTCCTCTCATCGACCAGCTAATGAGGTCACAAGATTCCACTCCGCAGGAAGCTGCTTTAGTGATGGCATGCCCAGAAAGAATGGTGCTAGCAGGGAAAGGGAGGGGGCAGGTGCGGGTACCACTGTGCGTCTGAGTGACACATCCTATATGAAGTTGATTCATGTCGGAGCAAATCTGGGCAGGGACCAGCTGATTCCGGCGGTGAAGTTATTGCTCTGCCAGTTTAATATTTCGCCATCTGCTAACTGAAGGCTCCGCTGCCTGCTGGGTCCTATAAAGACTTTTATTTATTATATTACACATGGCAACATCTGCCACGGGATGAGGCTGTACTCAGCGCCCTAATTAAACAAACACGCAGTCCTGCGAAGGCAGAGGGCTGGGGCCCACCGTGAATTAGCAGAATGGTGGCGAGTAGTTAGAACTTGGAGTGTCTCGGCCGGGGGAGTTGTCCTGAGAAAAGGCAGTGTGTGGGGCACTTGACTCCCCTCCTGATGTCACTAAACACATGCAGCTGATTAAAAGTAGGCAGAAAAAAAATCACTTTACAAAACAGGCTCACTCCCGAACAGAACTTGAGTTTTAAGACTTGGGGTAACCAGTGGTGGGAATTCCTGGTCTGCTTCTCCCATTCTCTCACAGGACCCCCTGCCACGTTACCTGTCTGTCCCTTGTCCACTCCCAGAGATGCTAGCTGTCCTTGCGAACACAAGGAGCCCTAGCAATGGGGAAAGGAGTTCTGGAAGTCCCATTCAGTTTTTCATTCATTCACTCAATAAATAAATACTGACGCTATTAGGTGAGCTAGTATAGGAGATGGACTACATCTCTGCCTTCACAAAACACACATTTGACTGGAGTCTTCAAACGGACAAGCAAATCGGAAAGACAATCACAGGCTGTGATATGTGAGAGAGTGCTAGAGACTGAGCTGGTAAGTGACTGTATTTGTTTTCTATTGCTGCTGCAACAAGTCACCACACAGTGAGTGTCTGAAAAGAACACACAGTCGTTATCTTACAGTTCTGTAGCTCAGAAGTCTGACATGGATCACGCAGGGTTAAAATTAAGGCACTGGCAGGCCTGTGTTCCTTCTGGAAACTCCAGGAGAGAATTGATCGCTTGCCTTTCTCAGCCTCTAGAGACCGCCTGCAGTCCTTGGCTCACAGCTCCTCCTCCGCCTTTGAAGGCAGCAGCACAGCACCTCTCTGCCCTGCTTCCACTTCTTTCTCTGACTCTTGTGATTACAGTCACCCCACCCGGATGTTCCAGGACACTCTTCCCAGTTCAGGGAGATCAGTCACGTCGATTCCATCTTCACGCACCTTTGCCAGGCAACTTAACAGTCACAGGTGTAGGGGTTCGGCTGTGGGCCTCTGCCGGGAGTTGATATTCTGCCCGTCACAATGGACAAGGGGCTGTTTTAGAAACAGTGGCCTCAGGAGGGCTTCTCTGAGATGGGGGGTATAGGGGCTAATGTGGGGATAAGGACACATATGTAATAACTTAATCAATAAAAAAAATTTTAAAAAAAGAATAGAAACTCATAAAATTAATTAATTAATTAAAACAAGGTTGCCGTGGGCTACTATAACTCTGTACAATAATTGATAGAAATAATAATGAGCCCATATAAAAAAAAAAAAAATCAGCCAAAACTGGTTTGGCTCAGTGGATAGAGCGTCGGCCTGCAGACCTGAAGGGTCCCAGGTTTGATTCTGGTCAAGGGCATGTACATGGGTTGCGGGCACATCCCCAGTGGGGAGTGTGCAGGAGGCAGCTGATCGATGTTTCTCTCTCATCGATGTTTCTAACTCTCTATCTCTCTCCCTTACTCTCTGTAAAAAATCAATAAAATATATTTTAAAAAAATTAAAACAAGGTTGCGAGCAGAAAGAAAGGAAGTTCAAAGACCCAGAGGCGGGAAAGACCTTGGAGTGGTCACAGTACAAAAGGCATGGACAAGGGAAGGTGGCCCAAAGTGAAGCTGACAAAGTAAAATTGGGTCAGATTACATCGAGTCTTACACGCCTTTCAGAGGCAGCCTGGTGCAATGATTAAAAGGCCAGACATGGGAAGGGAACATACTTTCACTAAGCACCTAATTTTTTAACAAACTTTGTGCTAGGACCTTGTTTAAATATATTACCTTGTTTTAACTCCTATAACAAGCACATAAAATATGCTCTGCAATTGCCATCTTTCAGATGAGGATGTAGTGAGTTGTACAGCTAAGTGGTAGAGACAGGATGGGAAGTGTCTGGCTGCAAAGCCCATCCTCCCCCACCACACGAGGCAGCTATCCACACGATGTTGCCTTCTGTGCATTTGTGATTACGATGCCAGGACACTCTCTCCTCTTCCGCCTTTCATTCGAGAGACAGGCTTCAGAGCCCAAAAATAGCATGCAGTCGAGTATCCCACTTGTGCTTTGCTTGTTTCTGCTTTATCAAGAGAGGTACACGAAGTTCCTCTGTTGTGACCTGGAGAGGTTGGCTCACAGGGGAGATAGAGATGGCACGTTCTCCAGTCACTCCAGGGAGGACGTGTATGAGGACAGTGGCTGAGTTGCTAGAACAAGAGACCCCAAAACAAAACGACTCAAATAAGGTCAAGGTCTATTTCTTGTTCACATATTAGGCCAGAGGTAAATAGCACGGGGCTGTCATGGTTCTTCTGCCCTTTGCAGCCATTGCCAGGCCCAGGTGCCTTCTATCTGATGGCCTTCTTTCTTCCAGACTGTTCCCCTCATCCTCATGGCTGACCAGAACCCCCATCGAATTCCAGCCTGTAGGAGGATGGAAGAGAGGATGGGATGCATGCATTTTCCTTTCAAAGGACGACCTGAACTTGCACGCATCGCTTCTGCTTACATCTCCTCGGCTGTAAGTTGGTTACATGCCCACACATAGCTGTGAGAGAAGTCGGGAAATGTACTCTCTAGCTGGATGGTCACATACTCAGCTACAGCTTGGGAGGTTGCATTACTAACAGGAATAAGGAGAAAATAAATGCTACAAAGTATGACTTCCTTTTTTTGTTGATATAAGGTCTAGTCCTTCCTTTCCCACTGCATATTGTTTTAAGGTTGTTTTTGTTTGTTTGTTTGTTTGTTTGTTTTGGGGGGTGGGGTTAGTTTTTTTAAAAGCAGTAAATCTCTATTTTCCAGAAGAGGAAACCCAATTAATTTTCTTTTTTGCTTTCAGAGACTTAACTAAAACATGACCCAGCCCTGAATCAATCTTTCTAAGCTTCTGTCCCCGGAAAAGCCACAGGAGTTATGGGCCCCGTGGTGGATGGATCTGATGCACAAACCTGATCTGGAACAGGTCCTCTTGAGGGGAGAGTCCCTGGAATAGAAAGCTCTGTGTATAAAAGAAAGAATTTGGTACAAAGAGCTGTAGCTGGGGGAGCGCAGTGAGTCAAGTGTGGACCTAAGGGAGGAGGATTACTAGGGAGTTACCAGGCTGCACTGAAAAACGTAGCCCAATGGTGCTGAGGGGTATTCAACAGCGCCATCTGTGGCAGAAAGGAACACTAACAGGCCGACAAATACCAGAGCTTTTCCCTACTGGGAGTACAAGAGGTAAAGACCTCTTTGCCTAACTATATAAGAACCTTAGTCTTAGAGGAAAAGCTTTCAGTTTCTCACCAGTGAATATGATGTTAACTGGGGGCTTGTCATCGAACCCTAGGATTCTTGCATGAACCCCAGGAGAGAAAGGCCCCAAAAAGGCAGTACAGAACTCCTGGCCAACCCAGAAAGTAGGAACTCAAGCAATGTTTATTTAATTTGAGAAATAAGTAAATAAAACATGTAACAGTACTTGTTTCTGTGATGTTTGTGGGAATGTTTGTTCTGCCAACAAAAGAGGTGGAAATAAATTCCCTGAAGATTTCTTTATATATGAAGCAGAAATGGCATGCGTCAATAAGATGTCAAAGATGTGGCTTATAACAGTACAGAGAAATTCACAAAGACCCGGGGTGAGCCACTAAAAGCACTCCAAGTGCAAGCTCTGAACAAAATCCCACCTGAATGGTTGTTTACCTGAGATCCGTGGAGGACCAGGCCAGGCCCCGTGAGGAAGAGACTTGCTATGGATCTTTGGGGCACATATTAACAACAGCAATTCCATGCTCCGTAAGCTTGTGGCCTGTTCTCCACAAATGCCCACAAGTGACCTCAAATGCTTCATCCGTGAAATGGGGTGAGAACTCTAATAGCTGCTCTAAGTTGAGTGTTAGAACAAACGGAAGGGAGCAAGCACCTAAGATCAGTTCTGTGACTTGGGGATGGTGTGTCGCTGATGAGGCAGCAGGTGAGGTTCCTGCTGGAGGGAGGGAGGGGTCCTGATGGGCAAGGCTGTGTGCAAGTGCAGGACAACGGGAGCAGTCCCTACCTCACTGAGCCTTTACCACATCAGTGAAGTGGGTTTCAATGTTATTGGGAAGGTTAGAAAGAGTATTAATAGGGTATCTGGGACAGCGTGTGGCAAAGAAAAAATAAGTGATTATTGTTAAAGTAACAACCAATTAGTGACTATGGCAATGCGGGGCATAGGAAACGGAGATTTCCACATTAGGTCAGTTTTCTTCAAAAAAGACAAAGCGCTCTCTTGGCTCCCCGCAGAAGCCAGTGCAAATCCTCTCTGCTGGAAAGAATCTCCTACTTAGGCCCTCAGCATTTCCATAGATGAAACCTCTATCAGCTCACAGCAAAAGGCTACCAAACTCATTGGGAAATAAGCCACCCTGAGGGAGCATCAGCAGAAATAATAAACATACTTTTACCCCCACTGACTTCAGATACCAAAACATAGAAACAACCACCCTGGCTGGGTAGCTCAGTTGGTTAGAGTGTCGTCCCAATAGGCCAAGGTTATGGGATCGACCCCCAGTCAGGGCACACAGAACAATCAACCAGTGAATGCATAAATAAGTGAAACAATCTCGCTCTCTCTTCTTCCTCTCTAAACTCAATCAAATAAATAAATTTACAAGATAGAAACAGCCAGATATATGGATACATAATATAAAATAACTGTGATTAAAATACTTAAAGAAATAAAATATGAAAATAGAAGAACAAGAAGGTAAGCAAAGAATATCAAAATGATCAGGTGTTGTTGAAAAAGAACCAAGTAAACGTTTTAGAAATAGAATATATAATTGTTGAAGTTATAAACTCGATTGAGATTTTTTTAAAATAGCAGAAAAGATAATTAAAACTTGAAGGTATATCAGAAAAAAAAAATTTAGAATGTAACACAAGCCAGCTGGCGTGACTCAGTGGTTGAGCACTGACCTATGCCAGTCAGGCCATAGGCCCTGGTTGCGGGCCCAAATAAAATGTTAAATGATACGGCAATTTCACTTTAGAAAGTAACACAAATAAGAGATGAAAACTGTCAAAGAGAGTTTAACCTATGAACTACTTAATAAAGAGGTTAACCTCTCTATTAAAGCTAGGTTTAATCTCCATAGAAGTGTCTATATGGAGGATAGAAAGAGACAGACCAGTATACGTCTAATTTGAGTCCCAGGAGAAAAAAATAGAAAGAATTGATGAGAGGCAGTATTTAAAGTGACAGAGGATGGGAATTTTCCACAAATGGTAATATATAAAAGTTTTTAGATATAACAAACACAACATATATAAGCAAGATTATTAAAAAGAAACCCATACCTAGACATATTGCAATGAAACCACAGAACATCAAAAACAGAGCAAAAACTGAATACATATAGTGAATAATACATTTGTGATAAATGTGCTATCACAAAAAAAGGTAATGTTAACAGGATGGTGGATTTCTGAATGCGGGTGTCTGTGAGAGAGGTAATCATGCCCACATAGATCCAGCAGTATTGGTGATTTTAGTGGATAAGGTGAGCGTTGGGTCCTCATTTTATTAATATGCTTTATAACTTACATACCTTATCCATAGTCTATGTTTCAAATAATATATTGAAAATATCTAAAAATAAGCTAAACAGATGAAACAATAGGAGGATAAGTTTCCTGAGGACAAGAGCAAAACCAAAGCATTGCTGTACGCCCCACCCCCCCTTATTGTAACCTGTGAACCCTCAACAGAGATCTGCTTGCATTTCATCCAGAGAGTCTGCTTCTTCCCTTAGTGGCTTATAAAACGATGAGGAAAACCAAGGCTTCTCATAAACACATGGCACTGGAGCAGAAGGGAGCCTAAATCATGAGATAATATAGTATTTAATATAGTATAATGGGCATGATCCAGGTAACAGTAACAGGAAAATAAGCCCGTTTTCCAGCCATCAATTACACTGTCTCCTGGCTTTGAGAAGGAAGCACGCCTGCAGCCACCCTGGGTTTCAGGTTGTTAGATCATGATGGATGATCCCGTAAGGAACCAAACGAGATGAGGGGAATTCATTCATTTGCCTGGTGCTCCGGGAAGCCTTTCATTTCCGCGGTCCTGACCGCCTCCTCCCGTTGCTGAAGGCAGCAGTGGTCCACGCCACACAGGCTCACGATGAAGTGGCAGGGCGAAGCAGGACCACAAAGCTAGCCAGCAGCCCAGGTCTCACCACAACAGGTGGAAGCTAAGTGTCTCTCACAGGCAATCCCAAGGAACAGCAGGGCAGCTGGGGAGGGCAGGACGCACCTACACATCAATCCTGCACCTGCAGGATGCTGGCTGTGTGTCTGGGGGCAGATTAGTTTCCCTGCATGTGACTCGATTTTCTCCTATGGAAAATGGGGATAATAATGTGTAATCCAGGGGTTATCGGGAAGCCATCTGCTTGCACCAATTCTAACACCTGGCACGTGCCCCAAAAATATCAGTTTCCTTTCCTTAGTTCCTTCCACATCTTCACCTCTGATCCTCAACTTTAAATAAAGAAGAGAGTGCAATCAGGAGTGACAGAGAAAAAATGTTATTCAAGACTACTACCGACTGCAGCTGCTCCTGCCCCTAAGGAAGAGACATTATTTCTCTCCAGACTAAATATATTTTCTTTAGCAAAATACTTTGACAGGCAGCTTTGGTTATGAAATGTGATTCCTGCCCGCCCCCTCTCCCCCCCACGCTCCACCCCAGGGCACAGTTTAAAAGGAGACAGTGAAACACAGAGGGAGCTAAACAGCTCTGCGTTAGCAAAATGAACAGAAGATGCTGGGGTTGGTGGATGGCTAGAAGTGGGGTGACAGGAGAAAACACATTACAACAGCACCCCCCTCTCTACCTGACAACCATCCCATCCTCTGCCCAGCTTTATTGCTCTTATTAAGAATTATCAGCACCTTCCATACTCAGATTCTACTTACTTGTTTACTGTCTGTCTCCCCCCACTAGACTATAAGCTCCACGGGGGAGGACTGTTGTCCATTTTGTTCACTGCTGTTTTCCCCGAGCCCAGAAGAGAGCCTGGGAAGTAAGAGGTACGCAACACAACTTTTCTTCAGTAAATGATGAAGACTTGACTTATGGGGGATTCTGAAGCACAACTGACTGGCAGATCCATGGGAGTAAGTGGCTCTGTTTTATGTCTGAGTATAGGGGTTCTTTTCTGTGTAGCATTATTGTGGCAACAGCTGACTAATACAAGTAACACTGGTTGGATTCAGATATGAGGAAGATCACATCAAAGGTGCAGACTGAGGATTTGGACTCAGGCCAGCTTGGATTTCATCCTGTCCCATCATCTCTTGGCCTTTGTTTCCTCCTCTGTAAGGACAAGAAGGAATCAAAGGACACCTTCCCCACAGATAACTGTAAGGATTAAATTGCCACTTTTTCTCCAAACAGGCACTCAATAAACGGTAACAACTCTGATGCCTGATGGGTTCCCTCAGTCTCCATGTGAGACTGGGCCTGCTAGGAAATCAACATATGATTTGGAACCTGTACAATGTGAAATTAAAGGTGCGGAATTGGCGATAATATTTTTGCCCAATAAGTTAAAAATATATAATTAATTATAATATTCAAAGCTTATAGAGCCAAATGGTTATTCTTATTCATTGAAAATTGGTGTGACCTCCTTTTTTAAAAACAGTAATAGGACTACATTCTATGAAGAACCATGAAATGCTGTAGGTATTTTAGCCCAGCATCCACCTTCTAAAATCTATGCTAAAAATTATCATAAAAATCACTTTATGAATGCAGATCTCTAATGAAGTGTAACACACTCAACTTCCAATACAGAAATAGAAAGTCACCACTGAATGCCATTCTTACCCCTAAAAGCTAGATAAGCTACAAAATCCATTTTTTAAACCCAAATGAACTGGACTCCAGGAAGTGAGTATTATTTTAGAGGAGAGAAGAGATTTACCACTGATTTTTATCGCTGGCAGAACTACCGAAGGAAGAACAGTTGCAGATGAGATAAAGAGAAAACTCCTACCAAACTGGTAGGGGGCATTTGTAGTCTGGATGACAGATTAGAATCCCAAGGAGCCCCACTCTCTACCACCTTTGAACACTGTCTCGCGGGTCTACACTAACATTCGGGGATGGTCGTCCCACACTAGAATGTGAGAGAAGGAGAACTGAGAGTTTCCCTGACATGTGTGGCGCCTCCACTCGAGGTGCAAGGCAGCTGCTTGCGGAATGAGAGAGTTCGGCAGGGCAGGAGAGCTGAGATAAGTGCACCAAAGCATCTGAACAGGCAGGGCAGCAGTGGTGCTCCAGAGCACGCAGGCCTTCCCCAACAAAGCCCAGAGGGAGGGCAGTATGGACTGCACGGGGCAGAAATGCCCCCTTCAGAACACCCAAGGGCAGAGCATCGGGGCTAAAATAGATCTTACGGGTAAAGAAAGCAGGGAGAGTTGGAGCCAAAGAACAAAGAGCTCTCCAGTGACCCAAAAGGCAGGTATCCAAGTGTTACAGCATCAGACGCTCCTCACAGTCCCCAAAACTGTGGCTCAGCTTGAAATAACAGGCAGTTTTCTGGAATCTCACCAGTGCTCAGATCCCAGGACCAGCTGAAGAGAAAGTTCTGGTCCAACCACCAGAGTATCTGAGGCCAGTGGTCAGCTCAGTGACCCCAAAGCTGCAGCCAAGCCCACCCTGAGCTCCACGGCAGATGCACTCAGCTCCCACTCCGGTGCCTGGCATAAGAGAAGACACGCTCTCTAGTGGAAGTAAATCTTTTTTACGTGAGTCTCTACTGTTTTTTGATACAAAATGCCCAACATACAATCAAACATTAAAAGAAATATTAATAATTTTTTAAAAAGAAAAAAAAATACGAGCCACAGTTCAAAGAGAAAATAATCAATAGAAACAGACTGAGAAGTAACCCAGATGTTGAAATTATTAGACAATGACTTTAAAATAACTATGATAAAAACTACTTTTAAAAATCTAATGGAAATGATATGCAACATGCATAAAAATACAGTAAATTTCAGCCAAAAAATGTTTAGCAGGAAATGTTAGACATGTTAGATGGAAATCAAATGGAATAATTAGAAATAAAAAATGTAACATTAGGCATCAATAATTTGTTAAATCAGCTTAACAGCAAACTGGAAAGTAGAAATGAAAAACAGAGAAACGTTTCGGTAAGCTACAGGAAAAATCAATAGAGTATCCAAACTAGATCACAAAGTGAAACAGTTATTTTAAAAAAAGGAAACATGAATTATCAACATCAAGAATGAAAACAGCCGAAACCGGTTTGGCTCAGTGGATGGAGCGTCGGCCTGCGGACTGAGGGGTCCCAGGTTCGATTCCGGTCAGGGGCATGTACCTTGGTTGCGGGCATATCCCCAGTGGGAGATGTGCAGGAGGCAGCTGATCGATGTTTCTCTCTCATCGATGTTTCTAACTCTCTATTCTCTCTCCCTTCCTCTCTGTAGAAAATCAATAGAATATATTTTTTTTTAAAAAGAATGAAAACAAACATCACTACAGACCCTACAGATACATAAAAATATAAAGAAATATTAAAAAATCATTATGATAGTAATTCAGCTACTTATATTAACTAAATGAAATCACAATTTACCATTCCTCAAGACAAAAAAATAATAATAACCCTGTGTCTATTAAAGAAATTAAATTTGTAATTTTAAAAAACTCACAAAAAAACTTCAAGCACATATAGTTCACTAGTAAATTCTACAAAATATTTAAGGGAGAAATAATGTATCTGCACAAACTCAGAAAACAGAAGAGAGGATATCACTTTCCAACTTAATCTGTAAGGCCAGCATAGCCCTGATACCAAAGTCTGACAAAGGTATTATAGGGGGGGAGGGGCGGAGGATAACAGGCCAATATCTCTCATGAACGTAGACACAAAACTTCTAAACAAAATGTTAGCTAATGGAATCCAGCAAAATATAAAAAGGATAATACATCAAGACCAAGTGGAGTTTATTCCAGTTTAACAGGAAAATCAATCGGTGTAATTTATCACACTAACAGAATAAAGGAGAAATCACTAGATCATCTCAAAATATACAGAAAATGCATTTAACAAAAATCACCAGTCCTTCATGATAAAAAAAACACTCTGTAAACGAGGAATAGATTGGGACATCTTCACCATGATAAAGAACATCTATGAAAAAGCTACGGTTAATAAAATAGTTAATGGGAAAACATTAAAACTTTTTCTCCTAAAATCAGGAACAAGGCAAGGCTGACCACTCTCATCACCTCTGTTTAATATTTACTGAAGTTCCTAGCCAGGACATAGGCAGGTAAAAGAAACAAAAGGCATGGGTTTTGAAAAGAAGTAAATTATTATTTACATAAATATTTATTTACTAGTAAACCTGGAAGCAAAACTAATTCCCCAAAATAATGGATCCTTTGAATAAATTTTGGCCAATCCACTCACTATTTTATAGTCATTTAGAATGAGATTCTATAAAGAGTGCTAATCACATGAGAAGATGTTTGCTAAAAACAGCTGTAAAAGAAACTCTATGAGAATTCTGGGGAGATATGGACTTGTTATTGGATGATTTTAAAGAATTATGTTTAACTTTGTTAGAAATGATGGTGATATGTGGCTATAGGAACATTTAGATTCTAAAAAAATGCATTCTTAATAATTTAGGGCAAAGATTTTCAACTTAGAACTACTGACATTTAGAACCAGATAATTCTCTATTGTCAGGAGGGGTGCGGGGGGGAGGGGGGTGGCTTGTGCATTATAGGATGTTTAATGGTTTGCCTGACTCTACCCACGAGATGAGCATTTCCCATGTGACAACCAAAAATGTCTCCAGACATTGCCAAATATTTTCTAAGGGGGTCAAAATCACCCTCAGTTGAGAACCACTGCTTTAGGGTTAAATACCATTACATATATAATTTATTTTAAAACACTTCAGGAAAGAAAAAAACATAAAATAAATATAACAAATACTGATGTTAATTCTAAATGATGAATATGTGGGTGCTCGAAAGTTTCATAATAAAAGTCACAATAACTATAATATGCCATAGGTAGTCAATGCAATACTTACAATTGTATGTGCACTCGGATTACAAATGTGTAAAATCATGTACAGAAAAATATTTAAAGAAATACATTAAAGCAGTTGTGGATGAGTTAAAGTGTGATTTATGGTTGATTTCCTTTCTCAGATTTTAAAATAATCTATAATTATATGCTTTTGGATTGAAAAAATTGACAAATCTAAGAATGCTAAAAAGCAATAGTATTAGTCATTCCTGGTCTATTATTAGAAGAGAAGCAGGGACAGAAAACTTTCAGCTTTGGACGCTTCCCTCTGGCTCCTGCGAAGAAGCCTCTAAAAGCAGAATGGCTCTGATGGGCACACAGCTGCCGGAGGACCTTGCTGTGTTCTTCCCTCGCTGGCTAATTGAGTAACGTCAAACATGCCTTCAGACTTCACAACATATTAGAGCCCTTTGCAAACAAAATTAGAGCTGGGAACATGCTTCCCCAGGCTGGTAAACAAGTTTGGGAATTTAGAGACCTAGCATTGTATGCTAAAATGTCTAAGTAAATATTACATTCTTCCACATTAACTTAATAGAAGCCAAGAGCCCACCTCACTCTGCATCAGAGACTCCTCCAATCACAATGTCCCTCCCCGTTTTTCTCCTACCCCACTAGGCACGTTAGGGGTGGTCACTGATGTGCTCTGGGCAGAGATTACTGCCTGGTTTCCACGACAGAGGACAATAAAATCATTTAGGATTCTGTGGCAAACAGTCTCTTCCTCCAGAACTCATGCATTGATCCCCGTCTCCATTTAGCATGAGTGCCTCCTATGGTGCCAGGCATTTTTCTCATCAATCTCGTTACAGTCGTGAACAAAAGAAAAACCCCTGCTCTCACAGAAATTCCTTTTTAGTGTGTTTTTATTCAAAATTTCCCCCAACCCGAGGGTTGTGATGCTGGGTACCTTTTTACCCGCAGTGAAGTTGTCTAGGCCGTGTATCTATTCTTCGCGTGTAAATAAAAATCTGACTTTGTACTCAGCACACAGCATAAGTCTGGACCATGTTAGAAGAAGCTGACCAGGACGTGCCCTTGAACCTTTCAGACAGGAAGTGAGGAAGCTGAGCTTGGGGACTGGGGATGAGAAGGGAGCTGCCTGCCCTGCGGGGGTGCACACTCTGCCCACAGTGCCCGTTTCTCCCAGGGAACTCCTTATCCTTCACGCAAGGATGGTGAACAGAAAGTGGGATCGCGGAGGCTCCTGAGTCAGGCTGCCTCGGTTCAGATAAAAAGCTCTGGCACATACTAGCTGTGTTTCTCTGAACAGCGTACTCGGTGCTCCCACCTCAACCAGCCTCATCCATAAAGTGAGGATCGCAAGAGTACTGCACAGAGCCGCCGTGAGATGTGAGCAGCACATTTCATGGGAGCAGTAAATGCAATGCCTATCACATAGTGAACAATGAATGTTAGCTATTCCATACGAACCTAGTGTCTGCCTAGTGTCTAGCGTACATAAAGTACGCTACCACAATGCTGGTTAGTTGTAATGCTGTAATGAGTCATTACAGTCTTAGTTGCTCACCCAGTAACCTTAGTTACATACAAAGCACCCACTATGGGTCAGGCATCATGCTAACTGCTGTCTGAGTGCTCTCCGTTAACCTTCCCAGCAGCCTACGGACATATTATCACCTCCATTCACAGGTGAGAAAACTGAGCTCAGAGGAGTGAAGCAACCTGCCCTCATCCACACAGCCGTGAGCAGCAGAGTCATCGTATGTCACTGAGAACTACAAATGCACTCACCCTCTGACTCAGCAATGCTACTTTCTGAAATCACCCTACAGGTATACACTCACCCATGCAAAATGACACCTGCAGTGTTGTTTGTTGCAATATGGTTTGTAACAGAGAATTGCAAGTAGCCTAAGTGTCTATCCTATATAATAAAAGCCTAATATGCAAATCGACCAAATGGCGGAACAATCGGTCACTATGATGCACACTGACCACCAGGGGGCAGATGCTCAATGTAGGAGCTGCCCCCAGCCCGCAGGCTCCAGGCCAGCCAAGGCAGGTGCCAGCCGGGGACCTCTGATCATCCTGCAGGTCACCCCACAGATCGGCCCTGATTGCCGGCCAGGCCTAGGGACTCTACCCATGAAGGAATTTTGTGCATGGGGCCTCTAGTCTCCATATAATAGAAAAACATATAACTATAAGAATGGGAGAACTCTTTCTACAATGATTGGGAAAGAAAACAAGATACCTTGTAAGTTTTTAAAAGGCAGGATATAGAACTATCTCTTTGATTTACAAAAAGGAGTGTATATCTATATTTGTATTTGCTTATATATACCTGAAACTCTATAAAGATAAAGAAGAAATCACTAACAATGGCTTCCTGTAAAAGAAGGTGTCAGAAATAGGAGGGACACTTCCCACTAGATGCACTGACATTCTCTTTTTTAAAAAATGTTTTTTAATCATATGAATGAATTGCCTATTTTAGAAATGAAATAATTAGAAAAACTATTTGAAGAGTGACATATTGGGACTCAGAAACCTGAGTAACATGGCAAAGCTGGACAACTTACTTTATCTCTGTCAGCCTCCCTTTCTCCATTAGTGAAGTCTCCCAGCCCTAAACTGCTATTGTTGCCTAATAATAACATCATCGTTGCTACCATTTCTGAAATGTTTACTATGTGCCAGGCTCTATGGTAGGCCCTCGTTGAATCATCTCAAGCAACTCTGCAAGGTAGGAACTCTTTTTATCCCCATTTCACAGATTAGGAAACTGAAGTCCAGACTGGGGAGGTAACGTGCCCAAGGTCACACGGCTAGTACACAGCATTAGAGACTCAGAATTTGAATCCAGGTCTCCCTGGATCCAAGGCTTCTGTTTTGACTCCACAGTTTGCTGCCTCCATCCAAAGTGGTGATTTTCCTCCTTGCACTCCTGCCCCTCCCACAAATCCCATCCACAAATTCCCTACGGAGCATGTCCACGTCCCCAGGCCTGGCCCTCACTCATTCCCAATCACCCTTTACCCACGGAGCTCTGGAAATGAACTGTTACTAATGGCTAGTCATATGTCAGCCTAACGAATGGGATGCAGACTGCCATTAAAATAATGAAATTAGTGAGCTTCGAATTTGGTTACATCGTGTGGCACACG
>NW_006287910.1:1819017-1827630 GCF_000327345.1 Myotis davidii | reverse complement strand
TCCCCCAAATTAAAGCCGGTTTATTCATTTAAGGTCTTTGGCTGGGCCATCTCTATTAAGCTCACATTGTCTATTTGGGGATGGAATTTGGGAGGGCTTGTTTGTTTAAATGATGTTTGGGCTGTTCCCCTGATTAAGAAAGTAGTAAACACGGCCAGAAGCAGCTTCTGAGCCATGCGCGGAAGCAGAGAATATCAGTCAAAGAATAATTCTGTGGGAGCTTGGGTTTTGTTTGGTTGGTTTTTAAAATTCTTTTTTCCAAAAGGATGAAAACAATGAGAAAGAAGCTCTTTGAGCTCCAGGAACTCCAATTATGCTGACATTTCTGCAGTAGAAATACACCAGGATCCATTCTGCAGGAACCCAGTGAACTAGCTAATCAGATTTCCTTGGATAATTTGCTCCAAAGGTCAGCTGCCTTGAAAGAACCCAGCGCCTCGTTATCGGTGAAGCAGGCTGCACACGGCTGGGATTTGGAGCTCAGCCTTCACGGCAAGGAAGTAAATCTGGAGTTATTTTAGCGCAGATCCTGCCGCTCTGGCCTTGCCGAAGTCTCAGCCAACTTTGTGATGAGCCTACAGATAAGATTACCTGCAGAGAACACGCCTGAATGTGTGAGATCTCTGGCCCCAAGAAGGGTCTCTCCTGTGTTCCAGGGCACCAAAGACTGGCTCATCTGGAATGTTCATGCCATGGTAAATGTCCGGGGAGCCTTTCATTGGTGTGAGGGTCGGGTGGCCAGACCTTGATTAAAACTACCAAGTCCATTCTACAAAATACCAGGTTAGGGTTCCCCGGGACTACCAAGATCGTGATGGGAGGAAAGACTGAGCAACAGTCACTGACCAGAGGAGACTAGGGGACAGGAGACTAAATGCCTTGCGGTGAAATCCAAATAAAACCTGCAGTTTAATGAACAGTCAGGTTCTGATGTTGGTGTCTCAGTTGTGACAAATGTACCATGGTAACAAAAGATGATAGCATTAGGGGAACTCTGCATTGTCACTGCAACTTCTCTATACTAAAATCATTTCAAAATTTAAAAAATATATTTTAAAAAACATATACTGTAAAAAACTGCACTGTGTATTATATATATCTGATGAAAATAATTCCGTTTACCCTATAATCAACTCAAATCGCGGTCTAAAAACAAAATGAGCCGTAAAGCCCCAAGAGGCAGGCAGAGCCAGTCCTAAAACATTTTTTTAAATCTCTTTTAAAATCCCAACAAAAACAGAGATAAAAAGCAAACTAAAACGAAATGAGAGTGCAATGGGTGTTCGCCCTCTACTAACGAGGACGGGGAAAACCTGACAAAAGAAACGGGTCTGTGTTTGCTGGCCGCTCCCACCGAGCCCCACTGCCCAGAGGGATTCTTTCATAAGGGCCCCAGACCCAACTCTCGCCCACTGATCCTCTTCTTCCCGTGACCCGCTTCTTGGGAAGGGTAGATGGAGGCACCCTGGTGCCCCACCAAGTCAACTGCGACCACGTCCTGGCCTGGAGGCGTCATGGAAAGCTCGGTGGAGGAGTGACTGAGCTGAGCCTTGAAGGAAGAGCAGGAGGAAGTTGGGTGAAGAAAGGGAAGAGGGCCCGGGAGGGAGCACAGTGCACGCCAAGGCACCATGCAGAGAAGCGGACAAAGCTGAGGCGGGAGGAACTGGAAGGCTGCCTTAGTCCATTCGGGCTGCTGTACCCAAATGCCAGAGACTGGGTGGCTGAAACAACAAACATCAATTTCTCACAGACCTAGAGGCTGGGAAGTCCACGATCAAGGTGCCAACGGACCCCGTGTCTGGTGAGGACCCACTTCCTCCTCTGCAGCTGGCCATCTCTTCTCACTGTGCCCTGGAGTGGTGGAAAGGGTGAGGGAGCTCTCAGGGCCTCTCCTATCAGGGCACTCACCCCATTCATGAGGGCTTTCCCCTTCATGACCTAATCACCTCCTGAAGGCCTCACCTCCTAATACAGTGAGGATTCGGCTTCAACATATGAATTTTAGGGGGACACAACCATTCGGTCCACAGAAAAGGTTTTCTGTGCCAAGGAATTTCACTTCATCCTGAAGGCCATGGGGAGTGTTAACCGAGGGAATGAAATGGCAACATTAGCATTTTAGAAAGATTCAACAGATGAAGTAAGGAGGGCGGATGGAAGTCAAGGCTGTAAGCAGGAAGGCCAGGATGCCCTGCCCAGAGGCACTGGGATGGAAGATTTCTCCAAGGCTGCTGTGGGAGCGCTGCAGAGAACAGGGTTCTTGCCACACTGATAACTGAGGTTACCGTTTCTTCTGTAGCTTTGAAGCTCAGCACCCATCCCCACTCGAGCCGGAAGATACCGTCTGCCATCCCTGCCCTGCCTGCACCAGGCACCTTTGCAGCCAACGTCCCTGGCTTTGCGTTATGCTGTATCTTAAATCACCAACCTAAAGATCTCAGTTTCTTGCAAAAAAACAATCAAGGGAGTTGTGTGTGCTTAATAATATTAGTAGTGGTACCGTGATGTGAGCACCAACCGTATCTAGGCATCATGCTAGACTTTAACCTGCAAAGGATGGTGTAGTTATCCCCAATGCACAGATGGGAAAGTTGAGACTCCGCGAAGTTCAATAACCACATCGTGCAGCTCCACGTGAGGGCAGATGGGATTTGGGTCCAAGAAAGCCCGATTCCAGTCACCTTTTCCAGGGCACCTCACTCTCTCACTTTTAATTTCTCTTTGCTCATTTATTACAAGTTTCCCTCTCCATCGGGATCAAACACAAGACCAGATGGCTGCATGAGAATAACATCTGAAATGCTCAGATGTTCAAATGCCCAGTCTTCCCTGACTGATCCCTGACATTCAAACACTACAGCCTTGGAGTGGCTGGCTGAGCAGCAAGGACAGTAGTTCCAAATGTCTTTTGCAATAGATCAGTGACACAAGGTTGGTCTGCCATCTAATATCAAATAATGGCTGCCTCCTCCTTGTTCCGGAGGTAGGGAAAAGACTACATGGATGGATGGATGGATGGACAAACAGACAGATGAATATGCATTTAGAAGAAAAGAATGCTTCCAAAGGAGAATATGGGAAACTATCTACAGTAGTTGTCATTCCTAGGAGGGGACACAGTAGCTAGGACGAGGGTGGGAGTGGGTACTACCTTTTACTGTACAATCTTTGGTATCTTTCAAATTTTGAGCTGTGTAATACCTATGTGAAGATAAATAGTAATATAAAAACAATTTTTAAACAACCTGTTAGATATATACGTGAATGGGTGGCTGGGAAAACGAATAAATCCTAAAAACGTGTTTTTAAGTGTCTTAGTGGATCTCTCTCTCCAGCGTGTCTGCCCTTCTCCTTTCCCCAGGGTGGCCCCTCTCTGTGGAGCACACCCAAGCCTTCCCTGGGGCGTGTATATCCTTGCTTGCTTTCTCCTAAGTCCCAAGGGCTCTTCTTTTGCCTCAATATCTTGTTTCCAGAGCCAACACAGCCCAGCTGGCTCAAAACGAGAGAGAGAGAGAGAGAGAGAGAGAGAGAGAGAGATGCTTTAAAAAAATGTTTAACTATTAAAAATTACGTTTTTTTCCCATTGATTTTTGTTTTAATTTTGGCACCAACTTCTACTTTTCTGTATAATAATCTAACGTAAAGTGGTATCCAACTTGGCACATGATCAATTACAAAATTTGGTTATTTTAAGCCAAACATGTCAATAAGTTGTGGTGTTTTGCAAAGAGCATCTTGCCATCAAGGTTTTCCCGCTCAAACCGACCCGAGGACCCTCAGCGTGAGGGATCGCAGGGCAGAAGCCTGGACACAGGACCCACCCAGCAGCCTTTATTTTACTGTGATTCTCCTCTCGCGCATCAAGCCCACCGGCACGCTGGGCCTCTGAACACCACCCCTGCTTCATGGAGGAGCGTAACGAAGGCTTGTGAGTAATCGGCCCCTGTGGAGGGGAGATAATGAGACAAATGAGTTCTGCAGCCCCCATCACCAGCGTTTTCAGGAAGAAATGAAGAGAACTGACTTTTAGCCATAGATGATTTATTGCTTTCCTTCCATTGGAATGGAAATGGAGCAGGATTGCGTCAAAGCTGGGGTTCTTAGCTATCCAAGGAGCTGTTTGCCTTCCAAACAGCTGACAACGTCCCACAAGACTTTATGGAGCTTCTACGGGGTTACCGTGGACCCCAGTGCTGCCCTCAAGAGTTTTATACTCTAATCCAAGATATAAGACATTCCAAGAAATGGGGAAGAAGCATTTGGATGTCAAGGGTCTAAGACCAAGTACCAAACTGCTTGCATGGATAGAGGATGGTGACAAGCATGTGACATGCTCCTTCCTAGTCCCCTGGGTGTGGGGTGGAATTTTAACTGTGGACGATGCGATAGGAGTATCGGCGCTATTTTAAATCACCTGTGTTAACTGTGAGACACTAGCCACAGTTCTATTCCTCTGGGGCAGTTTTGAAATCACAAATTTCTCATCAAGAAAGAAAATGAAAACAAAGAAAAACCATGGCAGCAGGATGCCCCAACTGAGAGCAATGACTCAATAGCGCCTTCTTGTGGTCATCTCTGCCACCATTCCGTGCAGCCCCTACCCTGCCCTTGCCCACAAGTTTTACTCTTGGTTACCCCAGTCTAGGAAGCATTATAGAAGGGATCCTATAGGCTGAGACATAACAAAAGGCATCTTATGGAGGAGACACTTGAACTGGGTCCTAAAGAAATAGATGTCCGATCTCAAGGAGCAGGAGAGGCACTTGTGATGAAGGACACGGCATACACCATCTGGTGACTAGTCAGTCTGGCTGGTGAGGACTCACTCTTCAGCTGTGGGTGTGAGGCCTCGCTAGGGAGGTGTGGACTTTCTGGGAGAAGCGAGTCATCTACAGCTGCTCTAGGTACCTATCACCCCACGATGATGGGGGAGAACATCTGTTTCTCGTCAGAACCCCACTTTCTCTGTGGCTTCCCTTGGAGCCTCCCGTTCCTCCTTATGACTGTCCCTTGACCAGCACCACGCTAAGCCACAGACACGCATTATCTCATTCCAACCCCATCCCCCTAATGGAGGGATGCTATTGTTTCCTCCGTCTGACACATCAAGAAAGTGGGGCTCAGAGAGGTTAAGTCACTCTCCCGAAGTGACTCAGCTACTAAGTAGAACTGGGATTTGAGCCAACTTCTCTGCCTGGCTCCTCCAAAGTATGCTCTTACTTTTCATCAGGATGTTCCAGCGTGCGGGCCTCTGCTATTGCTGTGACAAAGACAGCCGCACACGGGAAACTGCTCAATCCAAAGCACTTGTGCTTACAACCCAAGTGGTTGCCAAACAGTGTGTCCATATAAAACTGAAGTTTCTCCTCCGGCCCTGCAGGTTTGTGCCCTGGACCCTCTTGGCACCTGGCTAGCAGACATGGCAAAATAGGGGGTGGGGGTGGGGGGGTGAGGCCTGGGATCCAAATCCCAGCTCTGAGCAGCTCAAGCATAGCTTGTCCAAAACTGAGAAACTGACCTTTTCACCAAACCCATTTCTCCAGTGCAGACCTCATCGCCTTCAACTCTCCGTCTCACTCACTTCTCTCCAGCCACGGTCCTCCCTGCTCCTCCTTAAACACAGGAGTTTCCACCTCAGGACCTCTGCACTGGCCAGTCCCTCGGCCTGGAAATGCTTTTTCCTCAGATAACACACATGGCCGGCTCCCTCACCACCTTCAAGTCTCTACACAAACGTCACCATCTCCATGAGGCCACGCCCGACTGCATGCCCCAAGCCCTTTCCGTGCTCTGTGTTTCCCATAGCAGTTGCCACTCTCTACAATACTATATGACTTCCGTACTCATTTGATTTTATCCTATTGTCTGCCTTCCACCACTAGAATAAAAGTGCCCCGAGGAATGGTAGAATCTAGGTAGTAAGTATTACAGATATTCCCTATGAAACTATTTCAACTCTGCTGTATGTTTGAAGTTTTTCATAATAAAGTGTTAGTGAAATATACCCAAAAGGCAGGAATTTGTCGGCTTTGTTTACGGATGTATGCCTGGAACAGAACCTGGCATACAGTAGGTACACAATAAACATTACCAAGTGAAGGAATTCGTGAATAAATAGTGTTGCTTTGGGCAAGTAATTTCATCTCTCTAAAACTCAGTGTGTCAACGGCAAAGTGGGCAAAACAGTGGCTACTTTCATTTATTTAACAAGTAGCCATTGGTCATCCACTACACGCCTGGAACTGTGTTAGGTACCAGGGATACAACTGTGAATGAAGTACACCAGGTCCTCTTTCTCATGGAGCTTACCATCCAGTAAGGATTACAGATGGGTGAACATAATCATAATTTCATGTAACTTCAACACCATCCATGAAATCTCCTAAAACATGTACATTCCAAAGTCGGTCTAGGGGGTTCTGGAAGGAACTCTGAGCTGAGTGGCATCTAAACTGCGAGCTAAAGACTATGTAGGAATTACCTCACCAATATCCATCTCCTCCTTTTCCTTTATTCACAGAGCCCTGATATTATGTTTTGTTTTGTTTCCTGAGGATAACAATGTATCCCATTGAAAACCTTCCTTCACTAGCGTATCTTGCAGCTGGGGCTGGCCACCTGGACGAGTGCTGGCCAGTGAGAGAAAGAGGATGTACCTTTAGCCCTTTGGTCTTTTTCCTTCTTCAGCCCCACACCTGCTGACGTGACACCTGGAGCTGGTCAAGCAGTCATCCTGCAACCATGAGGACAGAAGCTGCTGGAAGAACAGAAGATGAGGAATCTGGGGTCCCTACTGGCATCTCTGACTCACTCTACCAGCCATGGCCTGTCTACCCCTGAGCTTATTATTGTTTGATCCAAATAAAACCTTGCCTACTCAAGCTGTTAGAGTTTTCCAGTATGTACAGCCATGGGCAATCCTGTTGTCCTAGGCAAGATATTAGTGAAGTTAACAGTATGAAAGTGAAATGTTCTAAGCCCAGAGCATAGCATATGCAAAGGCCCAAAGGTGCAAGTGAGCAAAGTCAATTCAACAACAGAAAGAAGTGCAGTGTGCCTGGGATGGAGTGGATGAAAAAGGGGGTGGCCCTGGCCGGGTGGCTCAGTTGGCTGGAGAGTCATCCCGTACAACGGAAGGCTGCAGTTTCAGGTTTGATTCCTGGTCAGGGCACATATGGGAGGCAACCTAACATATCTCTCTCTCGCTCTCTCTCTCTCTTTCTCTCTCTCTCTCTTCCTTCCTCTCTCTAAAAATCAATGAGAACATATCCTTGGGTGAGGGTTGAAAAAAGGAAGGTGGTGAGTGATGAGGTTGCAAAAGTGAACAGGCACCCCATCCAGTAGGGTCTTTTCATCAAATGAGAGAAGTACTGCGGAGCCATTGCAAGGTGCTAACAAAGATGAGTTTATTGATGGAAAGTGTGCGCCCACGGAATGATAAGCAGCATATCATTTTTTGTTAAACCTTTTCATTGCGGTGTAAATGCCATCTAAAAAGCTGTACATATTTAATAAATACGACACTGAGTGTGGGGATAAGTATAAGCCCGTGAAACCTTCACCACCATCAAGGTGTAAACATATCCATCACCCCGCAAAGTTTTTTCCCTTCATTGTAGTTATTGTCGTTTCATGTGTGGTAAGAATGCTTTACATAAGGCCTACCCTCTTAGCAAACTTTAAGAGTACAACGCAGCACTGTAAGCTAGAGGCACTAGGCCGTGTAGACCTTCAAAACTTATCTGGCGTAACTACACTTTGTACGCTTTGACCACCACTTCCTCTTCTGCGCAGCCAAGGAAATAATCAACAAAATGAAAAGACAACCTGTGGTATGGGGAAAATATCTGCATGCCATGTATCTGATAGGGGGTTTGATATCCAAACTATATAAGGAGCTCATACAACTCAGCGTCAAAAATACAAATAACCTCGTTTTTTTTAAATGGACAAAGAACCTCAACAGATGTTCCACAGAAGGCGTACAAGTGGCCAGCAGGTACATGAGAAGGTGCTCAGCATCAGTAGTCACCAGGCAAATATAAATCAAAACACAGTGAGATATCAACTCATACCTGTTAAGGTAGCTATTATTAAAAAAAAAAGGGGGGGAGTGGTGAAGACATGGGGAAAGGGGACCCCTCGCACACTGTTGGTGGCATGTAAACTGGTGCAGCCACTATGGGGGGCAGCTTGGAGGTACCTCAACAAACTAAAAACACCACCGCCACCTGATCTAATCTGGGTATTTATCCAAAGGAAATGATATCAGGATCTCCAAGAGCTACTTTCATTCTCATGTTCACTGCAGCACTATGCACAATAGTCAACAACCTAGATGTCCATTGATGGGCAAATGGATAAAGAAAAGGTGGTAATATCCATACAATGGATATTATTCAGCCTTTAAAAGGAAGGGAATCCTGGCATGGAGGATGAACCTGCAGAACGTGATGCAGGTGAAATAAACCAGAAGCCAGGAGGACAAATACAATATGGCCTCACTTACAGGTGAGTGTTTTCTAACCTCTTACTCCACGCAAACAAGTCCTCCAGCACAATGGAGATACATCACTTTTATCTGCAAGCTGCCGGAGACCAGGGACGCATGCG